>NC_056744.1:1233698775-1234021275 GCF_019279795.1 Protopterus annectens
TTAATCATTTTACCAGTTTCAATATCTGTCTCATGATGCACATGGAAGCAAGTAAAATCATATAGCATGTTTTCCAAATAAAATTCCCTAAATCATTCACTAAAGAAAAACACTTAACTACAAAACCATTGCATTTTTTAAAAATACTTGCACATCATCTTTATATAGTAAATATTCAGATGACAGTTTTCATGGATCCTCAATGAAACCAATTAATAATTCCTTGCAACATCGGTCTGAAGAATGTCTGACATGGCAGTTTCTCTTAGCTGGATGGGTAGATGGATGGATGTTAAGTAAAGTAATTTTAAACAAACTGGTTGTTGAAAATGATAAAATTTAAGAAATATTATTTGTAGACTTGATGTGTTAGAGCAAATGCTGAGGTATGAGCAGTGGTCATAACCATGTAATTATTTGTTTAAATGAATTAGCCAGCTACTGTTTAAAGTAACAAAAACAACAAACCAGTTTTATATATTTTATGACTTGCATCTCTTTATTGAAATGCACCAGAGGAAACTAGTTAACAGTCTCCTATATCAGTTGAAGAATGCCACAAATTGTTTTAAGATCCATATGATTTTATTTTTAAAAGTAGCATCAACAAAGACCTACGGGATAATATGATATTTAGCTTTAAGGACACAGATAATCAAGTATATATTCCCTCAGAATTTGCCATATATGAATGTGTCTTTTGGCTTTACCTGGTTAGGGGTCACCACAGTGGAACTCCGGTCCGCTAATGATTGGCAGTTGATTTTTACATACCGGCTTGCCAGGCCTGACGCACAACCTTCAATGAAGGTATGCCCATTCACGCATGTCTCCACACAGAAGACGCTCTAGCTGAGAATCGAACCGGACAGCGTCTTACTGTGAGGCAACAACACTACCGCAGCACCACCACCGCTAAAATTCTCTGAATCCAGATCTATTAATTTTCGAGCTTGTTAGAGAACCTACTGTTGTTCGACTGAAATGAGAGCTAAGTAATGTGATGCATAATTATTGAAAACTTCCAAACACTAGTAAACAAATGACCATTGCAGTTATCTGACAGGGCTTAATAGTGAATTTCAGTTCTAATGGACTGACATCAGTATCAAGGAAGAGTAGCTTGGTAGCCTGCATCACTGATACCCCAAAGATGGCAGGTGCTGTAGTAGAATCAGCACAATGACCAGGGACATGCAACCAGGAGGCAGATTGCTTGTTCCTGGTAGCCGAGATAGACATATGGAAGTATTCACATGTTAGAGGGCCAGCACAGTGATAGTTACAACTTTCGATGCATTCATGAGTCAACCTACCAACAATCTGAGATTTACATGTGTCCAGACTGATACAGGAAAACATGAAAATCATACAAGGACTATATTCTGATATGAAACTCATGCAAGCAGAACATTCTGATGGTGGCCTACATGACACTCACTTGCCACCCTCTCTCGTCACTGGGGAAAGGTAGGATTGAATGATGGTCACCAAATGCCAATAAAAAAGATGCAGAACATGGTAAGTAATACATGAAAAGGCAAACATTTTATAATTAGCCTTTTTAGCCAGTTTGTATGTCTTTTGTAACTGTAACTAACTTTTATTAGGTTTCTGCCAAAGAAAATTAATATTAGAAGAATTATTCACTTTAGCAAATTTAAGTGCACCTTGAATTTTGCAACCCAAACATAATGCTTTTATTATGTATATGTCAAAGCAAATTAATGTTAAAAATAGCTAGCTTAGCTCAGACCCAGGTAGGGTCTGCTATAATACAATGCATTTCATAAAAGTAATGACAGGTGTAAGAATAAAGAAAATAAATGTCAATAGGCCTGAAATAGAAGTAGCATGGCGTATAAAACTTAATAATGAAGGAAATTCCAAAGAAGTACAACAAGAACCATGCTTACAGTGCTGAAGTGAAAGCTATCCTTTTGAAAATGACGTTGTGCTCGTCTGGCAAGGTGAAAGGAACAGTGGGAATTCTATCTACCTTCTCAGGTAGAGTACTGCAGTTCAGGGACATACCACACAGAACAGAATAAACTGGATGGATCAAAGCTGTAACTCATGGGATGCATTCAAGTAATCATTATTCAATGGTTCTTCTAACAAAGGACAACAGAATGTGCATATCACTGCACTGAGAGACATGACTTTATACCTAAATCCAACATGTCACTTAAGGGTAACACTGCACGTGCTTCAGAGAATGATACTTCAAAATAATTCCTGTAGGTCAGGCACTGTAGGAAGTAATGGAACTGCCTAGTGTGTTGTGAGGCCTGACACTACATGCACAATTCCTTCTTGCTCCTTGATTGTCTGCTAGTTCCTTATGTCACCTACCCTCAAGGGCATTATTAGGCAGAGGGCATGGAAAATTTTTTTTATTAACTTTTTTTCCAGTTTTTGAGGAAAAAAATAGTTTCTAATAAAGGGGATAATTACTTACCGGCATATACAAAAAGTAACAGAACCTCCACTGTTTACACTGACATTTGAGTCTCTTTATAATGCTTTTACATTTGAGGTATGTTTACTAATCTGAATGTATAGTTAAAAAGATAAAATCACAATAGCATAATTTGCTTTTAGATGCAACAAGCATCTGATATATTGTTGCTGCTTGTTTAAGTTTGCGTGCGTGTGTGTTTGTGTGTGTGTGTGTGTGTGTGTGTGTGTGTGTGTGTGTGTGTGTGTGTGTGTGTGTGTGCATGTGTCTGCTGTGTCTGTATGAGTGGAAAAACTACAATACATACAACATTTAAAATCTGCAAACTTTGCAAAATAATCAACAATGAAAATATTGATTAGAAAGAAGATGGATAAAAATTAAGCTCCTCCACAAAGGCTTGCCTGTTCATAGTTGGTAAATGAAAAATGCAGTCACAAAGTAAGCAAGAAAAATATCAGCGTACAATAGCAGTCAGCATTCTGAAAATCAGACATAGGTATTACATAAAGCAGGAAGCAGAGCACTGAAGCTGCTGCTATCACCTTAACTGATTGAGCGCAGAACTGTGTCTACATTGGCTGCATGGTGGATATGGAAACAGACTTAACTCTTTTTTCCTAAATGTTAAATGTCATGACTTGATAGTAGCATAAGTATACCTGTTACAACAGGAGCTTAATTTTTATCCATCTCCAGGTTTGTGAAAGGCAGATCATGCCTCCTGAACCTGATCGACTTCTTTGATGCAGTCACCAAAGCTGCAGACGTGGGTAAGGCAGTTCACACAGCCTATCTTGACCTCACCAAGGCTTTTAACACCATCCCCCATTCTGGAATTATGGCTAAACTCACTAAACTAGGTACAAATCTCTACGTCAAAAGATGGGTTGCCAGTTGGCTCATTGACAGAACCCACACTGCAAAAGTTGCAGACTCCAAATCTGACTTCAAACCAGTGACAAGTGGAGTACTACAGGGTTCAGTCCTCGGACCTCTCCTGTTTGTTATCTACTTCTCTGAAGTACAGGCTAACACAGAAAGCCTTTGGATAATGAAGTACGCAGATGATTGCAAACTAGGAGCCATAGTTGAGTCCCCAAATGATGTGGACATCCTACAGAAGGGCCTCACTGAGACAGGTGCCTGGTGTCAGGGCCATGGCCTCAAGCTCAATGCCAAAAAGTGCATTGTCATCCCCTTTGGTAAAAACTCTGTACCCATTAACTACCACATAGCCGGCAGTCTACTTAATGCCGAATGTGTGATAGGAAACCTGGGGACCAAGTGTACAGTAGTCTCTCCTTTGATAATCACATCACCACAGTAGTCAGAAAATCCTTCTACATGGCACACCTCATGACAAAGTATTCTCATCTAGGAAAAAAGAGATCATTGTTCCCCTCTACTCGACACTCATTAGACCCATTATAGAGTACAATACCCCTTTTGGAATGTACCACACAGGACATCTGCAGCAGCTGGAAAGGCCACAGAAGTACCTCACAAAGAGTATTACTGGCCTCAAGTAGATGCCCTACACTGACCGTCTCAAAAAACCCCATCTTTACTCCGTAGCATATCACCTACTCTGAGGTGATCTCTGCCTAACTTATAAAGCTATGTCAAACCCAGAGCTGTTGGAGATGCTACACCTAAATAAATCCCAATCCCTCTGAGCTACACGCTCTAGGGACCTAAACCTTGTCACCACAATAAACAGGACATGCTGGAGGGATAGATTCCTGTCCCAGAGACTTGCCATACTCTGGAACAAGCTACCCATCTATGTCAAGCAAAGTTCCTCATTAGCACTCTTCAAGAAAAATCTTGATAAGTGGATGGGAAATAGGAAATACACCCCGGGGATCACTTCTGTCGCTCTGCTTGACAAGGGAACAGGAAAATAACTTTCTTGTGTGCCGTAAGCCAGGGAATCTTGTTGGCTAGGCTTACTTAGGCCCTTGGGCCGATAACCTTGTACCTACCTATGAAGCTATGAACATCGCTAAGCTGTTATTTTACATTTGCTGGTGAGCTGAAAGTAGTGTGGCTTGGATAGTATTGATTGTTTTCTGATAACAATTACCCCATTATTACTTACTAATGATCTTGGATAACCTGTGACAGAGAGGAGTACTTACTTTTTATATAAGCTTGAAGGTGATCTATTTGTTTAAGTTCTGTAAATCTCAAGACATTATGGTTTACACAGTCATGTAACATAGGGATTTCTTTTGCTGTCTTATAGGTTCATAGGTTGGTACGAGGCTATCAGCCCTAGGGCCTATAGAAGCCTAGCCATAACAATTCCCTGGCTATTTCTTCCCACAGTATTTACTTCCCTGGATCCCTGTCTAGCAGGGTGACTGACATGATCCCTGGGGTGAATTTCCTATCTCCCATCCAATCATCAGGGCTCCTTTTAAAGAGGGCCAAAGAGGCGCTCTGCTTGACTTGTATTGGCAGTCAATTCCAGAGTCTGGGGAGTCTCTGGGTCAGGAACCTATCCTTCCAGCATGTTTTGTTCATTTTGATGAAAAGGTTTAAATCTCTGGAGCATGTGTCTCTGAGGGTTTGGTATTTCTTTAAGTGTAGCATGTCCAACAGCTCTGGGTTTGACATGGCCTTGTTTGTTAAGCAGAGATCGCCTCTAAGTAGACGATATGTGACAAGAGTATAGGTGGAGTTTTTTTAGATGGTCAGCATAGGGCATCTGCTTTAGGCCTGTGATTGTTTTTGTGAGGTATTTCTGTGGCCTTTCCAGTTGTTGCAGATGTCTTTAGAGGTACATACCAACATGGGTACATACCAAACAGGGAGTTGTAGTCTATAATGAGTCTAATGAGGGCTGAGTACAGTGGGACAATGACCTCCTTTTTTCTGGATGAAAAGCTCTTAGTGATGAGGTGTGCCACATAGAAGGATTTCCTGGCTGTAGTGGTGATATGGTTATCGAAGGTGAGACCACTGTCCACCTGTGTCCCTAAGTCTCATCACACTTTCGGTGTTTAGTGTACTGCCACCTATGTGGTAATTCATGGGTACATGTTTTTTCCCCAAAGGGGATAACTATACATTTCTTGGCATTGAGCTTGAGCCCATGGCTCTGGCACCAAGCATCTGTTTCTGTAAGGCCCTTTTGTAGAATATCCACATCATTTGGGGATTCAATAATGGCTCCCAGTTTGCAGTCATCTGCGAACATTGTTAACCAGAGTCCCTTAGTGTTGGCCTCTACTTCAGATAAGTAGATGCCAAACAAGAGCGGTCCCAGGACTGAACCGTGAGCCACTAGTGGTGGAAATGGATTTGGAGTCAGCTACTTTTACAGTGTGGGTTCTGTCAGTAAGAGAGTTGGCAACCCATTGAGTGACATAGGGATTAATGCCCAGCTTAGTAAGTTTATCTATGAAGCCAGAGTGGAGGATGGTGTTGAAGGCCTTGGCGAGGTCCAGATAGGCTGTGTGGACCACCTTACCCTTTTCCACAGCTCTGGAGAAGAAGTCAATCAGGTTCAAGAGACAAGATCGGCCCTTCACGAACTGAAACTGCATGGGGTCCAGTGTTTGAAGGTTGCCAGTGTCTTTGTTTATAAGTTCCATGATAATACATTCCATAGCCTTGCAGATCAGGCTTGTCAGACTGATGGGGCATTAGATCCTGGGATCCAAGGTGTATCACCCCTTGTGAAGTGGGATAAGTGTAGCTGTGCGCCCCTCTCTGGGCTTGAAGCCTGAGGTGAGGCTATGATTAAACATGACACTTAGGTGAGGTGCCAGTTCATTTTGCAGTTCATGTAGTACACAGCCTGGGATGTCATCTGGTCCCATGGATGCTGTATTCTTAGCTTTGGATAGTGCATTTTTTACCTGTATGGCTGTTATTCCTGGAATTTGGCAATCTTCTGGTATTGAGATGGGCCCTTTAGGGGGTGGGGGGTGAATTTTGCACTGAATTGATCTGGCAGGATATTGGCAATATCCTTGTGATCAGTATATTTAATGCCATTCTGTTGTAGCTCAGAGCAGATTTGAGCATTGCCATTTAGATTCTTGACATAGCTACAGAATGCCTTGTTGTTGTCTTTGGAAACTTTGGCAATTTTATTTTTGTAACTAGCTTTGGAGTATTTTATGAGGGATCTCAGCTTCTTACTGAGGCTGGTAAGGGAGTTTTTTGCATCCTGGAATTTTCCTCTTTTCTGCAACAGTTTCTTCCTTTTGTTGGAAAGTTTGTTTATGGCAAGGGACCACCAGATTGGCTTTCTTTTTTTGGAGGAGAGCATCTTGGTTTTATTGGGGATGGCACGATTCATGTATGAGTGGATGTGCTTGTACAGTGCCTTAGTGTAGGATTCAGCAGTCGAACCTTCAGTTCCCATCTGCATGGGTGTCATGAAGTTTGTCACTTCTGACTTGACTAATATGAAGTTGGCTTTGGAGAAGTTTTTTACAGAGGTTTCCTTACTGGGGGGTGGGAATGGGATGTGGATGTCAAGTGTGATTAGCTTATGGTCAGACCTGACCAATGAGGGGGTGACTATAGGTGTGGAGCATCGATTTCCCATGTTGGTAGTGACCAGGTCTAGGATATTGGAGCCCTTGGTGGGACTAAGGATTAGTTGATCCAGGGCATTGTTATTTATGAATTCCAAGAACCATTGGGCAAAGGTGTTGGTACATGAGTAGTTTTCCCATTTAATGGCAGGGTAGTTGAAATCACCCAGTATTAGGATGTTTGGCTGTATCTTAATATTTTCCAGTATGTTTAAAAAGGTGTAGTGAGAATCTTGGGGCATGGTGGGGGAACTGCAGAAAGCTACAATTTGGATTGCAGTGTTACCTAGTGTTAGTTGCACCTGGAGAATTTCAGATGCATTGTGTTGGGCAACTAGCCCGGTGTTGTGAATATTTATTTATTTATTTATATTTGTTGACTGGGAGTGTCCGACTGGATGTAGGTCCATTTTCAGCGGAGGCCCGGGGAGAAAAGCTCCACAGCTAAAATAAACAGACAGTAGTTACATTGGATTACATAGCAATTAACAATTTACATAGCAATTTACATATGAAGAACATAGTACATCAGTAGACAACTAGAATCTTTATCTGTGAAGTACATAACAGACATTAACAAATGTTAAAATAAGAAGTTCCTGCTGTATAAGTACTAGGTTTATGAGCATCTGAGTTTGCTATAATCAAGGTAGTTAGTGGAGTGGAAAGAAAGGTAGTGGTTGGATGGGGTGGGTGATATTAGAGTGGGAGTTGCAAGGGCATAGCCAGCATGTTTTTAGGTGCACTTTTAGTAAAGTTTTGAAGTGGGTACATGATGGTACGGAGGTAATTGTGGGTGGGAGGGAGTTCCATAATTTGGCTATGGTACAAGAGAATAGTGCTTCACCAGCAGAGTTATTGGCTTTAGTGATCTGCAAGCGATTTTTGTTGCTGGATCTTAGTGGTCTGGTGGTGCGATAGGGTTGGAGTAGATTCTGGAGGGATGGGACATTTAGTGGATGGTTTACTAGTTTGTGGAAGAGTGAGAGTTGATACCATTGAAGGAGTTGAGGGAGTTCAAACCAGCCCAGTTCAGCAAGTGAGAGACAGTGGTGACTACGGTAGGATGCCCCTGTGGCGAATTTGGCAATTTTGCTGTAGCAGGTCTCTAGCTTGTTTAGATTGAATTGCCTTAGGTTGGTATATATTGGAGAGGCATAAAGTAGGGTGGAGATAAGGTGGGAATTTGCTATTGAAATCTTTGCTGCTTTGGTGAGAAGATGCTTATTTCTGTATAACGCTCCTATTTTTTTGTGGACTTTTTTTATGGTCATGGATATATGAATGTCAAATTTTAGTTTATTATCTATTTCCACTCCTAGCAATTTGGTGTGTTCAGTTGGGTATATAGTGGTGTTGTCTTTTGCTGTGATGTTAAAGTGAGAGTTGTTTTGAGTATGTTTGGTGGGTTGGAAGATGAGTAGTTTAGATTTGTTTGGTTGAGTATTAATTGGGAATCGGATAACCAAGTTTCAACAGAGGAAAAGGCTTCCTGTGTGACTTTTTGCAGTTTGGGGAGGGACTGGGCTGAGCAGATGATGGTCGAGTCATCTGCGTATTGTATGAGTGTGCCATGTGTGGTAGCAGAGGCTAGATTATTTGTGAAAACAGAGAAGAGTAGGGGTCCAAGGATGGATCCTTGGGGAACCCCTATAGAGGCAGGTAGTTTGGGAGATATGTCATTCTGCCATACAACGGATTTTTGGCGGTCAGACAGGTAACTCTGAAACCAGTTGGTGACTGATTGTGAGAAGGGCAGGTTATTGAGGACAGAGATAAGTTGTTTGTGTGAGAAGGATAGGTTATTGAGGACAGAGATCAGTTGTTTGTGTGGGACCATATCAAATGCTTTAGATAGGTCTAGAAAAGTAGCAGAGGAGAGATAGCCATTGTTTTTATGCTGAAAGATAGTGTTAGTAAAGGAGAGTAAGGCAGTGGTGGTGCTATGGTTTGGTCGGAAACCATGCTGAGTATTGGAAAGGAGGTTGTTAGTAAGGAGGTAGTCTGAGACCTGAGAGTATATGCATCTCTCTAGTATTTTGGAGAGTGGAGTGAATAGCTATGGGGCGGTAACTGGTTTGTTCTGTGGAGGGTCTGCCTTTGTGGAAGGGAATTATATGTGATACTTTCCACAGTGTGGGAACATAACTTTCTGACAGAGATTGGTTAATCAAGATGGATACTGGGTAGGCCACAGCATCAGCTGCGATTTGTAGGTATTCACTTGGGATGTTGTCTGCTGCTAATTTGGTGGGTTTAAGTTTAGTTAAGAGTTTTTTTATGTTGGAGGTAGGTACAGGAGAAAAAGAGAAGGCAGTGGGGAGATTAGTAGTTGAAGGTGTGGATCTCCTTGGTGAACATCCTTGGTGAATATGGACACTCCTCCACCTTTAGTGTTTCGGTCCTGGTTTGGTGGCCAAAAAGTGTGGTAAGAGTTGTAGCCTGGTATTGCAGGTGTGCTCTCTGGAGCCTTGTACCAGGTCTCAGTTACTGCACAGATACTGATGTTCTCCATTTTTAGGAGTGACTCGAGAGAGTGCATTTTTATTTTTAGACTTCTAGCATTGAGTAGCATTACCTTCAGATTTTGTATGCTTGTACCTGTTACAGTGGTGGTTTTGTCCATTAAACTTTGCTTAAAAAAGGCACTATAATGGTGGTAAGAGCCTTAGCCAATAACCTGAATCCCAGGGGCGACAGGTGCAGACCATCTCTGGCAAAGCATCATGGTCTGTCGATCATGTCATTCCAGGCAGACAGATACTGGATCCCCTTTGAATCACACCAGAAGCTTAGCCAATTGTTGAAGTCAATCATTTTGTCCTTATACTGTGGTATCATTCTGGGTGAAGGCAGGATGCTACTCAGGGCTAGGGTCATACCTGCCTGGGCCACATGATCCAAGAGCTCTTCCATGTCTTTTTTCATGTAGTCCAGGGAGGTACGTCTCAAGTCATTAACTCCAACATGGACAATGACAGAATCATATTTGTACTTGTTGTGGAGTGACTTGAGTGCATGTGTTATGTGGCGGATCCTGGCACCCGACAGGCAGCTGACTGTAATTTTCTCCTATTTCAGCCTGGTGAGTGGGACATCAGTGTGCCTGACTATAGAGTTACCTATGACTAAAGTGTTTGGTACATTGTCTTGCCTTAGGGGCTGTTGTTGAGTGGCACACTGGTGTTGTGAGCTATGTGACACTTTGGTTGTGATTGGTGTTTGTTTGCGTTTCAGCTTCTGAGGTCCTTGTTGCTTGGGCAGGTACTGTTAAGGGCCTCCACATATGTGGGTTTAGTGTTGCTATGTTTGGGTGTTGGTGGTGTGAGTTTAGAAGGGCTATGTGTTGCTTGAGATGTAATGCGGGTGTTAACCTACTCCTCTTGACTGTCTAGCACAATTTTGGGTGGAGAGAGCTTTGCTTCCAGTTTGGCTATGTAAGTACATCTCTCGCAGGTTGTAGTGTTGGGTGGTAGGAGGAGAGGGTTGTCTGTGTACATGAGGTAATTGCTGCATTGCCCCAGTATGCCCAGATTCACCAGGTGGACAGGAGAAATCACTGGAAGCTGAACCTTGGACATGCCTGGTTTGGTGCTTTTTTTGTAAAGTACAAGAGCTGTTTTACCTTACCTTATCAAAGTACTTTGCAATTATAGGCTTTGAGATTTATTCAGCATTATTAGAACTATGTTTCTATAGATTTGAATTGTCAAATTTTAGGATATTTACATTACATTTTTCATTACTTATAGTGCACTATAATGAATAAATAGCCCATGTAATACAATCATAAGGCAAAAGATAGGGCAGCGGAAATTTTTCATCTGGGTACTTCACCATTTGCAAGCAGTATCTAATGAAATGAAATTGAAAAATGAAAAATATGATTACAAAGTCTGAGTCATGAACCGAATAGAAGAAAGCATGGTGATTCTGTCTGCACATAAAATATTTGCTGTATAGAACTGCATATAACAGGATATGCAGATATGGACAGATATGTGGCATGCATGTAGACACACACACACACACACACACACACACACACACACACACACACACACACACACACACACACACACACACACACACAATATATTCACAAATGAGCATGTGAGTACACTCAAACACACACACACACACACACACACACACACACACACACACACACACACACACACACACACACACACATGCACACACACACATAAACTTATACAGAAATAAGTATGTAAGCAAACACACACATACACCCACACCCACACACACACACACACACACACACACACACACACACACACACACACACACACACACACACACACAAACACACACTCATGCACAATACATGCACAAATGAGCATGAGCACACACCACACCTCTGAACTGTACAGATTTTCTACTACCAAATAAGACTGTCTTTAGAGACTTCTAAAGAGAAAACTTACATCAACTTGTAGAAGACGTATGCAAAATTCCTAACAATTCCCCCCAAAATAGACCCAGCTGTCACATGTACCCCCTATTTTTGCCAGCACCTAAACAACTACATAGAAAAGCTCATACCAGTCTGCCCTAAATATAATAGGTTCCTAGCAGAAGGTCAGCGGGTAGTGGATTTTGCAAAAAAGGATGGACATGGCTGTGACGAATATGTATTTTAACAAGAGGGAGGAGCATAGGGTGACATACAAGAGTGGAGGAAGATGCACACAGGTGGATTATATCTTATGTAGAAGGGCCAATCTGAAAGAGATTGGAGACTGTAAAGTGGTGGTGGGGGAAAGTGTAGTTAGGCAGCATAGGATGGTGGTTTGTAGGATGACATTGGTGATCAAGAAGAGGAGGGTGAGTGTGAGGGCAGCACCAAGGATCAAATGGTGGAAATTGAAAAAGGGTAATTGTGAGGTTATGTTCAGGGAAGAGTTAAGACAGGCACTGAGTGGCAGGGAAGAGTTATCGAATTGCTGGGTAACTACAGCAGAGCTATTAAGAGAGATGGGTAGACAGGTGCTTGGTGTGACATCTGAAAAGAGGAAGGAGGACAAGGAGACCTGGTGGTGGAATGAAGAAGTACAGGAGAGTATACAGAGGAAGAGGTTGGTGAAGAAGAAGTGGGATTGTCAAAGAGATGAAGAAAGTAGACAAGAGTATGAGGAGATGAAGTGAATGGCAAAGAGAGAGGTGGCGAAGGCTAAGGATAATGCGTATGAAGAGTTGTATAAATGGTTGGACACTAAGGAGGGAGAAAAGAACCTGTACCAATTGGCTAGACAGAGGGACTGAGCTAGTAAAGATGTGTAGCAGGTAAGGGTGATAAAGGATAATGAGGGAAATGTACTCACAAGCAAGGAGAGTATGTTGAGCAGATGGAAAGAGTACTTTGAAGGGTTGATGAATGAAGAGAATGAGAGGGAGAGAAGGTTGGATGATGTGCGGATAGTGAATCATGAATTGCAGTGGATTAGCAAGGAGGAAGTAAGGATAGCTATGAAGAGGATGAAGAATGGAAAGGCTGTTGGTCCTGATGACATACCTGTAGAAGCATGGAGGTGTTTAGGTGAAATGGCAGTGGAGTTTTTAACTAGATTGTTTAATGAAATCTTGGAAAGTGAGAGGATGCCTGAGGAATGGAGAAAAAGTGTTTTGGTACCAATTTTTAAGAATAAGGATGATGTGCAGAGCTGTAGTAACTACAGAGGGATTAAACTGATCAGTCACAGCATGAAGTTATGGGAAAGAGTAGTGGAAGCTAGGTTAAGAAGGGAGGTGATGATTAGTGATCAGCAGTATGGTTTAATGCCAGGAAAGAGCACTACAGATGCGATGTTTGCTCTGAGAGTGTTGATGAAGAAGTACAGAGAAGGTCAGAAGGAGTTGCATTGTGTCTTTGTGGATTTAGAGAAAGTATATGACAGGGTGCCTAGAGAAGAGTTGTGGTATTGTATGAGGAAGTCAGGAGTGTCAGAGAAGTATGTAAGAGCGGTACAGGATATGTACGAGGGTAGTGTGACAGCGGTGAGGTCTGCGGTGGGAGTGACAGATGCGTTTAAGGTGGAGGTGGGATTACATCAAGGATCAGCTCTGAGCCCTTTCTTATTTGCAATGGTGATGGACAGGTTGACAAACGAGATCAGACAGGAGTCCCCATAGACTATGATGTTTGCAGATGACATTGTGATCTGTAGTGAGAGTAGGGAACAGGTGGAGGAAACCCTGGAGAGGTGGAGATATGCTCTAGAGAGAAGAAGAATGAAGATCAGCAGGACTAAGACAGAATATATGTGTGTGAATGTGAGGGAGGATAAAGGAATGGTGAGGATGCAGGGAGTAGAGGTGGCAAAAGTGAATGAGTTTAAGTACTTGTGATCAACAGTTCAGAGTAATGGTGAGTGTGGAAGAGAGGTGAAGAAGAGAGTACAGGCAGGATGCAGTGGGTGAAGAAGAGTGTCAGGAGTGATTTGTGACAGACAAGTACCAGTAAGAGTGAAATGGAAGGTCTACAAGAGGGTAGTGAGACCAACTATGTTATATGGGTTGGAGACAGTGGCATTGACAAAAAGGTAGGAGTCAGAGCTTGAAGTGGCAGAGTTGAAGATGTTAAGATTTGCACTGGGTGTGAAGAGGATGGACAGGATTAGGAATAAGTATATTAGAGGGTCAGCCCAGGTTGGAAGGTTTGGAGACAAAGCCAGAGAGGCAAGATTAAGTTGGTTTGGACATGTGCTGAGGAGGGATGCTGGGTATATTGGGAAAAAGATGCTAAGGATGAAGCTGTCAGGTAACAGGAAAAGAGGAAGGCCTAAGATAAGGTTTTTGAATGTGGTGAGAGAGGACATGCAGGTGGTTGATGTGACAGAGCAAGATGCAGAGGACAGGAAGAAATGGAAACAGTTGATCTGCTGTGGTGACCCCTAATGGGAGCAGCCGAAAGAAGAAGAAGGTGTTTACTAGGCTAACAACCACAAGGGCCTTTTTAAGCCTAGCCATGCATCCCAAATCTCTGACAAGTATTCCTACCCTTGATAAGTGTAAGCAGGGGCCTAGAAGATGAACCATTTACAGGTTACCTGTTTGCTTTAGAGACACAGGTGCCAATCCAGAGATGAATTTCCAGTTTCCCATCCAATTGTCCAAGTTGCAATTGAGTTAGGTTAGGGAGGAACTCTGCTTCACATGAATGGGGAGCCTGTTCCATAGAAGGGGTAGTCTCTGGCATACAAACCTATCTCTCCAGCAGGTCCTATTTATATCACAGGCAAGGTTTACATCTTTCAAATGGGTAATTCTGGTACTGTTTGCTTTGTGGATATGCAGGAGGTCCATAAGAGTCGGGTCTGACAATGCCCTATATGCCAAGCATAGATCTCTCCTCAAAATCATGTAGGAGACAGAATACAGAGATAGGGCCTTAAGGCGGTCTGCATAGGACATATTACTTACACCTTGTATTCTTTTAGTAAGAAACCTCTGTGGACGTCCCAGTTGTTGGATATGCCTGGTTAGGTATATCCAAAGTGGGCACTGTACTCAATGATGGGTCTAATGAATGCCGAATATAGTGGAATAATGACTTCCTTGGACTTACATGCCATGCCTTTGTTTATAAGTTGAATAAGCTGAGCAATATAGAATGATTTCCTCATCACTGTAGACACATGATGATCAAATGCTAGACTACTATCTATGTGTGTCCCTAAGTGGATACACTTTACAAATTCAAAATACTGAAATTGCAAATTTAAGTATCTCGAGACGAAAGTACCAAAACCACGAAATCACGAAACCCCATAAAACCGAACATCACAATACTGAAACTTCAGAATATCGAACTTTCAGTATGTGATGCTCTATTTTAAAATACACCCTCCACCACACAAGCAAACACACATACACGTTCCAACCCACACTACAACAAACCAACAAAAGACACACACACACACACACACATACACACACACACACACACACACACACACACACAAAATACAAATCAAACCCACCTGCACCCCCCACACCCCCACTACTTATATATACAAACTCCGAGGTCGCACTAAAAAGAAAAAGACACTAAACTCACTGCTACACACTCTACATTCCTGTTGCACAAACACACATTACATATGTACAAACACCACCACTTTCAACACTTACACACTCACACTCTTACCTACATTAACTAACCTACAACTAAAACCTCCCAACACACTCACATACACTCAAATCCCTACCCATAACCCTTAAAAAAACACTTACCTGACTCTCCAGCTATAACCACACATCAGTAGCCATCCCCATATCCCAGAACACACCGCACCTTACAGACACGGTAAACTACACATCACATAGGGCACTGCCACAACCGCGGATTTGACATTTCCAAGTTTGGTCATATGCAGTTTCAGGCGACTGCCCTTTTGACACTTTCGTCTCCAGATACTGAAATTTGAGATTTCAGTATTTCAGGATTGTGAAGTGAAACCATCCCTAAGTCCCTGACTACTGCTTCAAATCTCAGGGGTGTGTTGTCAGTATGATAGTTACCAAGGAAGGACGACTTCACAAAGGATACTGTTATGCATTTCTTGGCATTTAGTTTTAGTCCATAGCTCTGACACCAGTTGTTTGTCTGTGTCAGCCCCTCCTGGAGAACATCTGTGTCAGTTCGAGATTCAATGACAGCTCCTGGTTTGCAATCATCTGCAAATTTAGTCAGCCAGAGACCGCTGGCATTGACCTTGAGTTCTGAGAAGTAAATGCCAAAAAGGAGTGGTCCAACGACTGATCCCTGAGGGACTCCACTTGAAACTGGCCTCTTTGTAGAGGTGGACTCCCCAGTTCTAACTTCCTCGGTCCTGTGAGCCAGTTGGCTATCCACCAGGTGACATATGAGTTTGTACCTAACCTCTTCAGTTTGTCAGCAATGCCCAAGTGGGTATTGTGTCAAATGCCTTGGCCAGGTCAAGGTAGGCAGTGTGAACTATTTTGCCCTCATCCATTGCTTTAGGACCTTCTCAAAGAAGTCCATCAGGTTGAATAGGCATGATCTGCCCTTGACAAAACCAAACTGTGTTGGGTACAGTGTCTGGAGTTTTACTGTAGCTCTTTTGATCATTTCCATGTTAATTCTTTCCACGGCTTTACATATAAGACTAGTGAGACTTATGGGTCTATAGTTTCCAGGGTCTGTAGATGGTCCACCTTTGTGCAGAGGGATGACTATTGCTGTCCTTCATTCATGAGCCACAAAGCCTGTTTGAAGGCTACAGCTAAATAGTAATTCCAGAGCCCCTGATAGGTCATGTTTCATGCTGTTTAGAAGGCATCCTGGGAAATTGTCTGGGCCCATCGATGCAGTATTTCTGGTCTTAGAGGGAGCATTAAGGACCTGTTCCCTAGTGATAGTAGGGGGAGTTATATTTGATGATATTTCTTGAGGGAAGGTTGAGGGGGAGAGAGAGTAGTACAGCTGGAGCTGAATTTATCAGCCAGGAGGTTTGCTATATCTTCTGGATCAGTATAGGTGGCTCCATTCACAATGAGCTCTGCACACAATTGTGTATTGCGTTTGAGGTTGCGGACATAGCTAAAGAATGGTTTGTGGTTGCCCTTGGCCTGGGAGGCCAAAATTACCTAAAATTTAGCTTTGGTAGACTTTATTTGCCATCTGAGTTGTTTGTTTAGTTTGATGAGAGTGCTTTTATCCTGCTGGGTGCTGCACCTCCTAATTTTTGCCGTGATTTTCTTCCTCCTGTTAGACACCAGATGGATTCTGTGATTCCAACAGGATGGCTTGTTTTTTTGAGTTAGTTCTGTACTTGTTCCTGGTAGGTACAGCTAGCAGATGGCAGATTCAGCAATATATCTCTTTGGTTGAACTCCTGTGTTAATAAACAATGTAACGAATTAAGGAAAATAATGAAGTGTTATTAAAAATCCCCATTCTCCTAACTCAGTACCACACTGAAAAAACCAACAAGGAATTTAAAACACTACTGGAAAATATAAAGCAGGGGATGAACTTAACATCAGTATAGAAACCAAAGGAGGCTACAAAGCTTCCCTCATATGTGCTTGGGTATTAAGGAATAATGTTCAGCAATGCACTGAGCCCATCCATAGTAATGTCACACATTCAGTCCCAGGGATATAGCCACTATATTAACAGACAAATGTAATGCTAACTTCCCCCCACCTACCCACAATGTTTTGCCCACTATCCATGAGGATTATTTGATTATGGTGGAGTGGTAACAGATCTTCTGCTTTCAAACACTGACTAACCCCCACCTAAAAAACATACTTATCGATTAACCACATTTTGACTGTTTGGTTGTACCTATGTGACAGAAATCCATCCCAAAGTAATGTATTAATAATGTATCTGATTCAGAGACTCCCCAGACTCTGGAATAGACTGCCCATACATGTCAAGCAGAGCGCCTCTTTGGCCCTCTTCAAAAGGAACCTTGATGATTGGATGGGAGATAGGAAATTCACCCCAGGGATCACGTCAGTCGCCCTGCTAGACAGGGCTCCAAGAAAGTAAATACTGTGGGAAGAAATAGCCAGGGAATTGTTATGGCTAGACTTGTATAGGTCCTAGGGCCAATGACCTAGTAGCAATCTATGAACCTATTCACTCTCTTAACTAAAAAAAAAAAAAAAAAAAAAAAAAAGAGAGAGAGAGAGACATTATTGATTACATACATCTTAATTGTTTGGCAGCATTTAGGTGACAGATATCTACCCCAAAGTAATATATTCAGCTTGTTTCTTACTCATATTCACTGAATAGTCAGAAGCAGAAGTAAAATGGCAATGCTGACTGTTTTGACTTCCAACTTTCTGTGATTACGCCTGTCTGACTTCCAACTTTCTGTGATTACTCCTGTTTATGAATTAGTTTTGTTTTATTTTATTGGGAATTTCTCCACCTGGGCTGCAGCTGCAACTGTTCTATTGTGATCAGTGTACTACCATTGCAAACAAAATAAATACACATATAGGCTCTACAGCCACTAATTATCATTCATCTGTGTACAACTGAGAGCAAGCCTTCTGATTTGACATAGCATCTACCCCTCCCGCACTCACTCACACAAACCCACACATACAAATCCACCACTTTTTGAAAGTGGCTACTTCATGGTCTCCTGTGATCATGGGAACGAACATCTGTCCAGTGTAATAAATTGGGTTCATGTCGATCAATCGAAGGCAGTTTAGCTGAATGCAAATAAACCAAAATCAGCAAACAGTGAAACACACTTTTTTGCGGGGGCAAACCACTCTTCACCCCCTATATGATCACCCACACCCCCCAGAATTATGTATACCAACTCCAAGGTTGCACAGCAATGGAGAAAAAGGCAATCTCCACTGTCATTGAAGGCAGTTTCTGTGAACTGGCTTTGGTTTCTTTGCATTCATTGCTATTGATCTTTGGCAGAAGTGCAGAACAACAGGCGATGTCTCTCATACACATCTGATGCTGCTGGGCAGTCAAATACAGAAGAACAACGGTAATGCTGACTGGTACATTTAGTCACATGCAGATCTGTTGTTGGCTCTTGTTTAATTACAGAGTACATTATTTAATTAATTGTGGTAAGCAGTCGACCTTATGTGATAAAATAAAATATAGTACTGATTATGTATTTTGCCACTTCTAATTAGGAACCAGGTGAAAACTGAGTTATCTATTAGCTAATGTATCGTTTCTATTTGATGCTAGAATAACTCAATGTCCAATGTTAAGTAAATATTGTTCCTGGTGAAAGATATCAATGCACATATATCTGCATTTTGATAAACTTCGGGTACGCAGTAGCAGATATGACAGCAGAAATGGTTGCACTTTAAAGACGGAGTGTATTACATGAACAGAATATTGATATACGAGGTATATGTATAGTGATGGCTGGGTTACAACAGAGATACAAGGTACTGCATTGGAATCATTCATGCCTTTTTCAGTGCAGTGTCTGAAGCTTACTTCTGTGATCAGATGAAGTACACTGTAGGAACACACCCTCATCTAGGTGTGGTGTTCATCAGATTCAACTGCAAGAAGAGTCAATGGTACCCAAAGGATGATTTCATTAATTCATAGCTGGAAGCATCTTTCTGTAGTAAAGCCATAATGGTAATCCAGGTGAAATCCAGTGAACTAAAGGACATGCCACACATGTAAGGGACAATGGAGATGTGTTGGCTGAGGCATTCACCTACAAAATAAACATCCGTGAAAATAAAAAAGAAAAAGAAAAAAACCATAGTGTGAAAATTGTGCAAACATGACTAGACTATTAAGTTCTTGGCTATATTGATAACTTTTCGATGAGTAGCATGCCTCTTATGCTTTGAGCTATGCAATGATAGTGATGATTCATTTGCTATCTGAGTTGTTACAGGTATTTCTTACAAAGCGTTCTCAAGGACATTAATGTCTCAGGTTTAGTGAACTGCTGATACATAAAATGATCACTGCGTCTTCTGATGTGGACTGTGATTTGAGATACATGGTCCCATATTTAATATTATGTGACACACATACACATATTCCCTGTTACATTTCTAGTTATGTTCGGGAAACCTGAGATATGCACCTATTTTATCATGTGCCTGGTCGATACTATTACACCTGAAATCTGAACATTGCTTCTACAATTGGATAAAACCACATATATTTGTATACTGTTTCAGCTAGCCACTGCTCAGCTGTAAGTTAATTATGCATTCATTTTAAATCTTCCTTGTTGTCTATAAATTTAATTGAAATGCTTTCAAGAAAAGACATTATTCAACAAACCTGCAGCCTGTCTTTGTAGTCTACAAAGTATATGTTCACGACTCGTCCCCATTCATGTACCTTCTGACTAAGTTCGATATATTTCTTACCTCAATTCACCCTGCAGCCAAGGAGATTCAAGGTTGAAAAGAACAAGTTTCATGAATAATAAAAAAACAGACATTTTATATTCATTTCTAGGTCAAAGGGTTCACCACATTTATTAAAAGAGCAGCTCAGTCTGATTTTATTTTATTTATTTTAGGTTTATTTATTTATTCTTTAATCCAGCTCAGAAATAACTTTTTGTATAGGTATATAACAGGAATTAAATGGATTGTGAAAATGTATCAGAAATAACCTTCAAGTTCAGTAAGTGACATAAAATGAATCTGCATTTTAATTTACAATATTCCTGTCTATGATAGCAGAGTTTAGATGCATCTTTTACCATAAGGTTCCTCTATCCCACTTCTCTGACTATCTGGTAAGGGCTATGCAGACAGAACAAAGTGAAAGACATTTCTACACACTCATACAGTTTAATATAGATGCTGAACAAACACAGTGGAAGTGAGGTAATCATCTACTTCTACTGCCAATATAGTATGTGCTACTGTACACAGGAGCAGATTGTGAGTACTCCAAAAACACAATTCTGCCTATTTATGTTTGTGACCAGCTGCTTAACATGAGGAAGTATAAAATCGTAGTAATTCAACCAGGAAATATTCAAATGGGTCAGTCTCTGAGTGGAATGTTGGTGATTTACAAAGAATAACTTTAGCCAGGTATCACTTTTGCCTTTCAGCACACATAATATATATTCATTTATTAGGCAGGGATATGAACTGATCCAAATGGACCTTTTCAGCTGCAATATGGACCACAGGTAACAAAATGTATAAACAGCAACATGGTTTCATGTTTTCCGGAGGATATACAGCATATTTTGAGTTATAAAGATGCAGTTATCAGTATATTATGATCATAAATAAATTGCATCTGCATTTATTTATTCACAGTGACACTCATTCAAAATGCTATTGAATCATAAATTAATTACGCATAACTAGAAAACACATTTTAGGTGGAATGTGTTTTAAGTTATAGTGTAGGCTAGATTTGTTACGCAAAACCTATTATTATATACATAGAAAAAGATCATGTCTTCTTAATGTGTTACAGTACATCAGATTAAATGGCAATATACATCAGAGTAGTGACAAGCATGAGTCTCGGAGGGTCCATGATGATTGTAATAGTTCATAGAAAAGTATCTAAGGGCACACAATGTGCTAAAGTCTGCATATTGCTTCACTAGAGGAGCCATATTTTGCTGCAGGGGAAAATTGCATGTCATATAAAGAAGTACTTTTACATATGGCTTTCCTATACTCTTGTTTGAGAAACAAAGTATGCAATGCTACAGCTGGGCTGAAAGATAAATATATTCTCTCAGAACTGAAAGTGAAATACAGACTAGCTAAAATATGCTTTCCTTATCATTATTTCTTTCAAAACCGTCAGCAATAGATTTCAGAGGATGAGCTTATGCTAAATCCAATACAATATTTAATATGGGTTCAGTGACAGATATAAATGTGTTGTGGTGACTTCAACATACATTGTCAGTTTTACTTGTGATGATATTATTGCATAGATCCTATGGAATTTTGCCAATTTATCAATAAGCCTGGAAAAAATACCATCAAAAACAGGTATAAAGTGCAATGCAAATTCCATGCTAACAAAGTCCCCATACCATTATATTGTGCCTGCTATATACACAAGCACAGCATTTAGGGGATCACTTGTCATTCTATATCACAAGGTCTTACAATTGTCCACCAGCTATATTAAAGGCAGTCACTATGTACAGCTTGGAAAATGTGCCCTGTCATCAAATATGTGCTAAGCTAAATACTAGTGACAGCGAATCCATTCTCTGGATATAGACTTTGCCTTCACTTGCATCACTAATATCCTCATGGATATGCTAATGCGCTTGAAACAAACATTGGTTAATCATACAAATGACCTTTTGGATTACATGTTCTGTTAGACAAATCTCATTGGCTAGAGAAGCTTCCACTGAATGGTCAGTGACATTGGTTCATGTAACTGTTACGGAGTCTAAGAAACATTGCTATTCTTGACATCACAGTAGACATCTCATAAACCTAGCAAACTTATGCAAATGCATCAGTAGACTGCTTAGCAAGACTTTCTGTTTGAAAGAAGACCCACTAGGGCATGACCTATGTTCTGAGACAATGTCAAAATTCACAGTTGAACTGTGAAATCATCAGTGGCAAAATACGACGACGAAATATAAATGTCAATGGACATCCCCTCAGGATATATAAGGAAGATGGCAATGTACATTGTCATACCTGTTACTACCATTATAAACAAGTGATTATATAAAAGGTGTGTGCCAACTATACAAAATCAGATAAAAATAATCCAAAAGCTAGCCAATTTCATTTAGTTGAAAATTGTAGGCTAATACATATTTAAGGGTCTTAGAAAGGATTATTCACATACAGCTGTGATGCCACCCCCCCACTGGACCAGTAATCAAGGAGCCTCAATCCTCACCACTAGCACCAGTGGGTAATGTATATTGGGAGGATGACAAGTACACACATAGTAAAGGGCAATTTGCCTTAAGAGCACACAGAGACCACAGTCAGTCTGGGGCTTGTTTCTCCCTCTTTCTCCAGATCATCACTTAGTCTCCCCACTGGCACAGCTATAAAGTTGAGATCTCAGCTGATTAGCCAAGCCAAGATCTCCAGCACCCTCTCTGTCCAACCAGTGCTTCATCTCTCTGCCCAAGTAGGCGACTCACACACTCTTTGAGGTTTGATTTACACATGCCAACCAGTGCTTCATCTCTCTGCCCAAGTAGGCGACTCACACACTCTTTGAGGTTTGATTTACACATGACACACACCTGGGAAAGGCTGAGAGAGGTTTACTAGCTATACCCCTTTTGCCCAGACTATAAGGTATTACTGCCACCAGCCAGCTCCTTATCAGCTACTTTAAGGCCCTTAACATAGAGTGTCCAATCTTACTGTGTAATGTTACTATTACTACAAATGGTAGTTTGACCAAGACCAAGGCTATTAGGAATGGCCTGCACAGTGTCACTAAATAAATATGCAAGTATGCTCAGAACTTAAATAGCTCTACAAAGATCAGCCACAATGAAAGGTTTAGTTATATGTAATAATAAATAATAAAATAACAAAAAATACTCAGTATATAATTACAGTTATATCAGAGTTCAAAATCACAGGAAATATTTAAAACAACATTACTGTACAGCAAAGCAGATGTTGTGGTGAATGGATCTTGTCAAGTCCAAGACAAAATACAGAATGCTGTCTCACTCAGAGAGTTCTCAAATTGATATCTCAAATATTAATGCTGGGATAACTTGCAGAATGATATCATTGCTTGTCATCTGACACCTAGTTATCAGGCTCAAAACAACCATTGATGGCAGCTAGTAGCATTTAGCATCTACCTGTAAAAACACATAGATCGGGGCTTTTTCCTCAGCTCCATGGCAAAGAAACAATAAAATGCTTCCAAGACAATACAGAAAGTTCCCTAGTTTTAGACATTGTGTCTCCTTGCTGCCAGAAAGTAATTTAATTTCAGCTATTTTTCATAAGTTAACCTCCCGTGTTCCAGTTTCCACTGTTAAAATATATACAGTTAAGCAGTTACAATAATGTATGCACATTTCTGTTCTTTTCCAGTAGGGTACACTGTGGATACATTTCAAACAGCACTTTGCAAAACACCTCTTCAGCTCACATCTGTACAAACCATCTTATATTACATACAGCTCTAATACATTTGTAAAACAAACATCTTATCTGAATCATGTTGATATTCACAAATGACATATAATTATTTACAAAATTCCAGACAGCTGTGCTGGCAGTATCTCCTTTTGTCACACTTCTAAATAAATCATGTTGATATTCTAGATAGCTGGGCTTTTACAAATAAAACGCATCAAGAAACTAGAAGTATACATATTTTGCGATAAGCTGACAATCTATAAAACTGAAATACTCATGATCTGCAAACCACGATTAAAGATAATCAGGAAGATCTTAAATTACTAATAATTACTTAAATGACTGTACCACAACAGGCATACTTTAAATGAGAAGACCAGTAAGGTCATAATATTTGGTAAAACATTCTAAAGTGTCTATTAGAATACTTGCGAGAAAGACTATTCATAGTTTAACAGGCTCAAATAACATTATTTAGAGGTTAAATCTATTCATGTCACTTTTGAAGGCAAATAAGCATTTAAGGAACATATTGACTTAACAGCTAAAGAGGTTAACAGAATCTTGATGCTGTTTATACAATGGAACTCTACCCTCTACCTATTACCAGACACTCATTAGCGGGTCCCTATTAAATAAACAGAAACTCAAAATGTCGAACGGCCAAATATCTGAAAAGGCCGTTCCTCAAAATGAGTATTATGGGGGGCTGTGCCCCTCACACCCCCCCCCACTAATTATATAAACCAACTCCGAGATTGCACTACAATGATGAAAGGGAACATTTTTCAGTCTTCATTGTACCGCGATCTTACAATAGCAATATCGTGGAACGGCCTTTTCAGATATTTGGCCGTTCGACATTTTGAGTTTTTGTTTATTTAATAGGGAACCTCATTAGCTAAGTAACAGAAGCCATGCAATTACTAATGTTGGATAAGTAGATGTTTCTAGGGACAATCATAATATTACCTTAACCAATAAAATCATAGATACATAAAACAAAACAGCAAGTTTGTTGCTGACATTTCTTCCATAACCTGTTGAGGCATGTTGTTAGTTGACTTAAGCGTCACTTCTTATAGTAGAATTTACCCACACTTGTGTATAGTGTGGCCAGAATTGTGAAATACTGTATGTCAGTGGTTTCCAACCTTTTTCAATTCTCTACTCCCTTGTTGAACCCAGGTATGCCCCCCACCCCATCAAATTTTAACATGTATACTTTGCGAAATAATAATTTTTTTTAATTAAAAAGGTTAGTTAGGTAAAAATAAAAAAAACACACATTTTTAAGATCACAAACAATGTAATTGTAATTGAACAAATCAATAACACAGATACTTAAGATCACAAAAACATACATTTCAATTCAACTGTCCAGAATTTCGTAAAATGTCCAGATTTTTATATTTGGTCTACTTCGGATCAAATTTATAGTATTCTGGGGTGGGTTTGTCATTATAGCTTACAAAACCACTCCATGCTGTGTGATCAAAAATGCTCAGAGGTAGTTGCATTGATAAAAAAAACGCAATATTACCTCACAAAGTCTTCTTTTTTTACCAAACTTAAAGCACTTTTTGTTAAAATTCCACATTTCTTCTTCCACCAGAGACATCTGACTTTTCAAAACCAATTTTTCTTTTTAGTTATTTTACTTAAATTATGTTGACTGGCTAAAACAATGAGTAAAAAGGTCAGACAGAAAAAACAATTACTGCAAAATATCCCAACTAACAAACTAAAACAATAAGTAAAAAGGTCACACAGAAAAAACAAACGGTTAAAAAAACAAACAGAAAAACTATGTTGACTGGGTTAGTCCCACTAGAATGGTTTTAAATATCAGATGCCCACCGCTTGCAATAAATCAAATAACTCCCCAAGTGGAGTCCAGGTAGCAAACAAGTAGTGTAACAATGAAATGCTGCTACCATTTAGTACATGTGCTGACTCCTTTTCAAATAGGATCAAGCAAACTGTTCAAACTAAAACAATGCAGAATGCCATAAAATAGATAGTGCATGCTTGAAAAAGAAAGTACAGTGTTCCATTGTACTTAAAATTTTGGCTGATCTTATTTTTAAGCGTTATACAAAAACGCACTGGAAGACCTTTAAGCATACAACTAAAATCACAATTTTGTGTGTGTGTGTGTGTGTGTGTGTGTGTGTGTGTGTGTGTGTGTCTGGGGGGGGGGTGTCAGACCTAATAAGAGGAAGGGGCATGGATTTGGAGTCATTGTACATTATTATCAGAATTCAAACTGTTAATATAAATCGAGGAAGTCTGTTGCCTCATCTCTTACAACACATCAAAGAAAAAGTATCCCAAGACGACAAGGTAGAAAAAAAAAAGTTAACACTAATTCGAGTACCCACCACCACCACCCATATCTTTAAAATCCCTCATTACTGGTTAAACAGCTGGGAATGGGCTGGGTTTCTTCTCTTTTGCTTAATGAGTTCCAGATTACCAATGTTAAGGAATGTGAGGTCAAACTTGTAGATCCGTGCAACACGCTGCTTTTGCTGGTCAGCCTACTGGAGATTTTTCCAGTGCCTTGACCCTGTCTAAAACACATACAATCACTCCCACATCAACCTCTAGGGGGGGGTTGGAGACATGCGATCATTTAAATGCAAGGCAAGCACATTACTGGCACGGGGGGGGGTGATAAATAGAATATACCCTGAACCCTCTCAGTCTCTTGAAACACAGTCTCAGTAAATGTAAACAATAACAACCCATGCACCTCCAGTGTAAATATCACCATAAGTTGATATGTTTGGATAGATTCTAATTAGGTTTTCTTTACTAACTTCACACACCACAAATACACTATCCCTAGAACCTTGTTCATCCGGTACATGCTATTCCAACAGTGCAAACCTACAACAACATAAACTCTGAGCACAGACTTGCGCAGCATTACTATTCAGGTACTCTGCAGTAAAGGAAAGTGCACTAGTCAAAATAAACCTAATGCGAGATTGCAGGAATGTAAACCTGATTACCTGCAGTTGCACTGGTCTCTTTTATACATGTTGTTTTCCCTCTAGAGCTCCTTCCCATGCATGTTTCACAGAGCTAGATTTCTAAGCACGAGATCCTAGTATGGACAACAAAAATGACAAACCCTGCCTATCTGACACCACAACCAACCCGAGACAGCCAATGAGGCGGAGTCATCACCTGGCAGTAAGGGAGTCTGTGATGCTATGAAGCTGCATATAGTAATGCCTCGTATAATTCCATGTGTAATAAAACCAAAAAAAATGAATGCACCTGAAACCATCATCCCTGTAAAGAAGTCTGGTTTGTGGGTCAAGTTTCCAGAATTTGGGTTGATAATAACATTCTCACCCCCTTATAAAGGAAAGTAGGGGAGGTTGTGGTACCCTGGTTTAGGCCTATCAAAAGACGCTGGAAAAATAATGGGCTTGCCTATAAAAAAAAAATCAGATTTACCAATAATAGACAGCAGACTCAACCAATTATAATAGCAGCAAAGGATTTTTTTTGTCAACTTCGTAATACTCTCAACCAGGTGGTGTAGAGACTAGCTAAAATTTAGTAACACATGACCTTGTGGAAATAAAATTGATTTCCTCTTTTGCATTGCAGCGATGTCATTGTTGTTATATGTAAGTAACCAATGGAGAAGAAAAATCGAGGGTCACAGCCAACCAATCAGAATTCAGGGAAAGATTTTAAGTCACTAGAACCCGACTAATGCTGCCTGAGCATTTGGTGGTGTGTTGTACAGGATTCCCAGTTAATAGTGGGGTAATTAAAGTCACCCATGAATATGGTATTGAGTTGGATGGTTAGTATTTCTAATACATTTAAATACATTGTATGGGTTTCTATAGCTTGCAAGGAAGTGGTATTAGATTTTATCTATGGTGATTTGAACATGGAGCAGCTCAGGTGCATTGTCCTGTTTGACCAGCCTTGAAGTATATTTATTTTTGATGTAAATAGAGACACCTCCACCTTTAGTCCCTGCCTGTGAACTAGCTGTCCTAAATGTGTGGAAGGAATTATAGCCTTGTACTGTTGGTGTGCTCTCCATGGCTTTTAATCATGTCTCAGTGACTGCACAGAAATCAGCATTCCCTAGGGTAAACAGAGCTTCTAGGAAGTGGAGCATTTTGTTTAAACTCCTAACACTGAGCATTAATATATTTAGATTTTCTTGGTTTTGATTTGCTATGTTGGAAGTACTTTCAGTTTGGCATTGCCTAAAAAA
Organism: Protopterus annectens; assembly: GCF_019279795.1. Taxonomy (NCBI): domain Eukaryota; kingdom Metazoa; phylum Chordata; order Ceratodontiformes; family Protopteridae; genus Protopterus; species Protopterus annectens. Next base: position 1,233,726,674 of record NC_056744.1, read on the forward strand.
GGCACTATGGAGGAAGTCAATGTTTTAGCTAATATTCGAAAGCCTAGATGGGAGAGGTGCAGACCATCCTTGGCAAAGCTGAGTGGTCTGTTGACCATTTCCTTCCATGCTGACAAATATTGCACCTCCTTAGAATGACACCAGAAACTAAGCCAATTATTAAAGTCAATCATCTTTTGTTCATATTGTGGCATCGTCCTTGGAGAAGGCAAAATGCTGCTCAATGCTAGGCTCATACCAGCCTGAGAAACATATTTTGAGAGTTCCATGATGTCTCTATTCATATAGTCTAGGGAGGTACACCTCAGGTCATCTACTCCCACATTGACTATAACTGAGTTATATTGGTAACTGTGGTCCAATGACCTGAGTGCATGTGTAATGTGATGGATCCTAGCCCCTAATAAGCAACTGACTGTAACTTTCTCTTTATTCAGTCTGATGAGAGGGACATCAGTGTGTCTCACGATGGAGTCTCCAATGACTAGAATCTTGGATTGTGTGGTGACTTGCCTTGTGGGCTTAGAGGTGGAGGCTCCATGAGATGTAGCTGTATGTGTTGATGCGGCAGTTGTTTAGAAAGAGTTTACTTGGGGCTGCTGAGGGTGCTTGTTACGTGTACTTCATCTAGGAGGTATTTGTGGCTTAGGAAGGTTACATGTAAGTGCCTCAGCATATGCAGGTCTTTAGGTCTGCTTTGAATTGTGCATGATAGGTTCAGCATTTTTACTACTGACAGCATTACTGACATTAGGAGTACTTTGATGTAAGAGCTTTGCCTCCAGTGACTTTGTGTAAATACATCTTTCACATATCATATCAGTTTGCTGGAAAATTAATTTCTACATTGCCTCGGGATGTCAATATCAACCAAGCCATTAATGAAGACAGTGGGTAAGCTCATATCCATGGCAAGTGACCCTTTTTTATTGATTAGACATTTGGAGTAAGAATATCAATCACTGACAGGAGTATCCGGTTTGCAACTATGTGGACAATGCTTGTCACTGCAAACTAGTTGTCATGTGTGCAACTAGGTATTGAAGAAATTTCAATTGTGCTTTTACAGGAAAAATATCACTCAAGGTGTCTGAGTCTGTACAGAGCACTGCCAAACACTTGAGGGGAAACTAATATGTAGACCCAGAAAATGTAAGGATGAAGTGTTTAGGCAGATATTCTGAAGTTAGAAACAAATCAAGAGTACTTACCAAAAACAAAGCATTAGCTTGTCAAGTTTGACGAAAAGAGGGGAGTCACATGAATGGCTATTGCCTGGCTGCTACCAATGCTGGTCTCACCACAGTTTCACTCTGTTGGGATACAATGCTCCTTTGCTTCTTCTCTCACCAGAAGCAAAATGTTAGCACCAATCCCAAGATGAGAAGCAGGCCACAACCTGCTTGGTGATGCACAGTTTTGTCCCAGATGATGCAAGGGTCTGTAGGCTTGTAGCCTTTTTCAGGTAGATGCCTTGAATAGCAATCAGACCAATCAGATACGTTAAGCACAGACACTCACTCTCCAATTAGGAATCAATGCACTCTGCTCCTTCTCTCGAAGGATCAGAATATAAGCACAAATTCCAAGCTGTCACCTATAAAGCAGTTATTATGCTTTCTGGTGATTAGCAGTGTCCAGGAAATAATGTCCCTGTACTCCTTCTCTCACCAGGAGAAAACAGAAGCACTAATCCTAAGATGACTAATGAGATGCAAAATGTGATATCTGAAATAACTGGTGGTCTTGCAATAGATGCTTAAAGGCAAGATGAACAAACACTAAGCAATTAGATATGAAAGTGGGTAACTTAACTTTTTGCTTCTTAAAAACTTAAGTTATAGTGGAGACCCACTATTTTTAAAAGAGCAAGACAGATTGAAAGAGGTGGGCACTTTTGTATTCTGGCATTATGGTATACATTAGGATGGTGAATAAGTTTAAATAGTTGAAGGGGAGTGATTTCACAAAATGATAATTTTGTGCTTACTCACACCAGCCAGTGAAAGGAGAGAAGAAACGAGATATATGGTCAAATTAACATAAGGGGCAGGCAACTAGAAAGACAGTGGTATTTAAGAAGACAACAGTAACAGGGTGGGGCGGTGCAAAAATCTGTCTGACTCACAAGAGAGAGAGCTGCAGTCACTTTTCAAGTTTTAATATGCAGTTAAAAGCAAACTACAAGTAAAACAGTGTGAAGAAAACAAATCACATAATGCAAAATAGAAAATAATAAATGAATGCAAAATACAAGAAATAAAAAGCAATCTAATCTTTCAATCCCTGTGGCAAAGTCTGGGTAGCCTTTCCAGTAAAGCTCTGAAATGTTTTATTTTACCCCTTAAATAGAAGGTTTAGTTCCTAGCTCCACCCCCTCAGTTCACAGATGATTAACATTAACTGACCTGTTCTAACTTATGTGTGACTCCTTAATTGGCCTGATCTAATTTATATCTAATTCAGAAGAGAAAGAGCTCTGGTCACTTTTGAAGTTTTAATATGCAGTTAAAAGCAGAATACAAGTAAAACACAGTGTAAAGAAAACAAATCACAATATACAAAATAGAGAAAGGCAATAAATTAATACAAAATACAAGAAATAAAAAGAAAACAAATCTTTCCCTCACAGCAAGCTATGGCAGAGTCTGGGTAGCCTTTCCAGTAAAGCTCTGAAATGTTTTATTTTCCCCATAAATAGAAGGTTTAGTTCCTAGCTCCACCCCATCAATTCACAGATGATTAACCTTAACACACCTGTTCTAACTTATGTGTGACTCCTTAAGTGACCTGATCTAATTTCTGTCTGACTCACAAGAGACAGAGTTGTTGTCCCTTTTCAAGTTTTAATGTGCAGTTAAAAGCAGAATACAAGTAAAACACAGTGTAAAGAAAACAAACCACAGTATACAAAATAAAAACATGCAATAAAGTAATACAAAATAAAGAAATAAAAAGCAAACTAACCTTTCCCTCACAGCAAGCTCTGGCAGAGTCCGGATGAGCCTTTTCAGTTTTCTTATCTCTTCTGTAAGGAATTAATGTAGTGCAGAAAAAGGGGGTTCGATACTCCTGAATGTGCCATCTTGTGAATGAAATTCAACTAAAGGTCCCATCTGTTTGAGTTCCATTTGCTTGGCTAACATCACTGCTAGTTATGGTGACGACAGGAATAACCTTGTACTTCAACTTCACAAACTCCCCACCAGGAGATGGAGGTCTCTTAGCACAGTGATTAATCTATTGCCAGTCAGTGGATCTATTGATGTTACCAGCCTCATCAGTATCTCCTGCAAGGTTACAAGCATGTCATCAAGTCCAATGGGAACACAAGTAAACCACTTCAAGGTATAATCCAATACTGGTTTCAAGAAGGCTGAATATCCTACTGAAGTCGATTATCTTTTGCTTGAATGGTTCAGAGGATATCTCTGTGACCCTAGTTAATGTTTATATTATTAAAAGGTTTTGAAATTTTTCCATCAAACAGAACTCAGTTCATAAATTTAGATAGAAAGACCCCCTACCAGATATATATTAATACATATATTGCTGAACAGCAAAATCCCGAATGCCAATACCCAGAACACTAAAGGCCAAAACTGACATAGCCAAAAAACTCAGTTGATGTGCTTTACAAGGGGGAGGGCAAACCCTGCTACAGCCCCCCCCCCCACACACACACACACCCTGCTTATTATATATACCAGTTTTGAGAGTGTACTACAGTGGGAAAAGGAAAAAAACATCAATCCCCACTGTACTGTTTGTCAGCATTTTCAGTTTTAGACTTTTGTACTTGAGAAGATGCAATTCAGCATTAGGAATGTATCCCATATTTATCAACTTTAGGGAGAGAGATAGAGACAGATAGTAGATAGATATATGACAACATGTACAATTATTTGGCGTACTTAGCTTGCAGATGTAGTAAACTATTGACCATTGTGTTGTCCCACCAAATCCATTGATTTTCCTGGCAGGGTTACCATAGTTAAAAAGATATAAACAACTGCATTACTGTATAGTACAGAAAGCAAGTGGTCCCTTCCACATATAGTGTTTAAGAAGTACTACTAATGCTCGGCTCTCTTTGTACAATAAGATATCATAGTATCTTTATATAAACAACAAAGACTATCAGTGAGTCCCAGCTCTACCTTCCAATAAAATTTATTTCGTTGAACAGTTCCTTCTCTAGCGCCTCGGCCAACAGCCTTTACAGAGTAAAACAGTAAAACTCATAAAACACTTGCAATATATACAAAAAACAAGTAATCAATCAATTACATAATTAAACTATCAAATCACATAGCTTGAATATATTTAAAGTCATAGTCTTAAACAAGACATTGCCAGTTACATTCTCTGTTCATTCCATGTGGATGCAAAGTCCCAAATTTCATAATCAAAATGCATTCCTTTTGTCTTAACATATTTTTTTTGCCTATCAACATCATTATAATATAATGGAACATGTTCCAGAACAGACACTTTTATATTCTCAATATTTCCATGGTGTACTGAGTTAAAATGCTCAGCAATAGGACTAGTAATTTTATTATTTTTAACATCTCTAATATGTTCTTTTATCCTATCTGCTAGCATTCTTTTTGTTTCTCCAATATAGTATTTGTTACAATCACAGAATATGACATACACAACACCTTTGCTCATACATGTATATTTGCCTTTTGTATCAAAATTTTGCCATTTATTTTATTCACTTCATTTACAACATGTTTACATAGCACATTTTCCACAAGGGAATGTTCCCAAATTCTTCACAACATTTAATTCATTAGTACAAGGCTTTTTATAAATGCTGTGTATCAGAAAGTCCTGTATATTTTTCCCCTTTCTATATGATGTCATTAATTTTATATTTTTCAGTGATGTTATATCTTTTAATAAAATTCCAATATTCCATAATGATTTTATTACCAATCGAGAAGTTAGTGTACTTTGTAACAAAAACATTCTCTCCTGTTCAGTCCCATATTTATTGCTACTTTCATAGTTATTTTGTCTAATAGTGCCCTTACTCTGTTTAAAGGCTCTATGCAAGCTATTTTCTACATCATCTGGGTTATACCCTCTAGTTTTGAATATCTCGGCCACTTTATAGGCCTCCCTAAAGGCCATATCAATATCAGAATTGAGTCTTTTTATTCTCAAAATTCCCCATAGGGATGGCTGACAACGTATGGGGGATGGCAACTATCTCCCACATTTTCCAGCTTATTTCATCAAATTTTCTATGAATACTAGTATATATGTGAAAGCCATTATTGCCCCTAAGCGAAATATCCAAGAAGTTAACCTGATTTCCTTTTTGTATGTCACTAAATTTTATACCAAATCTGTTATTATTTAATTCATCAATGAAGTTATCTGATGTATCCCAATCCCCATGACAAATGAAAATTAGGTCATCAATAAATCTAAAATACCTTAGAACATTATTTTGAAAGAAAGGCAACCTATAAAGGTGTTCATTTTTTAATAGCCCCATAAACAGGTTAGCATAGGCTGGTGCAAACGCTGCCCCCATAGCAGTACCTGTAACTTGTCTATAAACAGTGCCATTAAATTCAAAAAAATTATTTTTCAAGCAGAATTCTACCAGTTCCAGGACATAATATGTTTTAGGACTATCATTCAAAAAGAATTTTATAGCTTCCAAGCCCAAAATATGGGAAATATTGGTGTAGAGACTCTCTACATCCACCGTAATAAAGTACATATTTTCACCCCAATATATATCTTTTATTTTCCTTAGGAAATCATATGAATCTTGTATATAAGAAGGTAACAACAGAACTTTCTTTATCAATATTTCATGTAACATGGTGCAAAGATTGTAAGTAAAATATCCAAAAGCTGACACAATAGGCCGACCAGGTGGTCCCTTCCACATATAGTGTTTAAGAAGTACTACTAATGCTCGGCTCTCTTTGTACAATAAGATATCATAGTATCTTGTTCGTTCAACAGGCACAGTAGCAGTAGTAAGGGTTTTCAATGTAACCCAAGTGATAATAAAGGAAAACTTCAACTTACTACCTCAAAATCATTGTCCACTAGTGCATCTCACTTGTTTAACAAATAAAGAGTACAGCCCCCCTCGACAAAATAGAGAAGATGCATTGATTCAGAAGAAAACTGAGGGGCTTGGTAGCCTGTGTTTCTCAGACAATCTAAAAGAGGCATCACTCTTAATTGTTATCTGATTCCTAATGGGTGAGTGCACATTGCTTTCTTGGCAATGAAAGATAGCCTCCTCTCTGAGACCCTATTTACAGTAAACAGTGAAATGGCAAATGTTTTCTTGGACACAGATATCATTAAAGTATAAAAACTATATGATACATTTTATAAGACAATGTTTACTGGAATAAATTCTCATTAACTTTAAAATATTATCAATCCCTAAAAACATTTAAAAGTAACTTCAAGAAAAATACTTATGTACACAAATTTCAGCACAAGTCAAAGGAAATCAAAAATGTAGAAGGTTTATCATAAATATATGGAACTAAAAAACTTACAAATGTAAGAATAAACCTCTAAGGGGAAAAACAGTTCTTTTTTTTTTTTTGCTCTGATTCATGTTTGTCTTTAAAATACAAGAAATAAAAGAAAACAAATCTTTCCCTCACAGCAAGCTATGGCAGGGTCTGGGTAGCCTTTCCAGTAAAGCTCTGAAATGTTTTATTTTCCCCATAAATAGAAGGTTTAGTTCCTAGCTCCACCCCATCAATTCACAGATGATTAACCTTAACACACCTGTTCTAACTTATGTGTGACTCCTTAAGTGACCTGATCTAATTTCTGTCTGACTCACAAGAGACAGAGTTGTTGTCCCTTTTCAAGTTTTAATGTGCAGTTAAAAGCAGAATACAAGTAAAACACAGTGTAAAGAAAACAAACCACAGTATACAAAATAAAAACATGCAATAAAATAATACAAAATAAAGAAATAAAAAGCAAACTAACCTTTCCCTCACAGCAAGCTCTGGCAGAGTCAGGATGAGCCTTTTCAGTTTTCTTATCTCTTCTCTAAGGAATTAATGTAGTGCAGAAAAAGGGGGTTCGATACTCCTGAATGTGCCATCTTGTGAATGAAATTCAACCAAAGGTCCCATCTGTTTGAGTTCCATTTGCTTGGCTAACATCACTGCTAGTTATCGTGACGACAGGAATAACCTTGTACTTCAACTTCACAAACTCCCCACCAGGAGATGGAGGTCTTTTAGCACAGTGATTAATCTATTGCCAGTCAGTGGATCTATTGATGTTACCAGCCTCATCAGTATCTCCTGCAAGGTTACAAGCATGTCATCAAGTCCAATGGGAACACAAGTAAACCACTTCAAGGTATAATCCAATACTGGTTTCAAGAAGGCTGAATATCCTACTGAAGTCGATTATCTTTTGCTTGAATGGTTCAGAGGATATCTCTGTGACCCTAGTTAATGTTTATATTATTAAAAGGTTTTGAAATTTTTCCATCAAACAGAACTCAGTTCATAAATTTAGATAGAAAGACCCCCTACCAGATATATATTAATACATATATTGCTGAACAGCAAAATCCCGAATGCCAATACCCAGAACACTAAAGGCCAAAACTGACATAGCCAAAAAACTCAGTTGATGTGCTTTACAAGGGGGAGGGCAAACCCTGCTACACCCCCCACCCCCCCACACACACACACACACACACCCTGCTTATTATATATACCAGTTTTGAGAGTGTACTACAGTGGGAAAAGGAAAAAACATCAATCCCCACTGTACTGTTTGTCAGCATTTTCAGTTTTAGACTTTTGTACTTGAGAAGATGCAATTCAGCGTTAGGAATGTATCCCATATTTATCAACTTTAGGGAGAGAGATAGAGACAGATAGTAGATAGATATATGACAACATGTATAATTATTTGGCGTACTTAGCTTGCAGGTGTAGTAAACTATTGACCATTGTGTTGTCCCACCAAATCCATTGATTTTCCTGGCAGGGTTACCATAGTTAAAAAGATATAAACAACTGCATTACTGTATAGTACAGAAAGCAAGTGGTCCCTTCCACATATAGTATTTAAGAAGTACTACTAATGCTCGGCTCCCTTTGTACAATAAGATATCATAGTATCTTGTTCGTTCAACAGGCACAGTAGCAGTAGTAAGGGTTTTCAATGTAACCCAAGTGATAATAAAGGAAAACTTCAACTTACTACCTCAAAATCATTGTCCACTAGTGCATCTCACTTGTTTAACAAATAAAGAGTACAGCCCCCCTCGACAAAATAGAGAAGATGCATTGATTCAGAAGAAAACTGAGGGGCTTGGTAGCCTGTGTTTCTCAGACAATCTAAAAGAGGCATCACTCTTAATTGTTATCTGATTCCTAATGGGTGAGTGCACATTGCTTTCTTGGCAATGAAAGATAGCCTCCTCTCTGAGACCCTGTTTACAGTAAACAGTGAAATGGCAAATGTTTTCTTGGACACAGATATCATTAAAGTATAAAAACTATATGATACATTTTATAAGACAATGTTTACTGGAATAAATTCTCATTAACTTTAAAATATTATCAATCCCTAAAAACATTTAAAAGTAACTTCAAGAAAAATACTTATGTACACAAATTTCAGCACAAGTCAAAGGAAATTAAAAATGTAGAAGGTTTATCATAAATATATAGAACTAAAAAACTTACAAATGTAAGAATAAACCTCTAAGGGGAAAAACAGTTCTAAAGCATTAGTTTAACTTTTATTTTTTTTTTTGCTCTGATTCATGTTTGTCTCTTATTTCACAGCTGTATCATTTTGTTACATTTATATGTGTTCCCACACACACACACACACACACACACACACACACACACACACACACACACACACACACACAAACATATATATAGATTTATGCTGAATAGTTGCATACATGAGCTGCAACAACTTTATTACAAGCTGAGATAAGTACAAACTTACAGTGCTATAAGATAATATTGCATTTTTTCTGTTTTATTGTTTCATTGAATATTGTGTTACAATAGTACTGCATTTATCTGCTTATTTGTTCACTGAAAAAATTAGCTCTCTCTGTGTCTGCAGTTAGTTTTCTTAGTCTAGATGGCTTCTCTGTGCCTTAAAGTCTTAGTCCCTTATCTCGGAAATTATTTATGCTGACCAATTGCATACTTGAGCTGCAAAAACTTTATTACCAACTAAGATAAGTACAAACTTGCGGTGTTATAATCAGTACTGCATTTTTCTGTTTTATTGTTTCATTGAATATTGTGTTCAAATAGTACTGCATTTATCTGCTTACTTGTTCACTGAAAATGATAATTCTCTGTGCATCTGCATTTAGTTTTCTTAGCCTAGAGGTCTTCCTTGTGCCTTAAATTTGTAGTCCCTTATCTCTGAAATTATTTCTGCTAAATAGTTGAATTCTTCAGCAGCAACAACTTTATTACAAGCTGAGATAAGTACAAACTTGCAATGTTCTAAGATAGTACTGCATTTTGTTTTCTGTTTTATTGTTTCATTGAATATTGTGTTAAAATAGTACTGCATTTATATGCATATTTGTTCACTGAAAATTGTAGTTCTCTCTATGTCTGCAGTTAGTTTTCTTAGTCTAGAGGGCATCTCTGTACCATAAAGTCTTAGTCCCTTATCTCTGAAATTATTTCCGCTGAATAGTTGCATACTTGAGCTGCAACAACTTTACTACAAGCTGAGATAAGTACAAACTTGCAGTGTTATAAGATAGCTCTGCATTTTTTTTTGTTTTATTGTTTCATTGAATATTGTGTTAAAAATAGTACTGCATGTATCTGCTTAATTGTTCACTGAAAATTGTAGTTCTTTTGTGTCTGCAGTTAGATTTCTTAGTCTAGAGGGCATCTATGTGCCTTAAAGTCTTAGTCCCTTATTTCTGAAATTATTTCTGCTAAATAGTTGCATACTTGAGTTGCAACAAGTTTATTACAAGCTGAGCTACGTGCAAACTTGCAGTATTATAAGATAGTACTGCATTTTTTTCTGTTTTATTTTTTCATTGAATGTTGTGTTAAAAAATGACTGCATTTATCTGCTTATTTGTTCACTGAAAATTGTAGTTCTCTCTGTCTGCAGTTAGTTTTCTTAGTCTAGAGGGCTTCTCTGTACCTTAAAGTCTTAGTCACTTATGTCTGAAATTATTTCTGCTGAATACTTGCATACTTGAGCTGCAACAACTTTATTACAAGCTGAGATAAGTACAAACTTGCAGTGTTATAAGATAGTAGTTCATTTTTATTTAATGTTTCATTGAATATTGTGTTAAAAAGTACTGTGTTTATCTGCTTATTTGTTCACTGAAAATTTTTGCTCTCTCTGTGTCTGTAGTTAGTTTTCCTAATCTAGCTGGCTTCTCTGTGCCTTAAAGTCTTAGTCCCTTATCCCTGAAATTATTTCTGCTGAATACTTGCATACTTGATCTGCAACAACTTTATTACAAGCTGAGATAAGTACAGACTTGCAGTGTTATAAGATAATACTGCATTTTTCTGTTTTATTGTTTCATTGAATATAGTGTTTAAAAAGTGTTGCATTTATCTGCTTATTTTTTCACTGAAAATTGTAGTTCTCTCCATTTCTGCAGTTAGTTTTTGTAGTCTAGAGGGCTTCTCTGTACCTTAAAGTCTTAGTCCCCTATCTCTGAAATTATTTATGCTGAATAGTTGCATACTTGAGCTGCAACAACTTTATTACAAGCTGAGATAAGTTGAAACTTGCAGTGTTATTAAGATAGCACTGCATTTTTCTGTTTTATTGTTTCATCGAATACTATGTTTAAAAAGTATTGCTTTTATCTGCTTATTTGTTCACTGAAAATTGTAGTTCTCTCTGTGTCTGCAGATAGTTTTCTTAGTCTAGAGGGCTTCTCTGTGCCTTACAATCATAGTCTCTTATCTCTGAAGTTATTTCTGCTAAATAGTTGCATACTTGAGCTGCAACAACTTTATTACAAGCTGAGATAAGTAAAAACTTGCAGTGTTATAAGATAGTACTGCATTTTTTTCTGTTTTATTGTTTCATTGAAAATTGTTTTAAAATAGTACTGCATGTATCTGCTTATATCTTCACTGAAAATTGTAGTTGTCTTTGTGTCTGCAGTTAGTTTTCTTAGTCTAGAGGGCTTCTCTGTGCCTTAACGTCTTAGTTCCTTATTTCTGAAATTATTTCTGTTGAATAGTTGCATACTTGAGCTGCAACAAGTTTATTACAAGCTGAGATAAGCACAAACTTGCAGTGTTATAAGATAGTACTGCATTTTTTCCTGAGTTTTTTTAATTGAATATTGTGTTAAAAAAGTACTGCATTTATCTGCTTATTTGTTCATTGAAAATTGTAGTTCTCTCTGTCTGCAGTAAGATTTCTTAGTCTAGAGGGCTTCTCTGTGCCTTAAAGTCTTAGTCACTTATCTCTGAATTTATTTATGATGAATAGTTGCAGATTTGAGCTGCAACAACTTTTTTACAAGCTGAGATAAGTACAAACTTGCAGTGTTATGTGTTAGTACTGCATTTTTTTTCTGTTTTATTGTTTCATTGAATATAGTGTTTAAAAAGAACTGCATTTACCTGCTTATTTGTGCACTGAAAATTGTAGTTCCCTCTGTGTCTGCAGTTAGTTTTCTTAGTCTAGAGGGCTTCTCTGTGCCTTAAAGTCTTAGTCTCTTCTCTCTGAAAGTATTTCTGCTGAATAGTTGCATAATTGACCTGCAACCACTTTATTACAAGCTGAGATAAGTACAAACTTGCAGTGTTACAAGATAGTACTGCATTTTTACTGTTTTATTGTTTCATTGAATATTGTGTTAAAAATAGTACTGCATTTATCTGTTTAGTTGTTCACTGAAAATTGTAGTTCAGTTTGTGTCTGCAGTTAGTTTTCTTAGTCTAGAGGGCTGCACTGTGCCTTAATGTCTTAGTCCCTTATCTTTGAAATAATTTCTGCTGAATAGTTGCATACTTGAGTTGCAACACCTTTATTACAAGCTGAGATAAGTACAAACGTGCAGTGTTATAAGATAGTACTGCATTTTTTCAGTTTTATTGTTTCATTGAATATTGTGGTAAAACTAGTACTGCATTTATCTGCTTATTTGTTCCCTGAAAATTGTATTTCTCTCTGTGTCTGCAGTTAGTTTTCCTAGTCTAGACAGCTTTTCTGTGCCTTGAAGTCTTAGTCCCTTATCTCTGAAATTATTTCTGCTGAATAGTTGCCTGCTTGACCTGCAGAAACGTTATTAGAAGCTGAGATAAGTACAAACTTGCATTGTTATAAGATAGTACTGCATTTTTTCTGTTTTATTTTTTCATTGAATATTGTGTTAAAATAGTACTGCATTTATCTGCTTTTTTGTTCACACTGAAAATTGTACTTCTCTCTGTGTCTGCAGTTAGTTTTATTAGTTTAGAGGGCTTCTCTGTGCCTTAAAGTCTTAGTCCCTTATCTCTGAAATTATTTCTGCTGAATGGTCGCATGCTTGAGCTTTGACAACTTTATTACAAGCTGAGATAAGTACAAACTTGCAGTGTTATAAGAAAGTACTGCATCTTTTTCTGTTTTATTTTTTCATTGAATATTGTTTTAAAATAGTACTGCATTTATCTGCTTATTTCTTCGCTGAAAATTGTAGTTCTCTCTGTGTCTGCAGTTAGTTTTCTTAGTCTAGATTGCTTCTCTGTGCCTTAAAGTCTTAGTCCCTTATCTCTGAAGTTATTTCTGCTGAATAGTTGCATACTTGAGCTGCAACAAGTTTATTACAAGCTGAGATAAGCACAAACTTGCAGTGTTATAAGATAGTACTGCATTTATTCCTGGGGTTTTTTTCATTGAATATTGTGTTAAAAAAGTACGGCTTTTATCTGCTTATTTGTTCATTGAAAATTGTAGTTCTCTCTGTCTGCAGTAAGATTTCTTAGTCTAGAGGGCTTCTCTGTGCCTTAAAGACTTAGTCACTTATCTCTGAATTTATTTATGATGAATAGTTGCAGATTTGAGCTGCAACAACTTTTTTACAAGCTGAGATAAGTACAAACTTGCAGTGTTATGTGTTAGTACTGCATTTTTTTTCTGTTTTATTGTTTCATTGAATATAGTGTTTAAAAAGAACTGCATTTACCTGCTTATTTGTGGACTGAAAATTGTAGTTCCCTCTGTGTCTGCAGTTAGTTTTCTTAGTCTAGAGGGCTTCTCTGTGCCTTAAAGTCTTAGTCCCTTCTCTCTGAAAGTATTTCTGCTGAATAGTTGCATAATTGAGCTGCAACAACTTTATTACAAGCTGAGATAAGTACAAACTTGCAGTGTTACAAGATAGTACTGCATTTTTACTGTTTTATTGTTTCATTGAATATTGTGTTAAAAATAGTACTGCATTTATCTGTTTAGTTGTTCACTGAAAATTGTAGTTCAGTTTGTGTCTGCAGTTAGTTTTCTTAGTCTAGAGGGCTGCACTGTGCCTTAATGTCTTAGTCCCTTATCTTTGAAATAATTTCTGCTGAATAGTTGCATACTTGAGTTGCAACACCTTTATTACAAGTTGAGATAAGTACAAACGTGCAGTGTTATGTGTTAGTACTGCATTTTTTCTGTTTTATTGTTTCATTGAATATAGTGTTTAAAAAGAACTGCATTTACCTGCTTATTTCTGCACTGAAAATTGAACTTCCCTCTGTGTCTGCAGTTAGTTTTCTTAGTCTAGAGGGCTTCTCTGTGCCTTAAAGTCTTAGTCCCTTCTCTCTGAAAGTATTTCTGCTGAATAGTTGCATCATTGAGCTGCAACAACTTTATTACAAGCTGAGATAAGTACAAACTTGCAGTGTTACAAGATAGTACTGCATTTTTACTGTTTTATTGTTTCATTTAATATTGTGTTAAAAATAGTACTGCATTTATCTGTTTAGTTGTTCACTGAAAATTGTAGTTCTCTCCATTTCTACAGTTAGTTTTTGTAGTCTAGAGGGCTTCTCTGTACCTTAACGTCTTAGTCCCCTATCTCTGAAATTATTTATGCTGAATAGTTGCATACTTGAGCTGCAACAACTTTATTACAAGCTGAGATAAGTTGAAACTTGCAGTGTTATTAAGATAGCACTGCATTTTTCTGTTTTATTGTTTCATCGAATACTATGTTTAAAAAGCATTGCTTTTATCTGGTTATTTGTTCACTGAAAATTGTAGTACTCTCTGTGTCTGCAGATAGTTTTCTTAGTCTAGAGGGCTTCTCTGTGCCTTACAATCATAGTCTCTTATCTCGGAAGTTATTTCTGCTAAATAGTTGCATACTTGAGCTGCAACAACTTTATTACAAGCTGAGATAAGTAAAAACTTGCAGTGTTATAAGATAGTACTGCATTTTTTCTGTTTTATTGTTTCATTGAAAATTGTTTTAAAATAGTACTGCATGTATCTGCTTATATCTTCACTGAAAATTGTAGTTGTCTTTGTGTCTGCAGTTAGTTTTCTTAGTCTAGAGGGCTTCTCTGTGCCTTAATGTCTTAGTTCCTTATTTCTGAAATTATTTCTATTGAATAGTTGCAAACTTGAGCTGCAACAAGTTTATTACAAGCTGAGATAAGCACAAACTTGCAGTGTTATAAGATAGTACTGCATTTTTTTCTGGTTTTTTTTTCATTGAATATTGTGTTAAAAAAGTACTGCATTTATCTGCTTATTTGTTCATTGAAAATTGTAGTTCTCTCTGTCTGCAGTTAGATTTCTTAGTCTAGAGGGCTTCTCTGTGCCTTAAAGTCTTAGTCACTTATCTCTGAATTTATTTATGATGAATAGTTGCATATTTGAGCTGCAACAACTTTGTTACAAGCTGAGATAAGTACAAACTTGCAGTGTTACAAGATAGTACCGCATTTTTACTGTTTTATTGTTTCATTGAATATTGTGTTAAAAATAGTACTGCATTTATTTGTTTAGTTATTCACTGAAAATTGTAGTTCAGTTTGTGTCTGCAGTTAGTTTTCTTAGTCTAGAGGGCTGCATTGTGCCTTAATGTTTTAGTCCCTTACCTTTGAAATTATTTCTGCTGAATAGTTGCATACTTGAGTTGCAACACCTTTATTACAAGCTGAGATAAGTACAAACGTGCAGTGTTATAAGATAGTACTGCATTTTTTCAGTTTTATTGTTTCATTGAATATTGTGGTAAAACTAGTACTGCATTTTTCTGCTTATTTGTTCCCTGAAAATTGAATTTCTCTCTGTGTCTGCAGTTAGTTTTCCTAGTCTAGACAACTTTTCTGTGCCTTGAAGTCTTAGTCCCATATCTCTGAAATTATTTCTGCTGAATAGTTGTCTGCTTGATCTGCAGAAACGTTATTAGAAGCTGAGATAAGTACAAACTTGCAGTGTTATAAGATAGTACTGCATTTTTTCTGTTTTATTGTTTCATTGAATATTGTGTAAAAAAATAGTAATGCATTTATCTGCTTATTTTTTCATTGAAAATTGTAGTTCTCTCTGTATCTGCAGTTAGTTTTCTTAGTCTAGATTGCTTCTCTGTGCCTTAAAGTCTTAATCCCTTATCTCTGAAACTACTTCTGCTGAATAGTTGCATACTTGAGCTGCAACAACTTTATTACAAGCTGAGATAAGTACAAACTTGCAGTGTTATGTGTTAGTACTTAATTTTTTCTGTTTTATTGTTTCATTGAATATAGTGTTTAAAAAGAACTGCATTTACCTGCTTATTTGTGCACTGAAAATTGTAGTTCCCTCTGTGTCTGCAGTTAGTTTTCTTAGTCTAGAGGGCTTCTCCGTGCCTTAAAGTCTTAGTCCCTTCTCTCTGAAAGTATTTCTGCTGAATAGTTGCATAATTGAGCTGCAACAACTTTATTACAAGCTGAGATAAGTACAAACTTGCAGTGTTACAAGATAGTACTGCATTGTTACTGTTTTATTGTTTCATTTAATATTGTGTTAAAATAGTACTGCATTTATCTGTTTAGTTGTTCACTGAAAATTGTAGTTCAGTTTGTGTCTGCAGATAGTTTTCTTAGTCTAGAGGGCTGCACTGTGCCTTAATGTCTTAGTCCCTTATCTTTGAAATTATTTCTGCTGAATAGTTGCATACTTGAGCTGCAACACCTTTATTACAAGCTGAGATAAGTACAAACGTGCAGTGTTATAAGATAGTACTGCATTTTTTCAGTTTTATTGTTTCATTGAATATTGTGGTAAAACTAGTACTGCATTTATCTGCTTATTTGTTCCCTGAAAATTGTATTTCTCTCTGTGTCTGCAGTTAGTTTTCCTACTCTAGACAGCTTTTTTGTGCCTTGAAGTCTTAGTCCCTTATCTCTGAAATTATTTCTGCTGAATAGTTGCCTGCTTGACCTGCAGAAACGTTATTAGAAGCTGAGATAAGTACAAACTTGCATTGTTATAAGATAGTACTGCATTTTTTCTGTTTTATTTTTTCATTGAATATTCTGTTAAAATAGTGCTGCATTTATCTGCTTTTTTGTTCACACTGAAAATTGTACTTCTCTCTGTGTCTGAAGTTAGTTTTATTAGTTTAGAGGGCTTCTCTGTGCCTTAAAGTCTTAGTCCCTTATCTCTGAAATTATTTCTGCTGAATGGTCGCATGCTTGAGCTTTGACAACTTTATTACAAGCTGAGATAAGTACAAACTTGCAGTGTTATAAGAAAATACTGCATTTTTCTGTTTTATTTTTTCATTGAATATTGTTTTAAAATAGTACTGCATTTATCTGCTTATTTCTTCGCTGAAAATTGTAGTTATCTCTGTGTCTGCAGTTAGTTTTCTTAGTCTAGAGGGCTTCTCTGTACCTTAAAGTCTTATTCACTTATGTCTGAAATTATTTCATGTTTAATGTTTCATTGAAAATTGTTTTAAAAGTACTGTGTTTATCTGCTATTTGTTCACTGAAAATTTTGCTCTCTGTGTCTGCAGTTAGTTTTCCTAATCTAGCTGGCTTCTCTGTGCCTTAAAGTCTTAGTCCCTTATCCCTGAAATTATTTCTGCTGAATACTTGCATACTTGAGCTGCAACAACTTTATTACAAGCTGAGATAAGTACAGACTTGCAGTGTTATAAGATAATACTGCATTTTTCTGTTTTATTGTTTCACTGAATATAGTGTTTAAAAA
Organism: Protopterus annectens; assembly: GCF_019279795.1. Taxonomy (NCBI): domain Eukaryota; kingdom Metazoa; phylum Chordata; order Ceratodontiformes; family Protopteridae; genus Protopterus; species Protopterus annectens. The sequence continues at coordinate 1,233,743,870 of NC_056744.1, forward strand.
GTGTTGCATTTATCTGCTTATTTTTTCACTGAAAATTGTAGTTCTCTCCATTTCTACAGTTAGTTTTTTTAGTCTAGAGGGCTTCTCTGTACCTTAAAGTCTTAGTCCCCTATCTCTGAAATTATTTATGCTGAATAGTTGCATACTTGAGCTGCAACAACTTTATTACAAGCTGAGATAAGTTGAAACTTGCAGTGTTATTAAGATAGCACTGCATTTTTCTGTTTTATTGTTTCATCGAATACTATGTTTAAAAAGTATTGCTTTTATCTGCTTATTTGTTCACTGAAAATTGTAGTTCTCTCTGTGTCTGCAGATAGTTTTCTTAGTCTAGAGGGCTTCTCTGTGCCTTACAATCATAGACTCTTATCTCGGAAGTTATTTCTGCTAAATAGTTGCATACTTGAGCTGCAACAACTTTATTACAAGCTGAGATAAGTAAAAACTTGCAGTGTTATAAGATAGTACTGCATTTTTTTCTGTTTTTTTGTTTCATTGAAAATTGTTTTAAAATAGTACTGCATGTATCTGCTTATATCTTCACTGAAAATTGTAGTTGTCTTTGTGTCTGCAGTTAGTTTTCTTAGTCTAGAGGGCTTCTCTGTGCCTTAACGTCTTAGTTCCTTATTTCTGAAATTATTTCTATTGAATAGTTGCATACTTGAGCTGCAACAAGTTTATTACAAGCTGAGATAAGCACAAACTTGCAGTGTTATAAGATAGTACTGCATTTTTTCTGTTTTTTTTTCTATTGAATATTGTGTTAAAAAAGTACTGCATTTATCTGCTTATTTGTTCATTGAAAATTGTAGTTCTCTCTGTCTGCAGTTAGATTTCTTAGTCTAGAGGGCTTCTCTGTGCCTTAAAGTCTTAGTCACTTATCTCTGAATTTATTTATGATGAATAGTTGCATATTTGAGCTGCAACAACTTTTTTACAAGCTGAGATAAGTACAAACTTGCAGTGTTACAAGATAGTACTGCATTTTTACTGTTTTATTGTTTCATTGAATATCGTGTTAAAATAGTACTGCATTTATCTGTTTAGTTGTTCACTGAAAATTGTAGTTCAGTTTGTGTCTGCAGTTAGTTTTCTTAGTCTAGAGGGCTGCATTGTGCCTTAATGTCTTAGTCCCTTACCTTTGAAATTATTTCTGCTGAATAGTTGCATACGTGAGCTGCAACAACTTTATTACAAGCTGAGATAAGTACAAACGTGCAGTGTTATGAGATAGTACTGCATTTTTTCAGTTTTATTGTTTCATTGAATATTGTGGTAAAACTAGTACTGCATTTTTCTGCTTATTTGTTCCCTGAAAATTGAATTTCTCTCTGTGTCTGCAGTTAGTTTTCCTAGTCTAGACAGCTTTTTTGTGCCTTGAAGTCTTAGTCCCTTATCTCTGAAATTATTTCTGCTGAATAGTTGTCTGCTTGACCTGCAGAAACGTTATTAGAAGCTGAGATAAGTACAAACTTGCATTGTTATAAGGTAGTACTGCATTTTTTCTGTTTTATTTTTTCATTGAATATTGTGATAAAATAGTACTGCATTTATCTGCTTATTTCTTCATTGAAAATTGTAGTTCTCTCTGTGTCTGCAGTTAGTTTTCTAAGTCTAGAGGGCTTCTCTGTGCCTTAAAGTCTTTGTCCCTTATCTCTGAAGTTATTTCTGCTGAATAGTTGCATACTTGAGCTGCAACAACTTTATTACAAACTGAGATAAGTACAAACTTGCAGTGTTATGTGTTAGTACTGCATTTTTTTCTGTTTTATTGTTTCATTGAATATAGTGTTTAAAAAGAACTGCATTTACCTGCTTATTTGTGCACTGAAAATTGTAGTTCCCTCTGTGTCTGCAGTTAGTTTTCTTAGTCTAGAGGGCTTCTCTGTGCCTTAAAGTCTTAGTCCCTTCTCTCTGAAAGTATTTCTGCTGAATAGTTGCATAATTGAGCTGCAACAACTTTATTACAAGCTGAGATAAGTACAAACTTGCAGTGTTACAAGATAGTACTGCATTTTTACTGTTTTATTGTTTCATTGAATATTGTGTTAAAATAGTACTGCATTTATCTGTTTAGTTGTTCACTGAAAATTGTAGTTCAGTTTGTGTCTGCAGATAGTTTTCTTAGTCTAGAGGGCTGCACTGTGCCTTAATGTCTTAGTCCCTTATCTTTGAAATTATTTCTGCTGAATAGTTGCATACTTGAGCTGCAACACCTTTATTACAAGCTGAGATAAGTACAAACGTGCAGTGTTATAAGATAGTACTGCATTTTTTCAGTTTTATTGTTTCATTGAATATTGTGGTAAAACTAGTACTGCATTTATCTGCTTATTTGTTCCCTGAAAATTGTATTTCTCTCTGTGTCTGCAGTTAGTTTTCCTACTCTAGACAGCTTTTTTGTGCCTTGAAGTCTTAGTCCCTTATCTCTGAAATTATTTCTGCTGAATAGTTGCCTGCTTGACCTGCAGAAACGTTATTAGAAGCTGAGATAAGTACAAACTTGCATTGTTATAAGATAGTACTGCATTTTTTCTGTTTTATTTTTTCATTGAATATTCTGTTAAAATAGTGCTGCATTTATCTGCTTTTTTGTTCACACTGAAAATTGTACTTCTCTCTGTGTCTGAAGTTAGTTTTATTAGTTTAGAGGGCTTCTCTGTGCCTTAAAGTCTTAGTCCCTTATCTCTGAAATTATTTCTGCTGAATGGTCGCATGCTTGAGCTTTGACAACTTTATTACAAGCTGAGATAAGTACAAACTTGCAGTGTTATAAGAAAATACTGCATTTTTCTGTTTTATTTTTTCATTGAATATTGTTTTAAAATAGTACTGCATTTATCTGCTTATTTCTTCGCTGAAAATTGTAGTTATCTCTGTGTCTGCAGTTAGTTTTCTTAGTCTAGAGGGCTTCTCTGTACCTTAAAGTCTTATTCACTTATGTCTGAAATTATTTCATGTTTAATGTTTCATTGAAAATTGTTTTAAAAAGTACTGTGTTTATCTGCTATTTGTTCACTGAAAATTTTGCTCTCTCTGTGTCTGCAGTTAGTTTTCCTAATCTAGCTGGCTTCTCTGTGCCTTAAAGTCTTAGTCCCTTATCCCTGAAATTATTTCTGCTGAATACTTGCATACTTGAGCTGCAACAACTTTATTACAAGCTGAGATAAGTACAGACTTGCAGTGTTATAAGATAATACTGCATTTTTCTGTTTTATTGTTTCATTGAATATAGTGTTTAAAAAGTGTTGCATTTATCTGCTTATTTTTTCACTGAAAATTGTAGTTCTCTCCATTTCTACAGTTAGTTTTTTTAGTCTAGAGGGCTTCTCTGTACCTTAAAGTCTTAGTCCCCTATCTCTGAAATTATTTATGCTGAATAGTTGCATACTTGAGCTGCAACAACTTTATTACAAGCTGAGATAAGTTGAAACTTGCAGTGTTATTAAGATAGCACTGCATTTTTCTGTTTTATTGTTTCATCGAATACTATGTTTAAAAAGTATTGCTTTTATCTGCTTATTTGTTCACTGAAAATTGTAGTTCTCTCTGTGTCTGCAGATAGTTTTCTTAGTCTAGAGGGCTTCTCTGTGCCTTACAATCATAGACTCTTATCTCGGAAGTTATTTCTGCTAAATAGTTGCATACTTGAGCTGCAACAACTTTATTACAAGCTGAGATAAGTAAAAACTTGCAGTGTTATAAGATAGTACTGCATTTTTTTCTGTTTTATTGTTTCATTGAAAATTGTTTTAAAATAGTACTGCATGTATCTGCTTATATCTTCACTGAAAATTGTAGTTGTCTTTGTGTCTGCAGTTAGTTTTCTTAGTCTAGAGGGCTTCTCTGTGCCTTAACGTCTTAGTTCCTTATTTCTGAAATTATTTCTATTGAATAGTTGCATACTTGAGCTGCAACAAGTTTATTACAAGCTGAGATAAGCACAAACTTGCAGTGTTATAAGATAGTACTGCATTTTTTTCTGGGTTTTTTTTCATTGAATATTGTGTTAAAAAAGTACTGCATTTATTTGCTTATTTGTTCATTGAAAATTGTAGTTCTCTCTGTCTGCAGTTAGATTTCTTAGTCTAGAGGGCTTCTCTGTGCCTTAAAGTCTTAGTCACTTATCTCTGAATTTATTTATGATGAATAGTTGCATATTTGAGCTGCAACAACTTTTTTACAAGCTGAGATAAGTACAAACTTGCAGTGTTACAAGATAGTACTGCATTTTTACTGTTTTATTGTTTCATTGAATATTGTGTTAAAAATAGTACTGCATTTATTTGTTTAGTTATTCACTGAAAATTGTAGTTCAGTTTGTGTCTGCAGTTAGTTTTCTTAGTCTAGAGGGCTGCATTGTGCCTTAATGTCTTAGTCCCTTACCTTTGAAATTATTTATGCTGAATAGTTGCATACTTGAGTTGCAACACCTTTATTACAAGCTGAGATAAGTACAAACGTGCAGTGTTATGAGATAGTACTGCATTTTTTCAGTTTTATTGTTTCATTGAATATTGTGGTAAAACTAGTACTGCATTTTTCTGCTTATTTGTTCCCTGAAAATTGAATTTCTCTCTGTGTCTGCAGTTAGTTTTCCTAGTCTAGACAGCTTTTTTGTGCCTTGAAGTCTTAGTCCCTTATCTCTGAAATTATTTCTGCTGAATAGTTGTCTGCTTGACCTGCAGAAACGTTATTAGAAGCTGAGATAAGTACAAACTTGCATTGTTATAAGGTAGTACTGCATTTTTTTCTTTTTATTTTTTCATTGAATATTGTGATAAAATAGTACTGCATTTATCTGCTTATTTCTTCGTTGAAAATTGTAGTTCTCTCTGTGTCTGCAGTTAGTTTTCTAAGTCTAGAGGGCTTCTCTGTGCCTTAAAGTCTTTGTCCCTTATCTCTGAAGTTATTTCTGCTGAATAGTTGCATACTTGAGCTGCAACAACTTTATTACAAACTGAGATAAGTACAAACTTGCAGTGTTATGTGTTAGTACTGCATTTTTTTCTGTTTTATTGTTTCATTGAATATAGTGTTTAAAAAGAACTGCATTTACCTGCTTATTTGTGCACTGAAAATTGTAGTTCCCTCTGTGTCTGCAGTTAGTTTTCTTAGTCTAGAGGGCTTCTCTGTGCCTTAAAGTTATAGTCCCTTCTCTCTGAAAGTATTTCTGCTGAATAGTTGCATAATTGAGCTGCAACAACTTTATTACAAGCTGAGATAAGTACAAACTTGCAGTGTTACAAGTTAGTACTGCATTTTTACTGTTTTATTGTTTCATTGAATATTGTGTTAAAAATAGTACTGCATTTATCTGTTTAGTTGTTCACTGAAAATTCTAGTTCACTTTGTGTCTGCAGTTAGTTTTCTTAGTCTAGAGGGCTGCACTGTGCCTTAATGTCTTAGTCCCTTATCTCTGAAATTATTTCTGCTGAATAGTTGCATACTTGAGCTGCAACACCTTTATTACAAGCTGAAATAAGTACAAACTTCAAGTGTTATAAGATAGTACTGCATTTTTTCAGTTTTTATTGTTTCATTGTTAACAATAGTACTGCATTTTTCTGCTTATTTGTCCCCTGAAAACTGTATTTCTCTCTGAGTCTGCAGTTACTTTTCCTAGTCTAGACAGCTTTTCTATGCCTTGAAGTCTTAGTCCCTTATCTTTGAAATTATTTCTGCTGAATAGTTGCCTGCTTGACCTGCAGAAACGTTATTAGAAGCTGAGATAAGTACAAACTTGCATTGTTATAAGATAGTACTGCATTTTTTCTGTTTTATTTTTTCATTGAATATTGTGTTAAAATAGTACTGCATTTATCTTCTTTTTTGTTCACACTGAAAATTGTAGTTCTCTCTGTGTCTGCAGATAGTTTTCTTAGTCTGGAGGGCTTCTCTGTGCCTTACAATCATAGTCTCTTATCTCTGAAGTTATTTCTGCTAAATAATTGCATACTTGAGCTGCAACAACTTTATTAAAAGCTGAGATAAGTAAAAACTTGCAGTGTTATAAGATAGTACTGCATTTCTTTCTGTTTTATTGTTTCATTGAAAATTGTTTTAAAATAGTACTGCATGTATCTGCTTATATCTTCACTGAAAATTGTAGTTGTCTTTGTGTCTGCAGTTAGTTTTCTTAGTCTAGTGGGCTAGTCTGTGCCTTAACGTCTTAGTTCCTTATTTCTGAAATTATTTCTGTTGAATAGTTGCATACTTGAGCTGCAACAAGTTTATTACAAGCTGAGATAAGCACAAACTTGCAGTGTTATAAGATAGTACTGCATTTTTTTCTGGTTTTTTTTTTCATTGAATATTGTGTTAAAAAAGTACTGCATTTATCTGCTTATTTGTTCGTTGAAAATTGTAGTTCTCTCTGTCTGCAGTTAGATTTCTTAGTCTAGAGGGCTTCTCTGTGCCTTAAAGTCTTAGTCCCTTCTCTCTGAAAGTATTTCTGCTGAATAGTTGCATAATTGAGCTGCAACAACTTTATTACAAGCTAAGTACAAACTTGCAGTGTTATAAGAAAGTACTGCATCTTTTTCTGTTTTATTTTTCATTGAATATTGTTTTAAAATAGTACTGCATTTATCTGCTTATTTCTTCACTGAAAATTGTAGTTCTCTCTGTGTCTGCAGTTAGTTTTCTTAGTCTAGATTGCTTCTCTGTGCCTTAAAGTCTTAGTCCCTTATCTCTGAAGTTATTTCTGCTGAATAGTTGCATACTTGAGTTGCAACAACTTTATTACAAACTGAGATAAGTACAAACTTGCAGTGTTATGTGTTAGTACTGCATTTTTTCTGTTTTATTGTTTCATTGAATAAAGTGTTTAAAAAGAACTGCATTTACCTGCTTATTTGTGCACTGAAAATTGTACTTCCCTCTGTGTCTTCAGTTAGTTTTCTTAGTCTAGAGGGCTTCTCTGTGCCTTAAAGTCTTAGTCCTTTCTCTCTGAAAGTATTTCTGCTGAATAGTTGCATAATTGAGCTGCAACAACTTTATTACAAGCTGAGATAAGTACAAACTTGCAGTGTTACAAGATAGTACTGCATTTTTACTGTTTTATTGTTTCATTGAATATTGTGTTAAAATAGTACTGCATTTATCTGCTTATTTGTTCACTCAAAATTGTAGTTATTTGTGTTTCTGCAGTTAATTTTCTTAGTCTACAGGGCTTCATTGTGCCTTAAAGTCTTAGTCTCTTATCTCTGAAATTATTTATGCTGACTAAATGCATACTTGAGCTGCAATTACGTCATTACCAACTAAGTTACGTACAAACTTGCAGTGCTATAAGTCAGTGCTGCATTGTTTTCTGTTTTAATGTTTCATTGAATATTGTGTTAAAATAGTACTGCATTTATCTGCTTATTTATTCATTGAAAATGGTAATTCTCTCTGCATCCGAAGTTAGTTTTCTTAGCCTAGAGGGCTTCTCTGTGCCTTAAATTTGTAGTCCTTTATCTCTGAAATTATTTCTGCTAAATAGTTGCATACTTGAGCCACAACAACTTTATTACAAGCTGAGATAAATACAAACTTGCAATGTTTTAAGATATTACTGCACTTTTTTCTGTTTCATTGTTTCATTGAATATTGTGTTAAAATAGTACTGCATTTACCTGCTTATTTGTTCACTGAAAATTGTAGTTCTCTCTGTGTCTGCAGTTAGTTTTCTTAGTCTAGAGGGCTTCTCTGTGCCTTAAAGTTTTAGTCCCTTATCTCTGAATTTATTTCTGCTGAATAGTGGCATACTTGAGCTGCAACAACTTTATTACAAACTGAGATAAGTAAAAACTTGCAGTGTTATAAGATTGTACTGCATTTTTTTATTGTTTCATTGAATATGGTGTTAAAATATTACTGCATCTGCTCAATTTTTCACTGAAAATTGTAGTTCTCTATGTGTCTGCATTTAGTTTTCATAGTCTAGAGGGCTTCTCTGTGCCTTAAAGTCTTAGTCTTCTATCTCTGAAATTATTTCTGCTGAATAGCTGCATACTCGAACTGCAACAACTTTATTACAAGCTGAAATAAGTTCAAACTGCCAGTGTTATTAAGATTGTACTGCATTTTTCTGTTTTATTTTTTCATTGAATATTGTGTTAAAAATAGTACTGCATTTATCTGCTTATTTGTTCACTGCAAATGGTAGTTCTCTCTGTGTATGCAGTTAGAGAGGACTTCTCTGCACCTTAAAGTCTTAGTCCCTTATCTTTGAATTTATTTCTGCTGAATAGTTGCATACTTGAGCTGCAACAACTTTTTTACAAGCTGAGATAAGTACAAACTTGTTGTGTTAAAATATACTACTGAATCTTTTTCTGTTTTATTGTTTCATTGAATATTGTGTTAAATAGTACTGCATTTATCTGCTTATTTGTTCACTGAAAATTGTAATTCTTTCTGTGTCTGCAGTTAGTTTTCTTAGTCTAGAGGTCTTCTCTGTGCCTTAAAGTCTTAGTCCCTTATCTCTGAAATTATTTATGCTGACTAATTGCATACTTGAGCTGCAACAACTTTATTACCAGCTAAGATAAGTACATACTTGCAGTGTTATAAGACAGTGCTGCATTTTTTCTGTTTAATTGTTTCCTTGAATATTGTGTTAAAATAGTACTGCATTTGTATTCATACTTGTTCACCGAAAATGGTAGTTCTCTCTGTATCTCCAGTTAGTTTTCTTAGCCTAGAGGGCTTCTCTGTGCCTTAAATTCTTAGTCCCTTATCTCTGAAGTTATTTCTACTAAATGGTTGCATACTTGAGCTGCAACATCTTTATTACAAGCCAAGTACAAACTGGCAATTTTCTAAGATAGTACTGCATTTTTTTCTGTTTTATTGTTTCATCGAATATTGTGTTAAAATAGTACTGCATTTATCTGCTTATTTGTTCACTGAAAATAGTAGTTCTCTGTGTGTCTGCAGTTATTTTTCTTAATCTAGAGGGATCTTCTGTACCTTAAAGTCTTAGTCCTTTATCTCTGAAATTATTTCTGCTGAAAAGTTGCATACTTGAGCTGCAACAACTTTATTACCAGCAAAGATAAGTAAAAACTTGCAGAGTTATAAGTCAGTAGTGCATTTTTTTCTTTTTTACTGTTTCATTGAATATTGAGTTAATAATACTACTGCATTTATCTGCTTATTTGTTCACTGAAAATTGTAGTTCTCTCTGTGTCTGCAGTTAGTTATCTTAGTCTAGAGGGCTTATCTGTGCCTTAAAGTCTCAGTCCTTTATCTCTGAAATTATTTCTGCTGAATAGTTGCATACTTGAGCTGCAACAACTTTATTACCAGCAAAGATAAGTAAAAACTTGCAGTGTTATAAGTCAGTACTGCATTTTTTCTTTTTTATTGTTTCATTGAATATTGTGTTAAAACAGTACTCCATTTATCTGCTTATTTGTTCACTGAAAATTGTAGTTCTCTCTGTATCTGCAGTTAGATTTCTTAGCCTAGAGAGCTTCTCTGAGCCTTAAATTCATAGTCTCTTATCTCTGAAATGATTTCTGCTGAAGAGTTGCATACTTGAGCTGCAACAGCTTTATTACAAGCCGAGAAAAGTACAAACTTGCAGCGTTATAAGATAGTACTGCATTTATCTGCTCATTTTTTCACTGAAAATTGTAGTTCTCTATGTGTCTGCAGTTAGTTTTCGTAGTCTAGAGGGCTTTTCTGTGCCTTTTAGTCTTAGTCTCCTATCTCTGAAATTATTTCTGCTGAATAGCTGCATACTTGAGCTGCAACAACTTTATTACAAGCTGAGATAAGTTCAAACTGCCAGTGTTATTAAGATAGTACTGCATTTTTTCTGTTTTATTTTTTCATTGAATATTGTGTTAAAAATAGTACTGCATTTATCTGCTTATTTCTTCACTGAAAATTGTAGTTCTCTCTGTGTCTGCAGTTAGGTTTCATAGTCTAGAGGGCTTCTCTGTGCCTTTAAGTTTTACTCCCTTATTTCTGAAGTTATTTCTGCTGAATAGTTGCATACTTGAGCTGCAACAACTTTATTACAAACTGAGATAAATAAAAACTTGCAGTGTTATAAGATTGTACTGCTTTTTTTATTGTTTCATTGAATATGGTGTTAAAATATTACTGCATTTATCTGCTCATTTTTTCACTGAAAATTGTAGTTCTCTATGTGTCTGCAGTTAGTTTTCGTAGCCTGGAAGGCTTCTCTGTGCCTTAAAGTCTTAGGCTCCTATCTCTGAAATTATTTCTGCTGAATAGCTGCATACTTGAGCTGCAACAACTTTATTATAAGCTGAGATAAGTTCAAACTGCCAGTGTTATTAAGATAGTACTGCATTTTTTCTGTTTTATTTTTTCATTGAATATTGTGTTAAAAATAGTACTGCATTTATCTGCTTATTTGTTCACTGCAAATGGTAGTTCTCTCTGTGTATGCAGTTAGTTTTCTTAGCCTAGAGGACTTCTCTGCACCTTAAAGTCTTAGTCCCTTATCTTTGAATTTATTTCTGCTGAATAGTTGCATACATGAGCTGCAACAACTTTTTTACAAGCTGAGATAAATACAAACTTTCTGTGTTAAAATATACTACTGAATTTTTTTCTGTTTTATTGTTTCATTGAATATTGTGTTAAATAGTACTGCATTTATCTGCTTATTTGTTCACTCAAAATTGTAGTTCTTTCTGTTTCTGCAGTTAGTTTTCTTAGTCTAGATGGCTTCATTGTGCCTTAAAGTCTTAGTCTCTTATCTCTGAAATTATTTATGCTGACTAAAGGCATACTTGAGCTGCAATGACTTCATTACCAACTAAGTTATGTACAAACTTGCAGTGCTATAAGTCAGTACTGCATTTTTTTCTGTTTTATTGTTTCATTGAATATTGTGTTAAAATTACTGCATTTATCTGCTTATTTGTTCACCAAAAATTGTAGTTCTTTCTGTGTCTGCAGTTAGTTTTCTTAGTCTAGAGGGCTTCCCTGTGCCTTAAAGTCTTAGTCCCTTATCTCTGAAATTATTTATGCTGACTAATTGCATACTTGAGCTGCAACAACTTTATTACCTGCTAAGATAAGTACATACTTGCAGTGTTATAAGGCAGTGCTGCATTTTTTCTGTTTAATTGTTTCCTTGAATATTGTGTTAAAATAGTACTGCATTTGTATTCTTACTTGTTCACTGAAAATGGTAATTCTCTCTGTATCTGCAGTTAGTTTTCTTAGCCTAGAGGGTTTCTTTGTGCCTTAAATTCGTAGTCCCTTTTCTCTGAAATTATTTCTGCTAAATAGTTGCATACTTGAGCAGCAACAACTTCATTACAAGGTGAGATAAGTACAAACTTGCAATGTTCTAAGATAGTACTGCATTTTTTTCTGTTTTATTGTTTCATTGAATATTGTGTTAAAATAGTACTGCATTTATCAGCTCATTTGTTCACTGAATATTGTAGTTCTCTCTGTGCCTGCAGTTATTTTTTTTTAGTTTAGAGGGCTTCTCTGTGCCATAAAGTCTTAGTCCCTTATTTTTGAAATTTTTTCTGCTGAATAGTTGCATACTTGAGCTGCAAAAACTTTATTACAAGCTGAGAAAAGTACTAACTTGCAGTGTTTTAAGATAGTAGTGCATTTTTTTCTGTTTTATTGTTTAATTGAATATTGTAACAAAAACAACGTGCAGGCCTAGGGACAAACACTCCGTTGTGGAAATAAATGTAAATAACTTGAAAGTATAACAAGATCACAGTGGAGAGACCAGGCAGAAAAACACAGTCACTAAATCCTCCAGTAGAAAAAGTAAATAAAAGTGGTATTTATTGTAAGAATTGGTAAGCACTTTCGCAGTTAAGCTTCATCAGACCAAATGCAAATATTGAAACACACTCCATTTAAGTACATGATAAAAGCCAAGACCCAATCACAAAAACACATTAATTACTAGCCAATTAAAACTAGTAAACAGCATTTAAAGATGCACTATTAGTCACATCTCTTACTAATGTTACATAAATACACATAAAAAAATATACACACACACACACATATATATATATATATATATATATATATATATATATATATATATATATATATATATATATATATATATATATATATATATATAAATATATACAAAAGTGAGATAATTTACACCATCATATAAAAACAAATACAAAAATAAAATAATAATAACAATCACTTTGGAAGTCTTCTTTTCTTCAGTAAGGGCTTAATAGAAGCCCTCTCATTTAAACCTCTTCCGCTATCTGCATGAAGCAAGATGATCCAATAGGTCTACCTGTGTTCTGTATGGGTAATAATATCACCTTCCCTAACACTAGGGGAGATGTTCTAAGTGACCCTAAAGCTAAACATATGGGTCTCCTCAGAGTCCATAACATGTTTTGAAAGTGCATTATGTACTGACCCCTTCCTAATGTGATATACATGTTCTCTCATCCTATCACTCAACACCCTATTAAATTCTGAAAAATGTAGCCTGGATGCATACTAGACCTAAACAAAAAGGCATTCCTATGACATGTCTTACGATAAACACCTGTATTAATGGTGTGATTATGTAATTTCTCTATGAAAAGATCTAGAAATTCAATACGTGTATATGACCAGTTGATAGTGAACTTCAAGTAGCTGGTCAAACCATTCATCATCTTATGGAATCCTTCTAAACCTTCCAACGTACCTCTCCATAATAAAAACAAAACGCCAATAAAATATGACATGCTCTCTATATTCCTCTTTAACGAACAAAATAGTGTTCTCCCAGTGTGCAAGGAACATATTGGCGTAACTATTGGCACATGAAGTGCCAATAGCTATGCCATGTTTCAGTATATACATATCACCCTCAAAGGTGAAAACATTATTCTCAAGAACTGTCTCTAAAAAGAAACAGATTAAATCCACTTGTACCGGGATCAACTCACTACGAAGCCGAAGGTATTCATGGACATACTGAATCCCTAGTTCATTGGGGATCATGGTAAACAAGGACTGTACATCGAAGGTTACAAAAATAACAGTTTCAATGTCAAGGACACCTTTGGCACATTCATAAAGGTCTAGTAAGAACTGTTTTGAATCCCTTAGGACCACTGGGTTCAAGTTAATTACTGGCCTCAAAAACCTTTCAACATAAAGTGAGAGCAGCTCTGTAACCCACCCCCCACCTGCCACGATGGGCCTCATTGGTGGGTCAGTCAGATGTTTATGTATCTTCAGCAACCCCTCTATGAGTGGTATCAAGGGAATGGCTACTTTCAAATAGGTAAATACTTCCTCTGTAATAAGATGAGCAGAAAAAACATCAATCAGGCTGTTGGACACAGATGAAATAATCCTGTGTACATCCTCGATGGTGATCCTGTCATAAAAACTACGATCACCAAGCATTGAAGTCATAGATTGACAATAATGGGACCTATCCATTACAACAATAAGCCAACCTTTGTCTGCTGGTCGAATCATAATGAAATTATTATATTGTAACTCTCTCAGCCCTTGTCTCTCACCATAAGAAAGATTAGGTTTAAAATGTCTCCTATGATTATTTCCACTATCATAGAACTTAAAAATAGCCTCTTCAGTGAGTTTCAGACATGCTTCAACTAATGGATGGTTGCTGGGGACATAACTACTCAATTTCCTGAAATTAGGAAGATGTACATCACCATTGCACCGTGTATCTCTTAAGCTGGTGTCACCATAAAGTAAATGTAACATAATGCTCCTACAGAACACTTTAAGATCCAAAATTGTATCAGGCATCCTACTTTTACATGTAGGTATAAAATTCAAGCCCTTACAAAGAACACATCTCGCCTCTGGGGAAAGTTCATATGAGGAAATATTCAAAATTAATGATTCAAAGCCCTCCCCCACATCTTCTTCAAAGTTTGATTTTGATTCTGTTCCCCAGATAATTTGCGCTTCTGGTGCCCCCTGCTCATCGATCGCACATGTCCTCTTCCCCTGTCTGTGCAAACTGTTAAGGGAAAAAGGAGGTCCCCTATAGTGTCATTTCTCATAAGGTTAAGGCTTTCAATATCAACAGAATTACTTTGAATAGTATTCTTATTCTTAGGTCTGACTGCCCTTTCTGTCCTATTATCATTGTTCTTATTGCTGATAATAACATTGGGATATAGACTGTCCATTGAACCCACTTCAGGACAAGAATCATCACAGTTATTAACACCTGGCGACAAACCTAATTTATTCAATAATATAATTACACCAGGGTCTCTCAAAGAAGACTCCTGGTTATCACCAGTACATACAGTGGAGTCATTAGAACATTTCCCATTCATACAAACAACATTAACAGAGTTAACGGAATCACTATTACCGGTAGCGCCATTACCAGCAGAAGTAACAATTTGTTTAACTAAAGGAACATTGTTGCTAGGCTTAACAGCACAATTAACAGTGGAATTAGAGTCATAATTTCTATCTGAACTAAATCCGGTCTGTGGCCACATGAACACATGGCTGGTACTGAAATCATTAATGTCCCTTAAAGTTTTAGTCTTTTTCTGATACATGAGCTTCCGCTCAAATACGGCAACACAATTCAATAAACTCTCAAATAGAGGATTTAATGTTCCTGAATTATAATTATTAACAACTGCTTCTTGTTTCTCTTTCAAAGAACTCCTCAGTCTCTCCTCTTCAGGAAGAAAAAAGTCAATGAGTAAACGCAAATATTTGGCGCTTACCTCCAAGTTTAATTGTTGCCAGCGAGCCAACAATTCTGGATACTGTGAGCCCTGAGTGGGCATATTGAACACTCGTAGTCTGTGTGGTACAATCTTTTCCTCCAGACAAAACTCGAAGTGGAGATGCTGCGCCTGCAGCCTTTTTAATTTCAAAAAGTCACGTTCAATTTCCTCCATGCTGTGTTGAATGGACTCAAGATCTTCCGTCTCACCGATTACATCATCATTCATGGCACGCATATCAAACTGCCAAAAATAACTCCTATCTCTCAGCAAATACTGAGATAATCTCTCTGTAAAAATCACCTCTGTTTGATTCACCTTGTTCGGATTGTAATCCAATTCAACAACTAACGCTGTTCAGCTACCATGTCCCCCTGGACCACAAACAATAAGACAGTAAAAGTAAAGATAACGAAAACAATGTGCAGGCCAAGGGACAAACACTCTGTTGTGGAAATAAACATAAATAACTTGAAAGTATAACAAGATCACAGCGGAGAGACCAGGCAGAAAAACACAGTCACTAAATCCTCCAGTAGAAGTGGTATTTATTGTAAGAAATGGTAAGTGCTTTTGCAGTTAAGCTTCATCAGACCAACTGCAAATACTGAAACACACTTCATTTAAGTACATGATAAAAGCCAAGACCCAATCACAAAAACACATTAATTACAAGCCAATTAAAACTAGTAAACAGCATTTAAAGATGCACTATTAGTCACATCTCTTACTAATGTTTCATAAATGCACATGAAAAAAAAAAAAATATATATATATATATATATATATATATATATATATAGGTTCATAGGTTCATAGGTTTATACTAGGCTATCTGCCCTAAGGCATTTATAAGCCTAGCCCAAATTTCTGTGGCTTACGCCACCTTATATGAAAAATACTGTGCCCATTAGTTTGTTGTGCCTCTGTCCAGCAGTGACACAGAGATGATTCAGGGTAAACCTACGATCTCCCATCCACAGGTCTAGATTTCTCTTGGGCAGAGTCACCACCGTGCTCTGCCTCACATGGACCGGGATTTTATTCCACAGCATAGGGAGTCTCTGAGTGAGAAATCTATCCCTCCAGCATGTCCTATTTATATCCGTGCTAAGGTTTAAGTCGCTTGCTCTAGTGGTTTTGGTGGATTTGGATTTTTTGAGGTGGAGCATGTCCATTAATTCCGGGTTGGACATGGCCTTGTATGTCAGGCACATGTCACCTCTGAGCAGACGGTATGCGACTGAATAGAGCTGGAGTTTCTTCAATCTGGCAGCATATGACAGATTTTGGAGTCCCTTTATCCTTTTGGTGAGGAACTTTTGGGGTCTCTCCAATTGCTGCAGATGTCGGGTGAGATACATCCCGAATGGGGCATTGTACTTGATCATTGGTCTGATAAGTGAAGAGTACAGGGGAACAATAACCTCACTAGATCTGGATGTGAATCCCTTCTTGATCAGGTGGGCAGTGTAGAAGGTCTTTCTAACCACTTTAGCAATGTGAGTGTCAAAAGAAAGGCCACTGTCAACCTGGGTCCCCAGGTCCCTGATAACCTCTTCTGTGCTTAGTGGATTGCCACCTATATGGTAGCTTGGGGTTACCTTGTTTTTCTATGACTATACATTTTAACTTCAGGCCATGGCTCTGGCACCAGCTATCTGTTTCCGTGAGTCCCTTCTGAAGGATATCCATGTCTGATGCACTTTCCACTATGGCCCAGTTTGCAGTCGCCTGCAAACTTTGTCAGCCAAAGTCCTCCTATGTTGCCGTGTCCTTCTGCGAAGTAGTTGCCAAACAATAGGGCCCCAGGGGCCGCCCCCTGTGGGACACCACTTGTGACCGGCTTGGAGTCTGACACAGCGCCAGCAACTCTAACCCTGTGGGTTCTGTCCTTAAGCCAGTTTGCAACCCATCTTGTGACATATGGGTTTACATTTAAGCTGGTAAGTTTTTCTACAATACCAGTGGGGTATTGTGTTGCAAGGTCAAGGTAGGCTGTATGGACTGCCTTTCCCTCATCAATGGCCTTGGTGACTGTTTCGAAGAAGTCGACCAAGTTCAAAAGGCATGATCTTCCCTTGACAAAGCCAAATGGGTCGGGTCCAATGTCTGCAAGTCCCCTATATCTTTGTTTATGAGCTCCATTATGATCCTCTCCATAGCTTTGCAGACTAGACTGGGGAGGCGCCACCTTTGTGGAGTGGGACTACAGTTGCCATACGCCACTCCTTGGGCATGTATCCTGTGGTAAGGCTGAGATTAAACAGCTGCCTTATGTGCGGGTTTAATTCCTCATTTTAGCACACAGCCGGGACACCATCCAGTCCCATTGATGCTGTGTTTTCACCTGCACATTTGAGATGTCCGGGAGGCTACACATAGTTATCTCTCCTTTAGGGGGAGAGGGGTGAAGTTTGCACTGAACCTGTCTGCCAGTATGTTGGCAATGTCTGTGGGTTCAGTGATTTTGTATCATTTTGGACTAATTCTGAGCATATCTGGGAGTTTCCACCCAGGTTCCTAACATAGCTGAAAAAGGCCTTATGATTGTCCTTGAATCCATGGCAATTTTTCTCTCAAAATTGGCCTTAGTTGATTTTATGAGTGCTCGTATTCTTTTACTAATAATGATCAGGGGTGACTTCCTTTTATGGATTTTGTTCTATCATGTAATAGCTTTCTCCTCTTATTGTAAAGTTTGTTAATGGCTGGGGTCCACCAGACTGGATGTTTGCCCTTTGTGGAAAGAGTCTTGGTTTTATTTGGGATTGCCTGATCCATGCAGTCCTGGAGGTGTTCATAGAAGGCATTTGTAAGGGCTTCCGCAGCTTGGGTTGTGGTTTCCACTGGCTCAGGGGCCTTGAAGGATGCCACACCAGTCTTGAGTAGTGTGAAGTTTGCTTTAGAGAAGTTCTTCACTATGGTCTTTTTTGTTTGGGGTGGGATGTGGATTTCCAGTGAGATTAGTTTATGATCAGATCTCACCAATGAGGGATATACTTCCGTGTGGAGCATTTTGTCCCCATGTTTGTGACAATGAGATCTAGTATATTTTCTCCTCTCGTGGGAACAGTGACTAACTGTTCCATGGCATTTGAATTTATGAACTCCAGGAACCGTTGGGCTAGAAAGTTAGGGCTTGAGTAATGTTCCCAGTCTATATTAAGTCACCCAATATGATGGTGTTTGGAGATACATTTATACCCTCCAGTGTCTTCAGGAAGGCTGTGTGGGGTTCCTGAGTTTGAGAGGGTGGCCTGTAGCATGCTACAATTTGTAGAGCAGTTTTGCCTATGGTTAGTTGCACCTGGATGGTTTCACCAACCTGGAGGTGTGGGTATCCTTTATGAATATGGATACACCCCTCCTTTGTGTGGTCCAGGTTTTGGGGCGGAGCATGATATGAGGTAAAACCTAATAGTGCCGGGTGCTCTCAGGAGCCTTGAACCAGGTTTCAGTTACAGCACAGACATCAATGTTCTCCATACTGAGAAGGGCCTCGCATTTTGAGATTTAGACTTCTGGCATTGAGCAGCATTACCCTCAGTTTCTTCCCATTTTTGTTTTCTAGGGTGGTAGGTTTAGAATTTGAGCCTTGCCTAAAAAGGCACTATGGGGTGGCAAGAGCCTTAGCCAATATCCGGAATCCCAGGGTGACAGGTACAAGCCGCAGTGTGGCTTGTCAAGCATGTCATCCCAGGCAGACAGACACTGGATCCCCTTTGAATGACACCAGACATTAAGCCAATTGTTAAAGCTGATCATCTTGTCTCTATATTGTGGCATCATTCTTGGTGAAGGAAGGATACTGCTCAGGGTTAGGGTCATACCTGCCTGGGCTACATAATCAGAGAGCTCCTCTATGTCTCTTTTCATGTAGTCCAGGTCACACCAGCATGGACAATGACTGTGTCATATTTGTACTTGCAGTGCTTGTGTTATGTGGCTGATTCTAGGCAGCTTACTGTGACCCTCTCCTTGTTCAGCCTGGTGAGTGGGACGTAAGTGTGTGTCTGACTATGGAGTCACCTATGACAAGTATGTTTGGTGTTGTATTTGGCCTTAAGGGCTGTGACTGCTTTGCACACTGCTTTTGTGGTTTATGTGTTGCTTGTGGGGTGTCTTGAGGTAGCAGTTGTTTGGGTGTCTGCTTTGGAGGCCTCTGCTGTTTAGGTAAATGTTTACTCAGAGCCTAGTATGTCTTTGTGTGTTTATGTGTTTGATTCAGTGGAGTGGTAGCATTATGTGAGGCTGGTTTTGTGGTGTGTGTAGTTGCCTTCTCCTCCTGTCTGGTCTTGCCAGTCCTGAGTTGAGAGAGCTCAGCCTCCAGTTTGGCTAAATAGCTGCATCTCTCAAGTATTTGTGTTATGTGGGAGGAGGAGAGGGTTGTCTGTGTACATGAGGCAGTTATAACATTGCCTCAAGATTCCCAGATTCACCAGCTGGACCGAGAGAAGATTGACAACTGACCTTTGGACATGCTAGAATAATATTGGGAATTCTTTAATTGAAAACAAGGGCCAGTGGGGAGTGAGGGTGTAGTGCTTTTAATTTTAGTGCTGACTTATATAATTGCTTTAGTGAGCAAGTGCCAGGTAACTTGAGTGCAATGTGTTACAAGTAACTAAATGCAAAAACGACAAACAGTAACTTTCTTTCAAGTGAAACAAGGAAATAAGTACAGTAAGCAATGCAGATATCACTAGTGATCCACAGAAGCTGAGAAGATTAGGTGGAATTAGCTTCCAGGGAAATAACAAGCAAACAAACAACAAGCATATAAACAAAGCTAGATTCAGCAGGCCTGGATCTAGTCTATGCTAGAGCAAACAAGGTGAACCAATTTCAGTAAGATACAGTTCAAATATTCAGGCACTATAAACCTTTAACCAGAAATTCCCAGCTCAGAAGGGCAGAGTCCAGCCTCTTCTCCCACAAGAGTGCAGACCACGAACCTTCTTAATGTAAAATAACTGGCCTGAAGCCCAAGTGCCTAAACCAGAACTAATACACTTGGACACTGGGCTCTCAATCAGCAGTTCCCAACTTAGAAGGATGAAAGCTACCTGTCCTGCCACCACAGTGTTTGCCACAAACCTTCCTAATGTAAAACAACTGGTCTGAAGCCCAAGTGCTTAATCCAAAAGACTTGAATGATAGCTACACTTTAATCAAGTTACAACCAAGCAGTAATAAATACCATTGAATACTTTAGAGAATGTCTGGATTAGTGCTCAAGTTACACAAACAAAGCTAGATCCAGCAGGCCCGAATCCAGTCTATGCCACAGCAAACAAGAACTTCAGTAAGAAACAGTTCAGATATGCATGCACTATAAGCCTTTAACCAGAAATCCCCAGCTCAGAAGGGCAGAGTCCAGCCTCTCCTCCCACAAGTGTGCAGACCACGAACCCTCTTAATGTAAAATAACTGGCTTGAAAGCCCAAGTGCTTAAACCAGAATTAATACACTTTTAGAATAACAGACACTGAGCCCTCAATCAGCAGTTCTCAACCTAGAAGGATGTAAGCTACCTGTTCTTATATATATATATATATATATATATATATATATATATATATATATATATATATATATATATATATATATATATATATATATAAATAAATACAATATACAAAAGTGAGATAATTTACACTATCATATAAAAACAAACAAAAAAAAAAAATATATATATATATATACACACATAGATAAAGAATAAAATAATAATAAAAACAATCACTTCAGAAGTCTTCTTTTCTTCAGTAAGGCCTTAATATAAGCCCTCTCATTTAAATATCTCCCTCAATCTGCACAAAGCAAGATGATCCAATAGGTCTACCTGTGTTCTGTATGGGTAATAATATCACCTTCCCTAACACTAGGGAAGATGGTCTCAATGACCCTAAAGCTAAACATATGGGTCTCCCCAGCATCCATAACATGTTTTGAAAGTGCATTATGTACTGACCCCTTCCTAATGTGATATACATGTTCTCTCATCCTATCATGCAACGCCCTATTGGTCTTACCTATGTAGAATGAGTTACAGATGACGGACTTTGCTAAATAGACAACATGGGGTAGAATAAGTTACAGTTCAAGAATAGAAAAAACTTGAAAAGGTTACTTTGTTATGACAAAGGACAAAGTACAGTAGGCCTTGCTCTGGGTCTTACTATACCATGTGATAATTGTAATTTCTGTTCCTTCATTAACACTTCTAGCTCGTTTCATCATCCTGACCTCCGCAGAGAGTTTACATTCCATGCCCATGCAAATTGCATGACACCCTCATTGAGACTGTCTCCCCTAGTGTTAGGGAAGGTGATATTATTACCCATACAGAACACAGGGAGACCTATTGGATCATCTTGCTTACTGAGATAGAGGGAGTGGTTTAAATGAGAGGGCTTCTATTAAGCCCTTACTGAAGAAAAGAAGACTTCCAAAGTGATTGTTAGTATTATTATTATTTTATTCTTTATATATATTTTATTTTTTTTATATGATAGTGTAAATTATCTCACTTTTGTATATATTCATATATATATATATATATATATATATATATATATATATATATTTATTTTTTTTTTTTTATGTGAATTTATGTAACATTAGTAAGAGATGTGAGTAATAATGCTTCTTTAAATGCTGTTTACTAGTTTTAATTGGCTTGTAATTAATGTGTTTTTGTGATTGGGTCTTGGGTTTATCATGTACTTAAATGGAGTGTCTTTCAGTATTTGCATTTGGTCTGATGAAGCTTAACTGTGAAAGCACTTACCATTTCTTACAATAAATACCACTTTTATTTACTTTTTCTACTGGAGGATTTAGTGACTGTGTTTTTCTGCCTGGTCTCTCCGCTGTGATCTTGTTATACTTTCATGTTAATTGAATATTGTGTTAATAATAGTACTGCATTTATCTGCTTATTTGTTCACTGAAATTGTAGTTCTCTCTGTGTCTGCAGTTAGTTATCTTAGTCTAGAGGGGTTCTCTGTGCCTTAATGTCTTAGTCCCTTATCTCTGAAATTATTTCTGCTGAATAGTTGCATACTTGACCTGCAACAACTTTATTACAAGCTGAGATAAGTACAAACTTGCAGTGTTATAAGGTAGTACTGCATTTTATTTCTATTTTATTGTTTCATTGAACATTGTGTTAAAAGTAGTCCTGCATGTATTTCCTTCTTTGTTCACTGAAAATTGTAGTTCTCTCTGTGTCTGCAGTTAGTTTTCTTAGTCTAGAGGGCTTCTTTGTGCCTTAAAGTCTTAGTCCCTTATTTCTGAAATTATTTCTGCTGAATAGTTGCATAACTGAGCTGCAACAACTTTATTACAAGCTGAGATAAGTTCAAACTTGCAGTGTTATAAGATAGTACTGCATTTTTTTCTATTTTATTGTTTCATTGAACATTGTATTAAAATAGTCCTGCATGTATCTGCTTCTTTGTTCACTGGAAATTGTAGTTCTCTTTCTGTCTGCAGTTAGTTTCCTTAGTCTAGAGGGCTTTGCTGTGACTTAAGGTCTTAGTCCCTTATTTCTGAAATTACCTCTGCTGAATAGTTGCATACTTGAGCTGCAACAACTTTATTACAAGCTGAGATAAGTACAAACTTACAGTGTTATAAGATAGTACTGCATTTTTTCTGTTTTATTGTTTCATTGAATATAGTGTATTTAAATAAGTACTGCATTTATCTGCTTATTTGATCACTGAAAAGTGTAGTTCTCTATTAGTTATCTTAGTCTAGAGGGCTTCTTTGTACCTTAAAGTCTTAGTCCCTTATCTCTGAAATTATTTCTGCTGGATACTTGCATACTTGAGCTGCAACAACTTGATTACAAGCTAAGTAAAAACTTGTAGTGTTACAAGATAGTACTGCTTTGTCTTATTGTTTCATTGTATATTGTGTTAAAAATGTACTGCATTTATCTGCTTCTTTGTTCACTGAAAATTGTAGTTCTCTCTGTGTCTGCAGGTAGTTTTCTTAGCCCACAGGGGTTCTTTGTGCCTTAAAGTCTTGTCCCTTATCTCTGAAATTATTTCTGCTGAATAGTTGCATACTTGAGCTGCAACAACTTTATTATAAGTTGAGATAAGTACAATCTTGCAGTGTTATGAGACACTACTGCATTTTTTTCAGTTTTATTGTTTCATTGAATATTGTGTTAAAAATAGTATTGCATTTATCTGCTTATTTGTTCACTGAAAATTGTAATGCTCTCTGTGTCTACAGTTAGTTTACTTAGTCTAGAGGGCTTCTTTGTGCCTTAAAGTCTTACTCCCTTACTTTGAAATGATTTCTGCTGAATAGTTGCATACTTGAGCTGCAACAACTTTATTACAAGCTGAGATAAGTACAAACTTGCAGTGTTATAAAATAGGAATGTATTGTTTGTTTTATTGTTTCATTGAATATTGTGTTAACAAAGTACTGCATTTATCTGCTTATTTGCTCACTGAAAAATATAGTTCTCTCTTTGTCTGCAGTTAGAGGGCTTCTCTGTCCCTTAAAGTTTTATTCCCTTATCTCTGAAATTATTTTTGCTGAATAGTTCCATACTTGAGCTGCAACAACTTTATTACCAGCAAAGATAAGTACAAACTTGCAGTGTTTTTAAGATAGTACTGCATTTTTTTCTTTTTTTTTCATTGAAAATTGTGTTAAAATAGTACTGTATTCATCTGCTTATTTGTTCATTGAAAATGTAGTTCTTTCTGTGTCTGCAGTTAATTTTCTTAGTCTAGGGGGCTTCTCTGTGCCTTGAGGTCTTAGTCCCTTATCTCTGAAATTATTTCTGCTGAATAGTTGCATATTTGAGCTGCAACAACTTTATTACAAGCTGAGACAAGTACAAACTTGCAGTGTTATAAGACAGTACTGCATTTTTACTGTTTTATTGTTTCTTTGAATATAGTGTTTAAAAGATTACTGCATTTATCTGTTTATTTGTTCACTGAGAATTGTAGTTCACTCTGTGTCTGCAGTTAGTTTTCTTAGTCTAGAGGGCTTCTCTGTGCCTTAAAGTCTTAGTCCCTTATCTCTGAAATTATTTATAGTGAATAGATGCATACCTGAGCTGCAACAACTTTATTACAAGCTGAGATAAGTACAAACTTGCAGTGTTATAAGATAACACTTATTTTTTTTTCTGTTTTATTGGTTCATTGAACATTGTGTTAAAAAATACTGCATTTATCTGCTTATTTGTTCAATGAAAATTGTTGTTCTCTCTGTGTCTGCAGTTAGTTTTCTCCCAAACACCCTCCCTGTTCTTGTTTTGGTATTAATCTTGGTGGCTTTGGAACTGACCGCCCCTCCTGTAAATTTGTATTTGAACCCTCCTCCTGGGCCCATCTCGTTTGCTCACTCAGCCAAGTACAGTAAAATCATATTTTGATTTCAGACACTCCTACCATTCCCATCTGTTCAGCCCTGTCCCAGCTCTGTCCTAGTCTAGTCTCATTAGCTCATCCTGCCTAATACAGAGAGAACATCTGAGTAGGCATACCCACTTAGGCCCTGAACTTGTCTGATTGAAGACTGCTGAAACAGGGCTCAGTTATTAGGTTTTTTACTGGTTAATTGGGTAATTTCTTTAAATCAGTTTGCTTGTTTTCCATTGTTATATATAAACAAAATTGCACTTTATCTGCTTTTACTGTGTTTGTGTTTCTTCCTACTTTATTACCTTATTTTGCTTTTGTCTCTTCTTAAAAGTACTCAGTTGTGTTTGACTCCTCATTAAGATGGTTGTGTGGTTTTGTAAGCTGTAACCATACTGCTCAGAGCTGGCCACCAGCTTCATTGTAGTTGAGCACTAGGCTAAAGGGCCTTGTTAAGTCTTGCCATGATTCCAAGAAGTATTGTACAGGTTTTGGTCTCTTAGGCTTTTATATATATATATATATATATATATATATATATATATATATATATATATATATATATATATATATATATATATATATATATATATATATATGTCAGCATCTACAAGAT
This sequence comes from Protopterus annectens, assembly GCF_019279795.1. Classification (NCBI taxonomy): domain Eukaryota; kingdom Metazoa; phylum Chordata; order Ceratodontiformes; family Protopteridae; genus Protopterus; species Protopterus annectens. The sequence continues at coordinate 1,233,768,610 of NC_056744.1, forward strand.
TCCCCTCTTTAATAAAGACATAGGCACAAAACTGAGGTAAATTTATGAGTCCCCACCCACTGATCCAACTTCTGCTTCAGTAAGTATAATTCTGCTTCACATGGATGAAAAGCCATTAACACCATCTTCTTAGCATGTTTAAAATATTTCTATTTAAATTAGAAGTCAGTCAATAAACATAAAGTTTTAAGCAGAGTAAGTGATGGGAAGTGTACAAGGTTTTGAAACGTACTTATTGTGCCCAAACTTGTATGTAATACCACACTTATTTATTGTTTATTGTATATAATGTATGATCCGCTGATTACACCACCAGCTATTCCAATTCTTTTCAGCTGTGACCTAGACATCTAGGTGCTCTAATACAGTACAATGATTCCAAAGTTACTACAATCAATTCAAATGCTTACAGAATAAGTTGCAGTAAAAGCATCTAATTCTTACTTATTCTGCACTTCTCTTTTATTTTATTCATACTGCAGTAGTCCCTTCATATGACCTTTATCTTCCTTAAGTTCTAAATGCAGTAATATGTGGTGCACAAATGACTGTGATGACATGCCCTTTTTCAAATACACATAGCATACCATACATTATGATACTTACTATACATCTAGCTGTGTACTGTACGTAAATCTATTTCAAGATATTGTTAGTACAATGACTAGCCTAAGCCCGGAGAGCAGTCATTCTATTAATTGCTGTATGATGTAAGTATTTGAGACAACTGCATTAGCCTGGATGCACATTGAATGATCATAGATTTAATGTAATATTTGCCTCATGGGATGTATTTCTCAATTAAATTAGGCTTCTACTACAAGAAAGATACATACAGTAAGGAATATAAATGCCCACTTCTTGAAAATTAAGGATTAAAAAAAAAGCAGTAATTGATCAATAAGGTAATACAGCCAATTCAAGTGATTACTGTCTCAGCACAGTAAATTAAACAAATCATTATAAATTCTCCTTGACATTTTGCAAAAAGACTTTGCTGTTCTGGTTTTCACATTAGAATGTGCAGCAGCTATTGCGGGCAGTAAACATACTAAATATAATGGACTAATTTCAAATGCAGTCCAACTTTATCATTGCTAACATTATAATTTATAACCTATACTAAGAATGAAGTGAGATTCCAACAATCACATGCCTTTTATCCTCACTATAGGCCAGAAAGGCAACACAGTTCATAAGTTACTTGTTGTAAGCTATAGGACATTTATGAAATACAAAAATAAAATTATAGAAAGACTTCCCCAGTATTTTTTTTCTATACAGTTGATCTATACCTCTCTGACTACTTCTCTGAATTACATTTTGCTTTTGTCCCAGAATTGTTTGCCATACATCAGTTATGAGTATGGCTGAATTTTTTTACATCACTGTGGATGAATTACTAGACTCTGAACCTAGAATGTTCTGTTATTTGTAACAAATGGTGAGTTACCAGTCCTGTAAGACTCAACAACACTAACGTGAATAAATCTAGGAGTCTTCTGCTCTTGAAGAAGCTCTAAGGTTTAACGTGACCCTTCTTACTATATTTTATTTTAACATGACAAGGAATATTATCTAACCTAGGTGTACTGATATACTGCAGGTGAAGCTTAAAATATACACTAAGAAGATGGGTTGAAGTTTTTTTTTTTAATCCTGTGCTAAATGTTCACAAATTATCAACTCTCTTCAGGCTGTTACTTTAAAATGAAATATTTACAATTATCACTATATTTTACCCCATTGAAAGAGTGCTGTTGGTTAACATTGTTTTTTTCTCAATGTTAAAAATACTATCACACTAAAGAGAGCATACAAGTTATTTTCAAATATTTGCTCTTTTTTCCTAAACCAATAATCTGCCCAGAGTACCTGAAATAGAATTAAAGTTGTATAAAATGCTGCTGGTGTGCACATTAACTGAATTCAGCACATTACTCTTTTTATTTTTCATGTTCTATCTTTGTGTGTGTGTGTGTGTGTGTGTGTGTGTGTGTGTGTGTGTGTGTGTGTGTGTGTGTGTGTGTGTGTGTGTGTAGTTTTTAGCAGAGTACAAAACCACCACTCTCCCTAACACAGTGTTTCAGCAAGAAAGCCTATTACTCCAAGATGCTAGCATGTTTCCTCCTATGCAACTTTAGTGATGATGATGGTGTTAAAATTCCATCTACTGGACAGCTTCAACAGCCTATGTTCTGTATATACAATACAAAGTGAAAGCCTTGGGTGAGGGGAAAAATCTGACAAGAAGCCACTTTCCTCTGTTAAGTCTCAGAATAATAGTAGTCCTCTGCTCCATTATAATTATTTCTGCAGGGGATTAGCAGAACTTTAATCAAACAGTCTTTGCTATCAGAAAGGTAGTTCACATTCTAACGAGCTATAAATAGTCTAAGTGAGTAATAAAGCAATAACGGATGACGTGGTATGGTATATTGAAAATTTACCCATGGTTGGTGTGGTTTAATCACGAAGGCGAAGCCCGAGTGATTAAATAAAGGCAACCATGGGTAAATCTTCAATAGACCACAACTACAGAGTTGGTTTTTTCTATTATACAATGACATTATTTAAGAAAAAAATACTTACTTTTCTTAAATAATGTCTTTGTATAACGGCAGATTACTGTTCTTCCACCAGTTGTGTTATACTGCTTGTTAGTTTTGATGTACTGCGCATGTGTATGGGACTTGCATTCCCAAGCATACCCAGTACATCAATGCTTTGAAATGGAAGCAACGGTTAAAAGAAAGTCTCCATTGCTCCGTTCCCTCTCTTTTTTTTAATTGTAAAAAAAAAAAAGATTTTGGGTCACTTTATACCAACGGAAAAAAGTCCAGGCGACCAGACCTTTTTCCATTAGTATATTGTGGGGTTTACAACGGGCATGCTGGTTGGGCTGGGCCAATCAGCATGCACCTTTTCCGATAGTAATAGGGAATCATTGTATAATAGCTGATTTACAAGTCACAAAATACATATCCAGTATTGTGTCTGATGTTATTTTCTAATTCAGATTGGTGATACTGAAACGATGACTTAAGAAATTGCTACTTTTCATGAAGGTTTTACATGATGCTTTACTGAAAGGAAGAGCAGTTATTTTATGTATTCTGTAATTCTTGCCTTCTTTACAACTTGTCCAACTTACAGTGGATGAGGTGTTAACCTGGTCAAGTTCAACTTGACAAAACTGAACTTCTTGACTGCTGCTGCTGTGGTTTCTAAATGTGCACCAGCTGCGATTCCTTTCTTGTGGGAAGATTTCCTCTCTTCTCATCTTTACAACTTTAGAGATGGTGCATATCAGTTGAAGGAGGGGTGGCTGCAGAGGTACAGTGGTTAGGACTGCAACCTTACAGTAAGAGGTTGTCCTGTTCAATTCTCAACTACAGTGCCTTCTTTGTGGAGTCTACATGTCTTCCCTGCAGTCACATGGGTTTCCTCCAGGTGCACAGGTTTCCTCCCACATTCCAAAGACATGCTGCAGGTGGATTGGAAACTCTAAATTGGTCCTAGGTGTGAGTGTGTGCATGTGCGTGCCTTCTGTGGAAGGTTAAGTGCCAAGCTGGCAACTCAACACCATAAAAGCTCCACTGACAATTGTTCCGCAGAATATTGTTCCACTGTAGTGACCTCTAATGGGAGAGGTAATAGCTGTGCTTTGTTTCGCATCACATGTGCATCTTGTGCGATGCCACAAGTAATACATATAGTGTAAGTAGCTTACTCCAGTGTAAGCCTGCTTTACAGACAAGCCTTGCCCTAAAGTAAGTCACTTATGCAAAGAGTCAAGTGTTGTGATATCCTTTATATACAGGCCTTACACAAAAGTAAGTTACTTACACACAGTTAAGTGCTTTTTGTTCTGGCCATAGTGTGACTGTGCCTGCTGACATTTCAGAACTATTCTGTGCATCCAAAACATATTTTACAATGTGTAAAAAATACAACACAAACTATAATTCCAAAATAAAAAAAATACAGTTAAAATAAATTATGTCATTCAATAGATGAAAAATATGACACAGAAGCATAACAGGTTAATAGGATGATTCCAACAAACTAGATAATATTAATAATGAATGACTATCTGCCTATCGTAGAATGAAGTAAATCACAAAGCAAGGACATTAATGTCAATGGAAACTGGGAGGAATAAAAAGAGTTGCAGACAGAGGCATGTTATACATATATATATATATATATATAAAAACATGTACATTATGTCACTTAGAAGGATGGAACAGTACAACATTTGTAACTAGGGAAACTCACTAGGCATAATATCCTGTTTTCTTTCATTCATAGCTGAAGAACACTGTCTGATTACCTTACTTGATTAGAGTCACATTGTAGATAAATGTAAACTAAGGGGAAACAAACTAAAAGACTAAATGATTACCTTGTTAACACCTCATAGCTGTAATAATCTCTGCTTAAATTCCATTCAAACTTTATAAGAGAACTACACAAAGTTTGGTTATTTGTTTCTAAATAGGATTAAAGCAAAGGGGTTTCTGTGGTCTGCAGTATATTCGGATATAACTCTTATCAGAAATCCCTGATAAACATTCAAAACATGTTATCCCACAACAATATGTTAGTGATAATTACCACTGTACTGATTTGAAGGTCTAAAATTAATCAAATGGTGCCAAGATATGCAAATGAAAATTAAGTATCAGTAAGTCAGTAACACTGGGAAACAAGCTAACAATATCAACATTGGCATTGCCAAGGACAGCCTTTGGTGAAATGGCACTCTAGGAAAAAGGTGCCATCCATTGACCCCCCGCCCCGTATTCATGTCCCACTGCCCATTCCAGTTCTCTCTTTCCAGCCTCCCCACACCATCTACATTACTTTTTTCAAACATTTTTCACATCTTGTCTTTCTGATAAGCCTTTCAACACACCTCAACTGGGCAAGTCTGCACTACAATAACGAGAGCAAAATTACTAGACTTAAGTCAGGTATCTGAGGATTACAAGCCTCCACCAAGAGCCATGTTTTCTGGATTTTCTGAGATGCATTTTAAAGTTTGTTTTCGACCTTCTGATTCAAAGATGACCTTCGTAAAAATGATTCTGGAAAGTTCAGTCTTACCCTTCTACATTGCTTTGTTTCATGCAGTCTTTCAACACATAAAAATCAATGCATGCCAAGACTGTATATTTTTTACTCTGAAGGAGGTATGGGCCTCCTCAAATATATTTACATGTGTAGATCTGCAGTGTGGGACTGAATACATTTCTGATGACTTCATCACATCCAAACATAGTGAAGTTTTGAAACATGAGGAAAAGAAATCTAAGATGACATCCTTGCTGAGTTTAGCAGAAGAGTTTCAGTATAAAGTGGGATTGGAAATCAAACCATAAGTGGACAAAAAGCAGACAGCAACTGCATGTGTCAAAAAAAACCCAAAAAAACAAAAAAAGAATATAAGGAAAAGTATCAGATGAGGAGAGAAAACTGGAAAACCATAAATATAGAGAAAGTACAGAGATCTCCTGGAACAACCTCATGTTGACTAAGATTTGATGCAGCAATTGTTTAGGAGAGGTGAAGTGAAACCAAAAGATGAAAGGCTAATAATGGTGGCCCCAGATGGTGAACTACGTAATTGTTAGTTTACAAAGCCCAATGAAAATATGTGATAAACAGGCAAATGCTGATTATGTAAAAAGGAAATAAAAACGTCATACATCTTGTTGCTAGGAGTGCAACACTTATGGCAGAGGGCCTGTGTACTGAATGGCACAATAATGTGGCAAGACGGTTAGATTTGGGAATTTAATTTAGAAGTGGCTGAGAAGCATTTCAAGCATGAACCAGAAAGCATTATAGAGAATGATGAAATTATTTCACATGGGACCAACCATTACCAACAGTTCAAAAACAGATGCCAGAAAATTAGGTATAGCAGTCCATGAAAAAATGACAAATGAATCACTGACATTTACACCCAGTGATTACAGTGTCTTATGTACAGAGAGACACAAAGCCATAAAATACCAGGATTTGCAGACAGAATCATGAGCAATGTGGAAGAAATATACCCATGAAGATCCAATAATAGTAAGAGCAATAAGTCTAATAAAAAAAGATTTTACAGTAGTATTTAGATATGCTACCAATACATGTAACTCTGTATGAAATACAGACTGAGTCAATTTTATGCACATTGTGAGTGCTGAGAAGAGCACTTTTGGCTAATATCAAAAACATAAACTAAACTATTTTCATGAATTTTAATCATATCCTGATTTAGGGATTTGTTCATTCTCATTATGGTGTTAGAAACCCAAAAGACTTGGAGAAATTAAAAGGAGATAGGAAGGGCATGCAGACTCCTCACAGAAGATGTCACAGCTAAGAACTCAACCATAGCTATGGACTGACAGATAGCAATGTTATTCACCGTGTCACTGTGCCATTGATTGGTTACTTTTGCACACATTGTACTCCTGTCAAACTGCCAGAGATAGCCTCATATCATGTGCAGTGATGGTGCTTCTGATGGAAATTGATGAAAAAGGGGAAACAATTATTGCCAGCTTGTTGCTATTAAATACACTGCAACTGCTCCCAACACACAAACAGAAGCTATAGCAATACTAATTTTACACATTATGTATTTTCACTCCTCCCATGCTAGAACACTGAATGCTGTTTAGCAGTGATCAAACAGCAGGGTAAGTCACCTAAATCCACGGAAGGCCTCTGTACCCAAGAGTTACAGCCACTTTGCTGACTCCAAACACTATACAGATTTGATTGTGGTGATAATAATAATAATAATAATAATAATAATAATAATAATAATAATAATAATAATAAAGTATTCAGTCTAACTTCACACAAATGTACACTAGTCTTGAAAAAACAGATTTGTGATTGTTTAAACTGAATAAATGACAGGAGAATCAGTTACTTTCTTCCACAGGCAGCTCCCACCCCAACCTAGCAGTTACAGTTACTTCTGTGTACCATTTCAGATGTCTGATTGTGAAAAGAAAAATGGTTGTGTAATATATTTTAACTTTGTTGCAGACTGAGAATAGAACACATTAATGTATTTCAAGTTGCTTCACACAAATCATATTAATCCAACAAAGACAGAATAATGAGATAACAAGCAGCAGTTAGTCATTTTATTCCAAAGACAGACTGAGCAGTTGTAGATGTCTAAGTACATCTCAGGTACTTGAGTCTGTATAAGATAAATACATCACTCTTTCATCAATTAGAGACAAAGATAAAACAATTGGGGAGGGAAAAAGACCAAAAATCAGGTGCACACTTTAAATATTGGTTACCTTATATACTTAGAAAGTTTATAGTTGAAGATGAAAATCTTACAGGATGCAAGAAGGTAGACAATGAGTGTATCGCAGAGTTGAGTATCCACTGAAAGAGTTTTGAAGAGGATAATAAGGAAATGTTTTTGAATGGATAATTTGGATGTATATGGATTCGAGGAAGACATGAACTAGAATAAGTGGGGATGATAAATATAAGGAACTAAACAGATTTAGAAATATGCAGGTAGCCAGTGTGCATGGATATAAAGAAATACTGTTTGGGCAATTAAATGGGAGAACTGCAAAAGAAATGAAAGCAAAACAAGGAACATGAAACCAGCATGAAGGCTGATCTCATAAGTAATGTGTAAGTGGAAATTTAAAAAGTTGTATGAGAGTGTGATGGCAGAGATGCAGTCAAATGTGGGCTCATGTGCATACAGCTGCAGTGGAAATGGTTTTGGGAAGATGAGTTAAATAAAGAAATAACTGTAATGTAATACTGAAAACAAGTATCACCATAATAGAATATTCAGTTAATGTATGTACTTTTACTTGTATTTTTGCATAAGTGGAAGATTACAGTGAAATGTTTAATAAAATATGAAGTAAAGGTCATGCAAGGTAATCTGGAGATAAATGTGAGGTCTTGTGTGTAGTGTCAAAAAATAAATGGTTGTGGGAAAAGCTTACTTAAAGAAATGTCAAATACTACTAATACTGAAAGTGCAAAGCATTGCATGAAAATACTTCTGATCATGTAGTACTCTGTTTTATGTATTTTATATAACTATAAGGTTAGAGTGAAAAGATTAATCAATGGAAGGAAATACTCAATGCATACAAATATAAAACTATAGGGGAAAGTGAATTAAGATAAAGGACAATGAGGGAACAGTAAGATGGACGACCCTAAGCAAGTATAACAGTGTCATAGCTATGACTGAGAAGATGACAGCAAAAGGGGCTGTCACAGGTGACAGGAGATGTACTCCAACAAAGGAAGTAAGTAATGTGAATATGTACATAGTTAATACAAGGTTCTGGCCAGCTCCTCATGAGTCAGTGTGTAGCATCCTGGGTAATGAAAAATGAACACACAATTTAAAGATGAAGAAATACAACAGATGTACATGAATAATATGGTGGATAGGAGGAATAAGGTTTAAGTTAATATCAACTTACATGCCCTCAAAGAAGACTAGAATAGCACCACAGTAGATATTAGCTTAAGTAATAGTATTCCAAGAGGGACTTTGTTCAATAAAAGGGTTCCGGAATTGGGTTTCAGGGTAAACAATGTAGAAAGGGGACTGAGAAGTAGAAGAGTAAAAAAGAAGTAAGTTTTTGAGGACATATCTGGAGACAGTATGGAAATATGCATGGACGGTAGGAAAAAGTGAGGTGCCTGAAGAGTACATTTACTTATCCTATAAAAATCAATGCTGGTCCAGAGTGGGCAGAGAATGTTTATAAAGAAAACTAGGTAGGCGGAGATTATATGTGAAGCAATCTCCTTAACGACAGGAAAAGGAGTTGTCTAGCTATTGTAGGCTGCCAGGATTCCTATTGGATAAGGGGAAAAACAGAGAAAGGCTGGAAAAGATTACAAGACTAACAATTTGAGTAAAAGGAGACGGTGGAGTGTGAGGATAAGTGTAAGGTAGAAGTAACAGAAATGATACAGAAATGGATGGAGCAAAGACAGCAACAAATAAGAATGGGTCATAAAACTCTGATTAATGAGTGAGTAGAGTTACAGAGACACAAATCAAGCAAATTACTGAGGAAAAGAAAAAGAAATAAAATGAAATATGCAAGAATGGAAAAATGAAAGCATACTGAGAAAAAGTACGGAAATGGATAATTTTTATTTTATTGGCTTGCCAAAAGCAAAGCAATAGGAAGTGAATAGTGACAGATATACCAAATGCTAGACAAGACAGGGAAAGAAGTAAATAGTACATTGGGAGTAATATTGGAGTGGTGTTGCACTGCATGCAGAAGAAAAGGAGATGTAAGTGACGGCGAAAGATGACATATTATTATGGAGGTATCCAGAGTCACCTAGAATAGAGGAAGAAGAGAGGCAAAAGTTAATTGCACCTATTATTCAGGAAGAATTAGAAAAGTTATAGAGAAAACTTGGAAAGGTAAAACACTAGGAAGCCATGGACTTCCAACAGAACTATTGGAAGTAGTTTATAGTAGAGTGCTTGGAATATGGGACATCTTATCAAAAAAATATTCTGGAGGGTGACACTTGTCAATTTTGGAAAATAAATGAAGTGTTTACAGTGATATACAAACAGGGTAAGGGTCCACTTTTCCCATCCTCCTACAGACCCATCTCAGTTTTGAACTGAGGCTGTAAGTGTCCCATGATTATTATCGAAGAGAGGTTGGCTAGACTCCTTCCTAAAATTGCTCACACCAATCAGATGGGGTTTATGTGCAGAATGGAGAATAGCAGGAAATATATAAAGGATATTGATCATGCTGCATGATGCTCACATAGAAGGAAATGAAGTGGCTGTACTGTTGCTGTACTCAGAGAAGGGGTTTGGTAGGATGAAGCAGAGGTATTTATTTTAGCTGTTGAAGGTGGGGATTCCCAGCAGGTGGGTTGAATTGCTAAAAACAATATATAATAAGTAAGAATTTCAGTGCAAACTAAGTAGCTGTCAGAGATAAGCCAAAAAGGGTAACAAGGCAGGAATGTCCATAACCCCACCATCGCCATCATCATACACTGCTTTGTATTTGGAACCAGAAATGACAACTAGTATGAGGTCACCCACTATGATGATATGATTGGATGAAAAAACTCATACTCTATGCTGATGATGTGCTACTCCCCTTAGCCATATCCGTGGATGACCTTGAAAGAGTCTGGACTATTTTCCGATGTTTTGGAAAATAGTCAGGGTGCAGGGTGAATCAAGGTAAGACACAAAGAATAGCAGTCGGTATGAACCATCATGGAACCCAGGAGGTAACTCAGCACAAATAACATATTTTGGAATGTGAGACGGACTAATAAAGTGGAGGATTCTATGAAAGTCACATATGCAAAAGTAAATGGGAAGAAAAAAATATCAAATAGAGCTATGGAGAAGTATTGAGAGAGATTTGGAACACAGGGTACATATATTGCAATTGTTTATTTTAATACAACTCATATATCAGGCACAGGTATTTTGGATCTCCAAAACAGGGTGGATCTGAAAAAAATAAAGCAGCTGATGAGGAGCTATATTTGAGACAGAGAAAAACCTACAGTAGTGTGGGAAAACCTCACATGCGAGAAGAAAGATGGTGAAAGGGGGTTCTTCATGTGAGTATGCATTTATGAGCTTGTTAGTTGGTACTGATACTGAGATTGACTGAAATGCAGTAAGACGTTGATTGCAAATCTATAACTCAGATAGTACATAAAGATTTGATGGAAGTGCTCTTGGTGTCCACAATGCTAAATGATTCATTAGTGATACATCAATCAATGTCAATCAAAGGGTGAAAGGAACATTTGGTCCAAGGCAAGACAGAAGATCCGAAACAGTGCTGTACAGAAATACAGGAGGAATTCATATTATCAGATGACTAAGGGGGGAATATCAGGGATACTAGCTAAATGGGGAAAATGGAGGAGAAAAAGGCAAAAACCAAGAGCAGCCTGGAATAGTAATGGAAATAAATAAATAAATAAAGAATATATGGTCAGAAGGACGAACCTGCGGAGGGGGTAATGTCAAATGAATGTAAACTCTTAAGATAGGATGATGGGATGGAAAGAAGTAAACTGAAGGAGGAACTGGACAAGAAGACATTCAAGTACAGATAGAAAGTAAATGCACATAAATAATGCAGTTGCAAGAGCATGTCACAAAAGTGGGGAAATTAAGGATTTTCTCATGACAGTGCCTGTGTAGCTATTTATATACACTATTAGGATTGGGATTTTAGGGGCCAGAGATAGATGATGGGGATGTGGCACAGAGGAGTGAGGTACTTGGGGGGGCACATCTTCTGAGATTGTCTAAAAACAAACAACTTTAAGGAACAGTTACAGTAAATACTGGATGGCATCCCTCTACCTATTGTTAAATTAAATAAGGTATTATTTTTATTGGATAACAGTAAGTAGTTTCCTGAGAAAAACAAAAAGTTAATGGGAAGGAAACAATCACAAAAGAAAAAAATGGAAATCCCTGGAATTCCCAGAGATAGAGGAGTTGTGGTCATTAATAGCTTGGTTAACATGTAAGGAAATAGAGATATGTGTGGAGGATAGAGGAAGGTTGTGTAGAGTAATATGGGAAACAAAGAAAGGAAATTTAGGGAGGAGATGGAATGATTAGTGTAAGAGGAAGGGTAGAAGTGACAGATGTTAGAATGGTAAAACATATAATACAGGGTTAAGTGTGGAGAAAAACACTTGGAAAGCTGAGAAAGTAGGGAGATGGATGGTCAGGAAGGTAACTGGAATATGATCTGCATGGGCTAGATATTATTTTATGCATTTACTCTAATTTGTATATAGTTATAAGGGGGGAGTTATAATTTGTTGTACATCTTGGAAAATATAATAATGTAAAGCTGATTTAACAATTCTCCTCTGGAAAAGAGGTTGAACTGAAGATATAAAGGTTTGATATATTGTGTTAGTTTATCAATAAACATATATTAAAATTAAAAACAATAAAACTTAAAAATAACAAGTATCAAAAGTTGAAAAGTCTAAGGTAAAAATAGACAAATAAGAATGCTTTATTAATGGATATTATAACATGTATAACTCAGCAAATGCAGGAACACGGGATAATAAAAGTATTTGTAATGTATTGCTGCTGTGTTTTGAACAGTGAAATGTAAATATCTCTTGTTGGAAAATTATGAAATAAAGTTTATGTGTATATAAATATATATATATATATATATATATATATATATATATATATATATATATATATATATATATAGGTCCCATTAACATGGTCGACTTTTCAGAAAGTCAACTTTCATATGGTTGAGACCATATGATCGACTTTTGAAAAGCCGACCATGGGGAACCGCTATCTTCGTACAGAGCAGTATGGGAAAATTTAATTATTCCGCACTGTATTGCGATCTTGGAGTTGGTATATTTAAGTTACAGTTGAAAGGTAAGTGTTTGTTGTGGGTTTTGTCGATCATGTAGTCTTGGCCATATGAAAGTCAACTTTCTGAAAAGTCGACCATGTAAGGTAGACCTATATATATATATATATATATATATATATATATATATATATATATATATATCAATATAAAAACGCAAAAATCTACCTTTTTTTACATTTTTGCAGGGGGGATAAACCTGATCAATGGATGGGGACATATATATATATATATATATATATATATATATATATATATATATATATATATATATATATATATATATCGATAGATATACAGCTGACAGTCTCTTCATTTTTTTTTTAATGTTAGCTAGTTATCCTTAATCTCTCCTGAAGCTGAAAGACGTAGAATAAAAGGAAAATGCTCATTAATCAAATTCCCTGTATTGCTGGCAGAGCAGTGAAGGGTAAAGTCCTGTACAATACACCAGCCATGAGCTTTCTCTTAACATCCTCATCCCATTGGCAAAAAAGGTCAGGGTAATACTTCTTCAGGTTGTTAAAATGAAGTCTCCATTGTTTTCCATTGGAGCTGATGCTCATGGCACTTTTGGGGCTCTCAAAAGAGATCCCAGCACACATACCTAATGGTCTCCGTGTAGGAAATAAAGATTTTCATCTCTTTTGTACTACCCTTGGAACCTCTGTCACAATCAGCTGCCCAGAAGTATAGTGACTTTACAGGTGTCAATCCTGAGGAAAATAGTAGCACAGCCATGCTGATTCATGCTGCAGATATCATATGAAGTGCACCTATGAGCAGCAAGCTAGAGTGACAGTTCATAATTCTATCATATAGTGGCGTGTAAATGAATGGCATCTTAGGAAGGTGCTTTGGATGTGAATGACATGCTGACCAAATAGCATATAGCCCATTACAACTTGCATCCCACTCCATGGTTGCTCTGCAACCCCTTTATGGTTGACAACATGGCTAATCATACATGTACCCTCAAAGGGACAGTGAGCTGCCCAGGCTTGTGCATTCCTTTTTGCAATCTTTCAAGCATGTGCAAGGCCTAACTGATCAATTTTGCACTGATTTGCATTGCACAAAAATGTGTGATTCTGAGAATTAATTAATTAATTTACTTTATTTTACATTTGTTACCAGGAAAGTCTAACTGAGCTGTTGGCCCATTCTCAGTGGAGGTCCGGGAGAAAAAGCTCCACTAAATAGATACAATTATGAGAAGTATTATATTGGCAAAAATAGACAGTGCATTATTTAATTACATTACAGACAATAATAACAGTGGTCAATAAGACAGTGAAATATTTATGCCTAAAAACTATAGCATCATCAAAACAGTTAGGTATCATAAGCAGTACATAATAGTTCCACTCTTTGCTCCTTGAAATTGTGTGATGAATACAGCCACACTCAATGCACTCAACAGAAATTTGCTGCTGGCAAAGAAAAGGAATAGGATACTTCAGTGTATAGTTTGATAGGATGGCAGTATATATTTTTCTACATAGTTACTTTATGTGTATGTAATGTACTTTTACAGGCTGCACAGACCTAAAGCCACCATGATTTATGTTAAGGGTACAGTGATATGTAAACAGAGTATGTGGGTAATATTACTGCTGTTTTGATGCAGTTATAGTGGGGCCCCAAAGGAGACTGTTACTTAGCTTTGCAGTCTATTTCCACAGTGCTCTATTGATTATAGTACAAAGAGACTTATATGGAAGAAGGTGGGCACAAGCCTTATGTGGCAGGAAACTGTCTTCCTAAATATGTTGATTTTGTTGGGCTCCTCTAAAAAGCAATTAAGTGGCTTGAGAAATACTAGATAGTCAACACGATGTTGTGGGTCAGGAGGTTAGTCTAATTGTAATGTGTACTATATTACATAGGCAGGACCACATGGGTAAAAAGTGACCTACTCAAGATGGATTATAATGGGTGTTACTCTCATGTTGTGTTAAACAAATCAACAAAAGCCAGGGTGCACAAAGCACTATATAGTGGCTTTGTCATTACCCTACATCTTGTTAGTTTAAATCATGGTTTACTGGGTTAAGCAAAATGCATAAATGTACAAAGGTAATAGATGCTACATTTCACCACCACAGGGGGCAGGCATGGTACAGGCATGAACAGCCAACAAATGTGTGATAGTGTAGGGACATGCTATACAGGTCATGTGTGTAGCCAGTGGCATTTACACATCTTTCAGCGTCAGGATTCACCAATACATACTGAAGAGTGTGAGACATGATGGTGGCACACATGCATCTAGCTGCAGACAATTGCTCTATAGCATTCTGTGAAGTGGCCTGCACCTCTTGGTGGATCATGTAATGCCCAAAGAGTGCTCACTTTGAACTAATGTAGGGGATTGTACTGTGGATATGACAAAGATCAGTGGTCAGTCATTTATGATATGCATTTCTTCACATTTACAAACTAAGGCATCTGCTAAAGACTATAAAGCAATGTGGATGTTCTCCCAAGCAGAGACTGACACCTGACTGCTGCATCTCTGCTCTTGGCAGTTCTTTCTAAAAGTGACAAAAATGACTAGGCCTTCCATGACCATTTAAGGTTAGACCTTGTTGTAGATACAAAGATTGTCAGTGGCCATAACACACTGTCAGTACTACCATATCTGCAACAAGGTAGCCATCCTTGCATTGGAGATGATGATGCTCACTGGTAGGAGTCTACCTAAACAAACCTTACGCATGGTAGGAGTTCCTGCTAGGCCTGTCTGTGAAGACAGATCTCTCACTCATACCCAGTGGAGGACCGTACATTGGCTCACCACCCCAGGGTGGTATGTCCCTACATATGTATCATGTAATCGAACATACCAGAGAAAGACCCTTTCACTTAAGGAACACTGTCGTATCATCCCTACAGGCAACTCATGTTTTCTGGTGTAACTGAAATCTGCACAAACTATGTAGGCTTACATTCTCTGCATGTCATGCTGCTTTACAGTTGTTGCAGCACCACTAACTTCTGGGCTACTCAATAAGGAGCACTGATACACTAGCATGTTTCTCTCAGGTTTCACAGGTGATTCAGAGCATGGATCCTCCCCCATAGCTTTTGGCATGTCTGATGCTGGTGAAATATCTGAACATAATGATGATAGCAGTCAAAACCTGGCACAGTACTAGTGTCAGGGATGCATACAGTAGTGGGCATATTACCCTCCTCTTCAACAGACACATCTCCATTGCCTGTGCAACACACATCACAGCCCCAGGTGACTAGTGCAGGACAATTATTGGAAAGAGCAGCCCAGTGGAGCAGCAATCTTGCCACTCCAGGCAATAGGGGCTGCTGGTGGCTCCAGTTAGTGTGTGGACAGGAGTAGGACATGCCTGTGGCAAGAAATGACTTGGTTATTACCCTGTGCCTCAGCTGAGTGCACCCATGGCTATTAAATAACAGATGTGCGGGGCCTTCATACAGGTACAGGCTAATATCACTACAGCCAATACAGAGATGATTAATGCAGTGTGTGATCTGTGAGATGATATCAGAGAGGGCTTCACTTATTTACGTAGCATTTCTAAAGACATTGGAAGGAGCCTATATTCTCCATGCGCTTGTGTAATGCCTCACACCAGGGACAATGTCATACAATATCTCCATTAAGGAATCCCACCATGAGATGTCTGGGGAACAATTACAATCCTGGTCCATACCTACTACCAGTGTCAAAGCCACTGTGGCCCACTGTGACATAAAGATATGGGGTGTTTGTGCTGGACGTCCCTGTGACACATCCTACCATTTACTCTTACAAAGCATATCATCCTTTGCTAGCTAATGATCACGTCAGTGACATTTCTTGGAGAGACTCCCCATGGAGTGAAGCATGCTTGGTCAGTACACACACTCACACACACACACACACACACACACACACACACACACACACACACGCGCGCGCGCGCGTGCGCGCTCGTGCACATACACACACACATACACACACGCGCGCGCACGTGCACACACACACATACACACGCACAGAGTCACACATACTAAAGACACCAAGGACCTGTCAATCAGAAACATACACATGGTGCATTAACATCTGCAGCGACTGCATTCACCCACACATAATATGATTAGCTCCCACCCAGCTCTAAGCCAGTTCCCATCAAGAAAGACATCACCCCCCTCTACCAGGACAGTCTTCCAAGCTTGCCAGACTAAAAGAAAATAATACCAGCATGTGAAAGAACAACCAAGTATAACCAAGAACCAGAAATAAGGACTCACATAGTGTCGAACACTGCAAGACCACCAATAGTAATTCCACTACTAAAAGGATTCCATCAGTCAGACATCAAAAACTAAAATGAACCACCAGGAGTCCAAGATGATGAACTGAAAATATATTTAATCAACCAAGGTGAAAACAATACACTGTAACACTTAAAATAAAACAACTCTCTATGATGGTTGAGTGCTTTCATCCCTGAAAGTGGTACTTCTTCAGAACCATTTGGAAAAGCATCTTAATTGTTTAAATACAAATCATAAGTCATGTGATAGAATAAAAAAATCACATGAATGAATTCCAATAATCTGAAATGAAATAATAATAATAATTATTTATTTATTTATTTTTTTTATTTTACATTTGTTGACCAGGATAGTCTGTCTGGATGCATGTCCATTTTCAGCGGAGGCCCGGGGAGAAAATCTCCAAGGGTAATCGGATATACCATTACATAATACCAGCATTACATATTGCAAAAAGACTATTTACAGAGATTACATAAGTAAGCAAGTTAAACAAGTTCCACAGGTTAGAATTAATCCTGAGCGCAAATCAGTATTAAATTAAATTACACAGTAAACTGGTTAACAGATTTATACACATTCTAGAGAGTTAGTGTTGGTAGTAAAGTAGGCAGGCTCTTCAGTCCAAAAAAGTCTCAAACACCAAGTTTATTGACAAAAAGCAGTAATTCCATTAAGCGCTTTCATTTCCTAATACACAGAAACTTCATCAGAATAAAACTGCCATTGTATCAACCCACATATATAACAGAAAATCAATTAATCCAATTAAGTCATTAAATCAAAATGCATAAATTTAAAGATACATAGTGCAAACTGTGGTTATTATGTTGTTCCAATTTTCTTTACATAATAGATGTTTTAACAATACAAAAAGAACACTACCTAAAACCACATAAAACCAATAAATACATTCAATACAAATACCTAATGTATACATAAAAATAACAAAATGAAATAAAATCACTAAACTTCCAAATTCCCAAATAGGGTGCATTGGTAAAAGTTCTAATAAAGTTGAATCTCTAATGATAGAATATTTCTATCACCTAAAACAGACAGATGAGTTAAAAAGTGTATAAGGGAATGTATGTAAATATTATTTTATTAATGTTAGATGTTGAATGTAAAGATATAAAGCTATTACTATTGTACTTCATTGTAATATTAAAGTTAGAAATATAACAACAAAATAATGTCATACACATTATTGTTTTAATAAAAATATATAATAACATAAAAAACATATATTTTATATTTTGTATTGTGACAAATAAAAAATATATATTTTATTATTTAATGTTGTGACAAATAAGAAAAAACTCATCATCAACAATAAAATATATATATTTTATATTTAAATTGACCTAAGGTGGAAAGTAAGGTAATATCAGCTGGAAGAGAGTTCTAGGATCTACTTACAGAGTTTGTAAAGAGAGAGTCACCGGCTGTGTTATTAATTTTGCTAGTCTGAATTAGTAGTTTGTTAGAGGAATGAAGCGGTCTAGGATTGTTATAGGGGGTGATAATATTTTTAAGTGCAGGAGTATTGTCCGGATTATAAAGGATTTTATAGGCCATAATCAGTTGGTTATACTGGATTAGGCTGGGTAGTTCAAGCCACCCAAGCTGATTTAGATTGATGCAATGATGTGTCCTAAAAGGCAGCCCAGTGGCAAACCTGGCAATGTGGTTGTAGCAAATTGAGAGTTTGTTAAGGACAGTCTTGTTTAAATTTGAGAGTGGAGGGGATGCATATAGAAGTGTTGAAAGAAGGTGAGAGTGAGCTATAGCAATTTTAGCTGGCGGGGTTAGGAAGGCTTAATTATAATGAAAATAAAAATACAAAATAAAAACTGTATTTTAAAATCGTACTTTTAAAACATAGGTAAATTGAACTTTGTGAAATTAAAGTTAAAGTTGAGTAGCTCTAAATCTGAGCACAACAGAAATAGAGATCTGTTCATTTAAATTTGGTTGTTCTGATGTGTTTAGTTTGAGTTGACATACTAGCTTCCTAAGTTCTATTTTAGTTTTGCATGAACCTCCCTGAAAATTCTTAGGAAAGTTGGAACAGTTCAGTGAATGTTTAAACAAAGAGTTGTTGGCTTTACCCTTTGATATAACATAATCGTGTTCAAAAATCCTCGTGCAAAATTGTCTTTTTGTTTTGCAACATATATACGTGAACATAAAGCTATATATATATTACCCTTTTTAAAGCAGTTCTCATCTGCGAGGGGAATTTTTGTGAGGATGACCCCAAAGTTATTTATCTTTGTTCCAAAACATAATTACACTGGTTACAGGTCCTACAACTTCTTTTACCTATATATTGATCATTGTAGTATCTTAATTGAGTGTTCAAAAAGTTGGGTGTTATCCAGTGTTTTATGAATGTGTTCATCTATCTTAAAAATGTTCCAATTTCTTATTATGATGTTTCTCACTTCTCTGCAATGTGGACCATGTGTGATCACTAGACTATTGACATGCAAAGGTTTATTCAGAGAACAGTTTGACAAAACTGAGGATAATCCATTATCCCAATCCAAACCTAGTAGAGGGTTATCACCCCAGTATTTTAAAACTTGTCCCGAATGGTGATCAGTAGATTCATAGGTCTATCCAGGAGCATTTGTCTTAAATTATTGACTTCATTTGTAAAATTATTGAAGTCAGTACGCATTATTGCTGCTCGTACCAACTCTCCTTTAAAGATATTTTTCTTAACATGGCCCAGATGACAACTGTTGTAATCTTAGTAACTATTTGAAAAAGTGTTTTTTTCTAAAAATCTTTCACCCAAAACATTTGTTAGCCTTATCCTTGAAAATAGTGACATCTAAATAATCAATGGCATCAGATAGTGATTGTAAGTAAACCTAAGAAATGAAGTAGTATTACTGAGATATGTTACAAATTATTCAATATGATCTGGTGAATTTTTCCATAAAATAAAATATCATCCAGGTAATGGAGGTATAAATGCCAAAAGCTTGTCAAACTCACCAGACCATGACACACATGCCCAATCAAATCATTACCCCCAAGGCTCATTGTCAATTGCTGCTACTGTGATCCATCCCACCTGTGCCTTTGTCACAACTATGACCTGGCATTAGTGCTCCGTTACCATGGCAGCTCATATATGATGCAAAACATGCCTCATCTACCCACTGTATAGCATAGCCTAGTTGTTGCATTGTATGCATCATCACTCCTTTTTATGTTTATTCTGACCCATAGTTGTAAATCCGATGCTACCTCTTAACTAGTTTTAACCAATGCCATGACATACAGCACCCACCTCTGCCTCGCATGAATATCCCCAGCAGCCTGGTCCTTCACAAATTCCTCACTGTCCCATCCTCTACTTCTGGCTTTAGCAATTCCTCTCATCTAATGACACTTTGTTGTTGTATCTCTGCACCTTAAAATGTTGCGTGACATATCAAACAGAGCAAGTATCGCACTGCAGCTTTTTGGATCATGACACAGTTTAACAGCAGATGCATCTAAGCAGAGGGAGTGTAACCCCATCACTCTGAACACACATTTTATGATGGTGCAAATCTGCAACTGTGGAGAGTTGCATGCATTTTCTGTAAGGGTCTGTGGGGTCTGTATATGTGTCATTAGTCATGCATCCAGTGTATATTTAGCATTTCCAGTAAGATGTCCTTGAGGGAAATACCCAGCACAGATCACTAATCCAGGTTATATGCATTGGTATTTCAGCCACTGGCTGAGTGGAAAACCGATGCATTGCATATTATACCCTGTGCACTGCTGACCACCTGGCAGTTGATACAGTGAAATACCTTATTGTTGATATATCAATGGTTCTGCACCTCTGATGGGGCTCTGATGGTGATGTGGGTGATATTAATGCCACCAAGTACCTCTGGAAAACAAGCTATGTCATAGAATGTATGCATGGTGCTATTTCTTACTTCGGCTTTATGTGTAAAACACATACTCCTCAAACTGTTATAACCTGGCATTGAAAAATTGGTATAGTATTCAGATGTCAGGTGTGTGTCATGCATCCACTACATCCCCATTTTTGTCACTGGAAAGTCTCTGTGGCAAAGAGTTCCAATTCTTCACATACCTTGCTATCTACAGGAATGGGTATACAATGTTTTGAACGAGCCTGCATATGCATGTCCGCTTCTTATTTCGCTTATTTCGAATTCATGAAGACGTAGGAATGTTACACTTAATCAGGTTATTTGTTGACATGGATGATGATAGCTTTGTTACAATTAGCTGAGAGGATGGCCTTAAACATTTCTGCTAATTCCGCATGCACACCTAAGATTTATTTATTTGTATTTGTTTTCCGAAGTAGAACATTGATCACCATGACATTTTTTCAGACTCAGTCTGGGAGCAATGTCTGGTTAAGTGACCTGCTCAGAGTTACACAGTTAGGCAATGAAGCTGAGGGATTCAAACCTTGCACCACTGGACCACAGAAAACAGCTCGTTAATAGCTCCTTAATCCTCTAAGTCAAATGCCAGACTACATCTCTCTCTCTCTCCTCCAGGATTTTACAGCTTACAGCTGCACTGAAAGCCACAGATCATCTCGCAGTCTTATAATATTTCTAAATCACTCTGCCATGTTGCTTATCATCATTTGCACTTAATATTGGCCCCACGTCGTACTAGTGCTTATCTGTATTACATTATATGATCATTTGTATGCCATGACAGCGACAGAATTTTACTGTTTCTTAATTGACCCACCCTGTAAATCATGATTCATCATGCAAATTTGTCATGCTTATTAGTTTCTAAATCTCTACTACTGTATGAACTGAACTGGTAAACAAACCTAAAATACAATTCATTTAGTGTAAAACAAACTTAGGATAAACTAAGCAGTATTTCACACAATTAATACACACTGCAAATATGAAAAAGTAATAAAAAATGCCATATTATATCATCTAGCATGAAATACAGAATTCAGATAAGTATCAGTAATACCCCACCCTACAAAAAGCTTTGTGGCACAACAATTACAACAAAAGTAGACAGGAGCCATTTCATGTCAAAATCCTATTGTAGCTTTATAATTTGCCATAGAACATGAACTGTTTATACTTCTGCAAATCATTTATTTTTTGGCTGATTCAGTGTTGATTAACAGTTGAATCTATCATATCCCACATTAGCATAAGATACATACA
This sequence comes from Protopterus annectens, assembly GCF_019279795.1. Classification (NCBI taxonomy): domain Eukaryota; kingdom Metazoa; phylum Chordata; order Ceratodontiformes; family Protopteridae; genus Protopterus; species Protopterus annectens. The sequence goes on from NC_056744.1 coordinate 1,233,790,589, forward strand.
CACACACATACACACACGCACACACACACGCACACACACACGCGCACACACACGCGCACACACACACGCACACATACACACACACCTATGGGCAATTTGAAGGCTTGCCAGTTCATCTTTCTTTCAATGAAGTTTAAAGATGAATGCTCTACATAAACACCTATCAAACAATCCAAACTGGCCAAGATAAGATGATGAATGCCAGAGTGATTGTGTTGGAATGCAGCAGCACCTTTTCAATTTAATGGGGTGCTAACTACTTAAGTATCACATGCTGCTAGACAGAAATGTGCTTGTCTGTTCCCAAGACTGGTGAATCGAATGGAAACGTATTGCAAAAGAAACTGGAAAAAAAATGAATGCAGCTTTGATTCAGCTGCATGGTCATGCACACAAATAACAGCTTGGTGAAATGGCTGGACAGATGCAGCTAAGCCATGCACACAGCTTAGAGGGAACAGTACAGCCAATGTGTCCCTGTAAGCTGAATGGATGTAAAGTACATATGACGAGCCAAAAATGGCTTAAGATCATGATGCCTGCCCCTGACAGGGCTCTGTCTGGTTCTTACATTGTCTTCTTTATTTATTTATAAATGTATGCATTTACATTTGTTTGTTAGTCTGCTGGTCTAGTCTGGCTGGGTCATAGAAGACTTTTTTCACCTGGGGCTGCAGACAAATGCTCTACTATACATTATGATAGACAATGGTAGCAGATATAGACAACATTATAAGCACAAAGAAATGATGCTTGGCTTAAATTAGAACATTTAATGCATCATAAGTAATTAAAAGATTGTAAGCTTATAAGATAACAAAGGCAATCGAGACTGAGGAAAAAGGAGTGAAGTGTTAAAGTGAAAATGAGCCAGGTTAGATTACAGTGCAAGTGGTTAGGGAAAGGAAGGTAAAGAAGAGCAATTAATAAAGGTGAGGCGAATAGTAATAGAGAAACGTGTAGAGGCGAAAGGAGAAAATGATGAAAAGCTGGCTCAGCCTGGGAAACATTACAGGAACAGAGCCAAAAGTTGTGGAGAAAGTGTTTTAGTTTTTAATTCATTATCTTGGTGGAGGTTAATTGCCTAATGGCATTCTCTATGTCGGCATGTTGGTATTTTCCAAACAATAATACTTGTGGCAACATTCATCTTGTATAAACTGATGCACATCGTCTGTATAAAATACAGTCTCTTCTCTGCTGTGGGATGTGGGACAAAGATTGGATGTTAGTAGAAATAGTCTGCAATGTATTAAAAGAGAAGTATTTTGAAGGTGTAACATTTGGGGCCCGGTGTCTTTGGGTTCTTTATGTTTTCTGAGATAAAATTGCGTACAAAAACCACCAAGTTTCAAATTATATAAAGGAAAGGGCAGTAACTGGAAATTATATTTCCCCTCTTTATTGCATGTATTACACTCATGTAGTCAGAGGTGGCTGTGGGTTCAAAGATTTATGGATCTGATTGTCAATCGTACATCCTAATAGTAATTAAGAAGCTTGATTTCCATAGCCCATGCTGATATTTTCTATTCATTTTGTATATTTAATATTATTGTTGAAAAAAGTTTATGAATAATGTCTAATGGTAACAGTAATATGGATTGGTACTCTTGGAAGGTGGTGTATAATATATCTGTCATATTGTTTCTATTATTGAAAATCATAAGATGTATTCAGCTCCATGATTTAGTATTAGACTGACAGCAGTGCATTCCAGGCATAGATTCTCAAATATAACTGAATCAGTCAAGCAAGTGAATATAATGAAGATCCATTCTGAATAATTTAACTTTTGTAGTTAGACGATTTTTCACGCAAAGCATCATTCCTTTGGAAATTGCTTCAGGGACATGCTGAAAGTCTCCAGAAGGCAGCGCTGTATTCAGTAATGGGTCAGATCAGTGAAGCATAAAGAGGTGCAAGCCGAGGAGGTAAAAATTAATGTGCCTTATTAACAAGAACTAAAAGACAGCTGGCAAGCTGCTTTCTGGTAACACCATTGTGGAAAGTGTCAAAAGTAATCACCCTCACTAATTTATACTAATCATAGTATGCATGGACTGCAACACTCTGTTGCAGTAGGATTTAAAAAAAAAACTCTTTGTGCATAACTCCGTGTATATAAGTTCGAAATCAGTAATGTATTGTCACATTTCAGGTACTGGCAATGTTTTCACATAATTTCTGGTGACCATGTGGAAAGAGAAAGTGTCACATGACATTGGTTGAAGCAGACTCAAATATTTTTTTTTCCTAGCAGCTTAAAATGATCAAAAATTCAGCTGGAAAATAAATGTCTTGGTTAGGAAAAAAAAAACAGCTGAAAATGGCAGAAAGATTATTACCACAGGCCTAATTTTCAGGGACCATTACATAGTCCTTTGCTAATCATAAATAAATAAAATAAAAATGTCACAACCAGAGTTTCACATGGCTTCAAATGACTTAGTGCAAGTATGTTCCATTGTTTGTCCTTTTCTTGCAAACAGATTAAAGTCAGACCACTATTAGACTATCTAGATTCATCCCAAAAGGCATAGCTGGCAACATACTCGACCATTATCATGGTATTAAAAAAATTGTAATATACATGATCATTACTGTGGTATTAAGCATAACAACATATATAATCACAACCATGGTATTAAATACTGTCTTTTGAGGATATCTGCTCTCCATGAAGAATGTGGAAATTATAAGAGCTTCTTTAACTGGTTCATTAGGCTTGTTTATTAGTGAATGAAGAATTAGTTTTAGATCTGGTATTTTGATTATGTTGTTTAGTTTTATTATCATGTGTTGCTATTTAACATCACTTTGAGTTTCTAAGAAACTCTAGCCAATTAATAAGACCACGTTGGACTAACATTTTCATTTTGTATGGTATTTTAACACTGCCTCTTTGTTGTTTTGCTATAGTCTGCCCTAATCTGAATGTTAATCTTTAAAGTTACAGATAAACTTACTGTTTTACTGAGAAAATATTGTGAACATTAACATGGTGGGGGTAAGCAGCTTAGTCAAGAAGCTGTGTGCTAAGTAAGTCTCAGGGGGTCAAGATAAATCTGGAAAGCTCAAAGTACAATACATTAGCTGACTAAGCAAAGACGCAATTTAAAATATATGAAATTGAAATGTGTGACGTAAGCAAAAATGTGTAATGTGAACACAAGACAGATTGAATTTAGCATTTTAATTTTATGTTAAATATATGAGCAAATGTAGAGGATCCAAGTCAAAAAATGTTCAAAGCTACTTATTTTTATGTCAGTGTTATAACTTTTCAACGTAAATAAAATATTCCATTTTGCTCTCTTAGCAGACATAAACAAACACCATTGTGAATTATTAAATCAAATTAACCTGCTTCCCATAACTGGCAGATGACTGGATCACAAAGCCACTCTGATGTACAACATTGTTCACAATGGTTATTGCCCCCATCATAAAGGATCACTTCAAGTTAGAATAACAAATGCCTCCCTTAGAAGTAGCCAAGAAAATACTCTCATTCTTCTTCTTTTGGCATTTTCCTGGTTAGGGGTCGCCACAGCAGATAACCTGTCCACTCATAATTGACAGTGGAGTTTTACAGTGTCGAGTTGCCAGTCCGGCGCCCAACCTTTTACAGAAGGCACATGCACGCATTCACCCCTAGGGCCAATTCACAGTGTCCAATCCACCTATAGCATGTCTTTCGGATGTGGGAGGAGACCTCATTCTAATTAGACTCAAATTCACAAATGCAGTTGGTGAAACATCCCTCTACTACAATCTAAGCCCTTTTATCTGGAATGATCTCCCTAATAAAGAAATACATAAAGTCTGCACGCCTTCAAAAACCTCTCTAAGTGAAAACATACACAAGGAAGCAGCATGCAATAGCTTCTGTGATACAGGAAAAGCAAAACACACTATAACTTGCTCACGTATCCTAATCATAAATGGAAATTCATTAGACTATAGCGCCCAGCAATAGTACATATCTTATGCTTACAGAACTAAGTTCTCAATATCTTGTTTTGTATTTACATGATGCAGGCTCTATATAACTTCTATATAGTACTTTCTAATTTAGTACTCCTTGGTTTTCACTGAAGTAATCCTTAGTGCATGCAATTTTATTTCTTTTGCAAATGTCCTAATATTATATTGTATGTTAGTACCTGTTAAATTCTGTTATCCTTGACTTCTCTTTATTGTGTTCTCATGTAATTAAATTAGCTTATAATTACCCATGTCACAACTAAAGAGGTCAGTGAACCAGCTCACCTACACAGCTAACAAATTAGTGCAAGTGAATTTAGTTGTCAAGCCTCAATATTCTGCAATTAGGACTAGTACATGAATTCTTGCAACCCTTTCCAAAGTAACCCTGTACAAATTATTTATATATCCTGGGTCTAGGGTAGTGCCTGCTTTGGCCCTTATGCTTGTCAAAGTAAATATGATTTCTATCTATAAGTCTAATATGATATTTAAAAACAATGATTATTAAACACCCATAGGTAGTTATGATTCAGCTGTCATTCTTATTGTATGCCTATAAGGAAACTTTAATTCATATAGTAATGCATACATCAAGCATTCTTCTGACTTACCTCAGAAATAAAATCCAGAGATTCCCCCCAACTCCCACAGAATGGATAGACATCACTGCAGGTTGCCCAAATAACAGTGCCACTCACACTGAGAAGAGGTCTTTTCAAACCAGAACTAGATGTTAATTTACATGCAGAAAACAAAAATTCAAACTGCTAAGAGCCAGCACGTTATTTTACCAGTGTGGCACCTAAACCATTCATCTTCACAGGATTGAATAAAAAAAATCACATGCACTTCTTTTATACAGGTACAGACCCAATTAACCTCATTTAACAAACAATAAATCAATTAAACATCGTTCCATCTAGATAAATATACATTTTCAATAAAAATATCAGCATATTCTCACATAGATAACATGCTTAAATATTAACTTACTTCCTACTTCCTGATCTATTCGTGGCAGCATAAACCACAACATGGGAGGTCGAAGGTGAGAAATACAGGTAGTGACAGTTCGGCAAGACATGATTCTTCAGTCTCTTTGGCAGATACTAGTTCCAGCAAAAAAAGTGTTTCCTTTGAAGGCATGCATCCTGACAGTGATTTAAATACTTGTAAATCACTGGATATAGACAGTGTTTGGGGGAAAGTGCCTGTCTATTACTGGATAACAGTGGATGCCAGATCCTTGTATACAAATATTCAACACATGTGGGGACTTGAAGCTGTGGCTAACATGATGAGTATTTGTTGGAAGGTAAAAAATGAGGTTGTATAATGATAAATGGTGACATGAAGTTGTGATTTGAATGTGGTTAGAAGTGAAGAAAAAATATTTCTTGTTACCAGATATTCCCATTTTTCCCAAACTTTGGAGGATATTATTAGGGGTTTGTGGCATATAATGAGTAATGATGCAGTTATAGGTAGTTGTTTCCGCAGTATGTCACATTTTTGTATAAAAGGAGCAATAATTTAAAAGAGATTTTGAATTATATGTATAGATCACAGAATGTATTGAGTGGCTGTAGAGGAATGTTTTCATGTGAGTTTTGCAAGGTGTGTCCTAAAGTAAAGAATCTCACAGGTACAACAATTAATGGGAGAAAATATGTTGCTAATGGTGGTTTTAACTGTGAGTCAAGGAGGGTTGTATATATTAAAGGGTGCAATTGTTTGGTCACTGCCGGGTATATGACTCAGACAAAATGTAAGGTTAAGGTCTGTGTATTGGAGCACTTAGAGAGGATATAAGGAATCAAAATTTAAAGAGTCCAGTGGTAGAACATTTTATCAAAATGAATAGCGGTTCCGATGTAGGCTTCTTTTTTGTGCATTAGCACACCCTTCACGAGGGAGGAGATTGTCTTAATAAATTCAGTGAGCTGGAAATGAAGTTGATATTAAATTATAAAACACTGTCCCCTGGGGGTTAAATCAAAAAGTGAATGTTTATTTTTAGATTTAATTTTAGATGAAATATCCAAGTGAGTTAATATTTACGTATGTTATTTATATGAGAATATTTTGATATATTTATTGAAAATGTGCATTTATCTAGATGGAATGATGTTTAATTGAGTTATTATTTATTAAGTGAGGTTAACTGAGTTTGTACCTATATAAAAGAAGTGCATGTGAATTTTGTATTCAGTCCTGTGAAGGCAAATGGCAAAGGTACCAAATTGGTAAAATAAAGTGTTGGCACTGAGCAGTTTGAATATTTGTTTTCTTTAGTTCTGTGTTTTGCTGTCTATAATGTTGTAATTAACAGAAAGCACTGAGATCAGTATGTATTTAGCAGCTGGTTTTGGTGATGCATATAAATCCCTCTTCGTCTTCTTATGCAAAGCAGAAGACCTTCTTAGTGAGGTTTAATGAACAACAGAAGAGTTGGTAGGATCTGATTTAGTGACCTTAATGTTTCTAGTTTATCTGAACAAGCAAAGGTGATCACTGCTACAAGAAATATATATATATATATATATATATATATATATATATATATATATATATATATATAACCTGTAGGTTACTGTGTATGAGAAGAACTGTAATATAACAGGGTATTTGAAGGTTTTAAGACCTTTTGTTTTCTTGATTAGAAGTCTTTGAGCTCTTTTGAGTTGAGTGATATACTTGGATTTGTATATACCAGTTAGGGAATTGTATTCAGTGATGGGACTAATAAGGGAAGATTACAGTGATAGGATGACTTCTCTGATCTTGAAGATATTTCCTTGGAGATTAACTGGGTCAGGTAGAGGGATTTCCTAACTGTGGTAGAAACATGATGATGAAATAAAAGAAAGTTATCACATAAGTGCCCTGGTCTCTTATAACTTTATCTGTCTGAAGAGGATAAGTAACATATGAGGCAGGAGCAACTTTTCTGCTAAATGGTACAATGCTGCATTTTTTTTCAATTACTTGGCACCTGTTTTTGATACACCATGTATGTGCATTTTCTATCCCTTGCTGGAGCTGCTTTGTATCAGTAGATGAGCAAATAACAGTGACCAGTCAGCAATCATTAACTTGGTCAATCACACTTCTGGGAAATTAGCCTGGATATCTGCAAAATACATAGGAGCCCGAACTAATCTCTGTGGCACCTCACTAGTTACAATTTTGCATTTACAGAGGGAACCAGCAATGTTCACAACTTTGGGATCTATTGGATATACAATTTGCAATCCAGTGGGCAAACTATGTGCTTGTATTAAGCTTGCCTAATTTTTCATTAATAGCTTGTCAAAAGCCTTGATCAGGTCAAGATAACGTACAGACAATGCTGTAAATCATGTTATTAATGATGTTGTCCTGCTCCAAGACTCAATTGCTGTAGATCTTTTCACTGATAATAACCACTTTCCTGAGGTGAGAGGTGCTATGTTAGATGGTATGTGTGCCTAGTAAAAGCTTACAGAACATTGGTCTGTTATATCACCCTCTGGATACACTTCACCTGTAATATCGCAGTTATTTTTGTTGCCCCCTCCCAGGTCAGGACAAGTAATTGCTATACACTTCTTAAAACAAACACATACTCTTCAATAGTATTTTGCTAACACTATATCAATCAGCGTCATTAAAGTTTATAAGATACAGGCATACAACTGACGGATTAAATGTGGGGGATGGAATTATTGCAAACTGCCAAAGAAGTTTTTTAATCTCTCTCCCTCTGTCCCCACTGCCTGTTGACCATCCTGTCCAATTGGCCCATTCATACCACATTCTGGTGTTGTTGATAGACTGAGAGTGACCATCTGTGAAACAGCTAATAGGAGTGGCTTCAGGGTATTTTCCCCTGCTTTTGGCCCTACTATCCCCACTCTCTTATAGAACAGGAGAGAGACATGTAATGGGATGTCTGTGCTGGTAATGCCTCACTTTTGTAAAAGACATTAACAGCAAGTACTCCAAATCTCTCATTATAAATGATACTTAGTTTCCCATTCTACACCAGAGAAATCACACTGCCCAAAGTACTCCTCTGAATGCATGCTACCAAGCTTGCTCCATCCTGAACAAGGCAAGTGGACCTCCCACTCATCATTTTTCTCCTTCCCTGACTTGCACATTAAATTCCAGACTGCTAAAGGAACCTCAATCTCAACTGGATCACAATTAAGACTGCATGTCTCTGTGTCACAAACTGCCCAATAAAATGATTATGCAGCAAGTCCTTTTCCAAATGCAGCTTTATAGCACTGGCAACTTGCAGTCCTCTTCCCCAAAAGTTATAGTTTTGTTAGATTAGCTTTGTGCACTTTGAGTACCTAACAAGAAGGATTCTAGTAAGTGGGTGTTTAATGTAAACATAACCATGCTGAGTGAGGCTTGTGGTCCAGACTGCAGCAATGCCAGCCTCTACTTGAAAGAGACTGGTGCATGGTATGCAACATGTGGACTGGAGATTTATGCCAAACTGTGTCCACATGGTAGCTTCCTTCATAGTTGGAATGTGGACAAATGTGCATTCTTCCAGAAGAAAACCTAACAAGTCATCACATCTATGAGCACAAATGTTATCTGTCAAGGAACAAGTGTTTAGGATTCCTACAAGGGAAAGTCCGTGATGGTTACCTCGTTAAAGTTGCCGGAAACTAGCACTCACCCTTTGAAGTACTGAATGGACCAATGAATCATGTGAAGGCCACTAAATGTCAGGCTGTGAACATAAAACCAATATAATACATTTACAGTACTGTATTACTTCATAGATCCTAAGGAATACAGCAGATTTTATTTTTCTAAAAGTGGGCAAAACTGCATTTTCAGTATAATCAAATAATGTTGATCTACTTTCTATGTTTATATCAGTTATTTAAAAAAACACTGTGTGAATTCTTGGAGCTACATTATTTGACACGTATGCTAGCAACAGTGACAGTTTTACTTTCACCCCAAAGTCTTAAAAGATATGTTTTCTTAAAGCTAAAGAATGCAGTATTTATCAACTTTTCAGATGCAGTGCAAAATGGATTCTTTTCACTGCAAATGAGGTTTGGGGACAGACCAATTTGTCCAGGGGCATCTTTTGCAAGGGTATAGAAAGTTAAATAGAGTGGGGGTGTGTGTTTTGGGTTAGAGATTTAAGATTAGTGAATAGAGACAGGCTTGTTTAGTTGGAAAAGGAAGGGTATATTTATGAGGGGACTGTAGAGGAAGTGAGGTAGATGTAGGGTGGGTCTTAGGAGTTTACAGGAGTGTAACTGTTAGGAGGGCTGCATTTGGGTTGGACTTGCTACCCATTCTCCCTTCCCAATTTTCTTTAATTTGTTTGGTATGGTTATGGAGTTGGGTATTGGGTTGAAAAGTTGGGCAGGCTTGTCCCTCTTCTCTTCCCCCTCTTGGTGTTGGGGTTGATGTATTGATTTGGGGAAATGAAGTGAGTGGTAGGATGCTGCTTGATTGATAAATAAGTGAGTGAATGGATGGATGCTGCTTACAGAAGATGGTTGACTGAAAAAATAAGTGAACGGAGGTATGGATGCTGCTTATTTGGGTAGGGTGAGCAGGGCACGCTGCCCTGATGTATGTTAGAAGGAATTTTTCATGTTGTGATTACAAGCTTATTGTATTATAAATAATATTTTAAATGATGTAATAAAGTTATTTTTAAAATTAATAAAGGTCGTCAAATGTCATTTGGTGTCATATGCATTATTGAAAGGGACAGGGACAAACCAATATTTTCACAATGACTTAGTAAATCACCCAGAGTACCATGTTACAGTTCCTGACCATCTGTCTTCCTGTGGCAGACTAAATGTTCTCTTGAGGTTTGGGAATAAATATATTAAGTACTGCAAGCTACAGCGCAGTTTGATTTACCAAATACTACTTTTCAACTTTCACAATACCAGGTATCATTTCTTAAGCTGAAGAAGAAATGTTTGAATCCTACTAATTTAAGAACTGTACTTTGAAACTGGTGTTGTTTTTTGAATTTGTTGAGGAAGAGGGAAAGGTAAATATGACTGCTTCTTCAATCAACAAACATTTGCATCTTTTTTCAAGTAAAACAATTTCTTAGGTGATTATATTAAGCATCACATGGAGTGAGGCAAGTAGCTATCCACATTACGGGTGCACAGCACTTGCCCTGGTATAAAATAACACTTCTAGATGGAATATCCTTTCTTGACATTCTGATCACAAGCTTGCACATTTAGAGATCAGCACTCTCGATCTACGTATGTATGTATATGTGTGTGTATATATATATATATATATATATATATATATATATATATATGAATAAATAAATAAATGTGTGTGTGTGGATGAAAAAGAGCAATCTTTTTAAATCAAATAAAAAAAACACTGAACAACTAACAAAGTTTACAAAACAATATTTTGGTAGGGAGCAGGCCCCTTCCCTGCAATGCCCACACTCCTGCTAATTATATATACCGACTCCAAGATCACACGACAGAGGGTTAAGAGCAAATTCCCAAACCTGGTCTTATGCATTCTCACATGGAAGTTAGCTGAAAGGAAAGAGAAACCTGTAAGAGCATTCATTAGATTTGTTCATCAGTACAAGGATCATTCAGCTGCAGGAGAGACATGGGGGAAAAAAACTTTGTAGTCCGAGAGTCACAAATTTAGGGTTAATTATAAGCACTATTGACCAGTGGTAAAAACTGCAAATAAGAAGTTTTGTACTATTAATTTCTTACAGAACTTTTTGTGCCTACTACAAGACTATACAGTGAAATGTTGCCATTGGTTTTACAGTGCCTGAAATCTACTCAAAAGTACAGTTTCAATCATCCCACCATCAGAAATGTGAGGAACATTTTTAAAATGGCATGATAAGAAGTGAAGGACATGTTCAAAAAGAGAGGAGGACGAATATGCAGGTTTTCTAACTCTGTTAACTCATAAGATACTGCACCGGCTCATGTTTTTGTGACAGAATTGCAGTCTTGATTTTCAGGTGTTGAAGACAAGAATGGTTCATTATTTATTTACTTTCTCTGTGAACTTGTCACTTGTGATCTGTTCCATCCACATTCTTCTCATGACTTATGCTAGATTGCAGTAAGTTTGCAAACAAACTTAACTATAATTGATGCATATTAATTCCAAATGTTATAGTGATATAGTCTGTGAAATGACATGTGGGTTTGGGATATCTAAATGAAAAGGGGTATTCTGACTTATTACTTTTCACTTGGTCTCTAGTGAAATTTGGAGTTTCCGATAAAGCATAGAAGTGGTGTCTATGCTGCATGCTGCTAATTAAACAAAATTACCTGTTACAGAATACTAGTACAAATAACAAATTAGTATTTCTGGTTCAGTGAAAAGTGGTTTATAATTATGTAAATATCCATTTAAAGGTATGGATACCATTACAGCTGTGTATTATACATTTGTAATATTATGCGGAAAAGCTACTAGACACGTAATTAAATTAAATTTGTCAATACAAATTTGTGCCCTCAGTTTCAGAAGTTCTGTCAGACTGCATGTGTATTTATCATTTTTGTATCAGCCAAACAGATATTTTCTAGGGCAAATGTACAGTATGGAAATAATTAATTTCACCTCCTTAGTTTTTTATTCTAGTGACTGACAAAAGGGATGGGAAACTTTATCGATTCATAGATCCCTTCCCTGCATTAATTAGCTAAATCATGACAAATAACATCCACATTTCTTAAGGCCTGAATTTGAAACTTGAATTTGTGTATCACGTAGTTTTTCTCACAAAATTATAAAAAAATGTCTTACATAATTTATCGTTTTGCATATTTTTAACCTGAATGCTGTGGTTTCCACTCTTTCAAAACATTTTTCACATAATGCACCAATTACCTGGCACATTTCCTGGTATAGGTCAAAACACATAATCCTGTAAACAACATTTTTAATAACTATTTCATGTTTGAAAAAATCATATTTCTACATGCCATATTTCTTTGTCTGATGGAACAGCTCATTAACTAATTACATGGACATCCTTTGAGTCTTGTTCATTCTGTTCTGCTTCTCTGGTGGCATCATCAATGTACATATTGCCAGCCTGCACACACAGGCTGAAAAAGCCAAACTACACCACTATATGGCCATATTGTTCAGCACAACTGAACCCTGTAGGCAACTATTCAGTTTCAGGAAAATACTTTTGCTTGTACTTTAGTGGTTTATTTTGTATGAGTTGCAATTTCAGAACTGCCACATGACTAGTTAAGTGATTTTATAAAAATATATAGCAGGCAAAATAAATAAATAAACAAGACTGGGGTAACTGACCAATAGTACTAAAACACAAAGTACATTAGCAGATCACAGCCTTATTTATCTGTGCTGAACTACCAGAAAAATTAATTATGCCTATTTCTAATATTGCAAACTAATTTTGTATTTCAAAACAAAGAAAATAAAAACAACATGGAAAACCAGTTTACCAGATAGCACTCTGAAACTAAACACAATATACAATGATCATTTTAAAGAACTATCTCAACATGAATATTATTGTTGTTTTACATCTAAATTTAGCCTGTGCATTTCATTATTTCTAAGAACATCGAAAATTTACCAAATGTAACTGCAAGATTTTTTTCTTTTTTTTTTTCTAATATGGCAAAGGGCTCTTATCCTTATGAAGCTTCCAATATATCATTGGTTGCTTAATAACCTGTGAAGGTATATCATAATATGGCATAATCTGAAGATGATCTCATTCTTGCTTTTTCAATACTAGGTGCAGAACACTTTGTGTTTGCAAGATCACTCATGTATAGAAAGTTACACTTTGTAATATCAGTTACTGTCTGAATCAAGATATAATTGCCCCAGAAATGAGTGAGGAATTATATTGCCAGGCAAGCTGATTATAGTTTCTTAGAATAAAGCTGAATTTGTCATGTTGGACTTCATAAAATATTGTTTGCAACATTTGGAAGATTTACCTTTTCCTTAAGAAGTGACACTTTTAAGTTAGAAGAAATATAACTTTGATATTATAGGGAACTCCTGCATGTTTTGATATTTTACATTTTTAATCACATTAAGGGCAGTTTTCATTGACAGCCATGCATATTTACATGTAGTTGATAGCTGTTAAAGATTGATAAAGTAAATGTAAAGATGCAGAAATGCACCCCACATAGGTCATCTCCAGAATAGGGCAGCGCCAAGTATGTTAAAGTGACCTCTTCATTCTGGTATACTGGTCACGTATTTAAGGTTATCAGCACTCCTGATACAACTGCATTGAATAATAATACTAGTCGTGGCTGATTGTAAACAGGTACTGACTAATGGTAAGTGTGTGGCCAGAGAATTTAAGTCTGTTATTCATATTGTGGCCTGTGTGTTTGGTCCTCTCACTACTTTCCTATGTCTCTTTCACATTTTATTTATTCACCTGATGACATATAATAATATGTCCATTAAATATTTCTGTACCACTCTTGATTAACTAGGCTTAATATACAGAAGCCATTTTAGCAATAAGCAGTTCTCAGTTGGACGCCACTTTTCTGCTTAATATAACGTGGTATAAAGTACCAAGTGATAATATCATGCCTAAACAGCAAGTCCTAAGTCTGCTTGCTACATATTTTATATCATGCATTGATAGCTGGTTGATCATTGTAGGAAACGGTCAAGAAGTAAATGAACCCCTATCTTTTTAAATCCCCTTTTTAATTTCAGCTTTCTCTATAGAGACCGATATCTTTAATACACTGATATAATTAATCCATTGTAATGTTTCTTTATGAGACTCACTGTACTTGACTTTTATCTGACCCTCTCCATGTCATGCTTTTCCAGACAGCAATTAATATATATAATTCTGCCTTATCTGCTGGTCTTTCATGCTCCTTCAAATTTGTTTCTGTCCTTTGTTGATCAAAGGAAATGTCAACCTTGTTTCGTATGGCATGTGGAAAAGGATAACTATTTGGTAAAGTATTTGGTCAGGTAGTCCTACTCTGTCTTCCTGCAAAGGAAAAAATCTCTCTCTCTCTCTCTCTCTCTCTCTCTCTCTCTCTCTCTCTTTATATATATATATATATATATATATATATATATATATACATACATATATGTATATATATATATATATATATATATATATATATGTAATACATACATTTAATCGGGCGGTAGTTGTCTGACATCCTAAATGTCGAAGGCAGTGACCCAAGTTTGCACAATGTTGAATTTTCAAATGCTGAATCCATGAACACGAAAGTCAGCCAGGCTAATATCCCCCTCTTCTGGACCCATGGTAGCACTTGTTTTGGTAGTTGAGTGATTGGAAATGTCAAATTCAGTGTTACGCTCGACATTCCGACCGTTTCGCCAATGTGAGATTCTACATTTAGGTTCGGAGGATGCAACATTCGGTGTTCGACTAAATTTATGTATTTTTTATATATATATATATATATATATATATATATATATATATATATATATAGATATATATATATATATATATATATATATATATATATATGTATATATATATATATATATATATATATAGATATATATAGATATATATAGATATACATACATACATATTATACTGAGTTGAACTGCTGACTGTCTACTAACTCTCCAGCTTGGAGATGGGATGCAGTTCATAGCCATCTGAAATATGACCATCCGTGATTATTTACTTCTAAAACTAAAATCAAAATCTAAAGCATGTAATTCTATTTCCTAGGTAGAGAAAAAAGACCAAGACTAGAATACATAGTAGTCATTCCCTTATATGAATGCAGAGACTATATCATATGTAGAAACACTGAATGCTGAAAACCTATTTCAGAAGTTTTTTTTTTTTTTTTTTGCCAGAATGTAAGTCTAGTCCTTAACAAAGAAGTCCTGCAGACATTACAGAAACACCTAGTAGAAACTGGATACACATGTTTTCTATTAGATAGTTAATACCATTTACATGGTGAAAATGTAGTGTCTGAAGATAATGTATCCTGGTTTGTCTGTGGAAGATTTACATGTTCTTCATTGAAAATGTCCTGTAAACTTCTAAACCATATTTTTGAATTATACAGTAACTTAAAATCAAAGTAAAATAATAAGAGAGCATTAGGCACTGGAACAATGGCCTCTTAGAAGGCAGCACTACAGAGCTAATGAATGTGCAAAGGCTGCAGACCATTAGAGCTTATCAAAACTATCCTGTCTTGGTTTGTGACTGACTGTGCAGTAGCGTGGTAGGACACGTTTTTATTTTAATTTATATTCTATTTTTACTTCTGTTTTTCACTGTTTATAGCAAAGAAGGAATAGCTTATAGACAAGAAGATGTACTGTGATTTATATTTTGTTGTTTTACCTTTAATTTTCACTGTTAGTTATTAGAAAAAGATAGGATTTAGAAAGGCAAACTCTAGCCATCCCAAGAGGCCTAGCCAGCTATAAATTCACAGACTGCAGGGAGGACAATCCAGAGCTTATCTAAACAGTCCTGTCTTGGCTTGTGATTTATTGATCTTTACTGTTAAAAAGAGGTGCAACTGCAAGAGACAGTGAACAGAAACTACTGCACACATTCGCTCACGATGTAAAGGAATTTCAACCTTTGTGCGACTTTCACAATTTGTACAGTCAGAGCAACAACTTTACTGTACTTAATTTAATATTTCTTTGTATATTGTTTGTGTAATTTTTTTCTCATAGAAGTAGATTTAAGTTCTCCTTGAATTTTGTGGTAGCTGATTTTGATTATTTTTTACTTTTAGAATTTTGTATTAATTTACAGCTGAATATTAAATGAGTATGCTATTAATGATTTGTTAAATCACAAGTTTCTTGTACAGTGTAATAAATGCTATGTATATTTAAAGGTAACACCTGATAACAATGGTGATCTGTGTTCCTCATGTCAAAAGTTGGATAATTTGCTTACCATTATTAGTAAACTCCTATGAAACAAGACAATGTCCCTGACAATTTTGGAATTCTGGATGCAAGCATTCGGCAATCTGAGGATTCGGGGCATGTAGAGGGAAATAAAAAAAGAAAGAAAGGAAGAAGTTCACAACAAATAACAAGGAAGAGAAAGAAACTGATAAAAACCTGCAAAGCAAAGAGAATATGTAATAAAAAGGACACTGCTTTTCTCGGTAACACACAGATTACATGGAATGATAACATTTTTCTGTCACAAAACTTTCAGTTTATATAAAAAGGCATGATTTTTCCTAAAGAGAAGGTAGAAAAAAGAAACAAGGGGGCGGGTGTAAAGGAAGAAAAAAACTGAATGTGACAGGATTGAAGAACATTACTGTAAGAAAAAACATTGATAACGTGGCTCAAGCTGTGTATGTAGAAAGGCAGCTGGATGAGAATCGTATGCTTGCAAATGCAATATGCAATGAAAATACTAGAATTAAAAAAAAAAAACTGGTGCTGAAGATCATTCTTTTGTAACAATTGATAGAACAGATATTATTAAATTAAAAGTTGAAGATTCTTCAGATCTGGTCAGAAAAGATATTCTTGTAACTGGAGATTCAATTATTTGAGGAACTGGTACTTACATTAGCAGAGATGATAATGAACATATAATAGTGTTATGTTTGCCAGGAGCAAAATTACAGGATGTGACGTAGGCCTTAGAAATGTGTAGAGCATTTCGGCCTAATTTTGGGCACATGTGTTCAGACAGGATGGCATGCACTTGTCAAGATCAAGGAAGAGAGTTTTTTCCAGCAGATATTTTGTAGTAGTTGGCAAACATAATGTAGGATTTTTCCAAAAAAGCCAACAACACATTGGAATACACACGGCAAAACAACACTTTAATACAAAATAGTAAAAATATAAAACATGTGAGCACTTTCACAGAGTCCTCTCTGCTTCCTCATACTACAGTAACTGCTGCTCTTGTTTAAATAATGATACATCTAGGTCATATCCAATCAGTTAACAGCATCTTGATTGAATAAATAAAAGTTAAAGGCATACACTATGCAAACACTATATAAACAATCAATCATATAAATAGTGAACTAAAATATATATGTAAAAAACTGTAAAAAACATGCTCTATAAAATTAGATAGTGGTAAAACTGTAAAATATATGTACAAATATTAGAAGATGTGACCAAACATAATAATCAATGTTTCAAAGCCCTGTTCCTAAGAAAAGATTGCAGTGAAACCTTACTATAATGTAGGATTGTTGACAGGTCAAAAAGCATTTTACAGATAGCAACATTTGATGCATCTCTGATGGTTATTAAGGCTAGAAGCATTAATAGTAAAGTTTTTTATTGGAAAATTTCCTACATTCCCACAAGATTGATGATGTTATTTTTTTCTGAAACATGGTTAGAGCAATGACTGAAACCAGTTCTGTCAGTGTATAAATGTTTTTACTGTAACACACATTCTAACAAAAAATTAGGTGGAGGTGTAATGATAGGGATTAAAGATAGTTATGAGGCCTGTGATTATTACATTTTCAGTGATAGCAGCAGTACTATATGTGATGCAGCCATCCTAGCTATCTGGAATTTTGCAAATAATTCTATGTCATTTGTGAATATTGATATGATTTATACATAAATGTATGTTATGTACTGAGCTTCAAGAATGTAACCATAGCATAGCCTGCTGGAGCATAGAAGATTAACTTACAAAACTACAAGAAAATAAATTGAAATTAAATGCTTTATGATGTACTATAACAGTTTCAATGCAGCAAGCAGACACAATTTCTAGAGCTAGATGTTTTTGTATTGTCTGAAAAGAAAAGGAATTACTAGGTTTAAAATATAAAGTGTTTGATTGTTTTATAACCTCATAGCAGGTACACAGTTGTGAGCAAATGTCTGAGAGATATATAGTTCTCACACCAAGATGTTAAAAGGTTTAGCCTGGGAACTGAAGTCAGGTAACAAAAAATGATGTCATCCAGGTTAACCTAGCAGTAATGTTTGATATTAATTTGGGAACTTTCTCAGAGAGACTGGGCATATTGTATCTTGTCGTGGACCTAGAAACATCCACTCCTCACTTCTGCCTGCATATTGTCTGTAAGTAAGACTTAGGGCATAGTATCCCTCTTAGATACAGGTAGGAATACAGTAGAGATTACTTTAGATGTTTTCTGTATTTATTTAAGACTGTCCTGCAATGTTGTTTTAAAATATGTCCTGTGATTTTGAACTCTGAAGTAACTGTGTTTGTTTTCTGAGTATTGTCTTGTTCCTTTATTATTTATTATTAAATATATTTAAACCTATCTTTGTGGCTGATATTTGTGAGACATATTTAAGCTTTTAGATTACTTGAATATGCATTTGTTGACACTGTACAGGCCACTCCTAAGTAGCCTTGCAAGTCTTGGTCAGACTACTCTTTGGATTAATAGTAACATTACACAGTAGGATTGGACACCCTTTGTAAGGGCCTTATAGTAACTGATAAGTAAGGGTGGCTGGTGACAGCTGGCACTACCTTACAGTACTGGCAGAAGGGGGCATAACTAGTAAACCTCTGCCAGCCTCCTCTGGGTGTATGTGTGTGTTTGTATATAAATCAAATCTCAAAGTGTGTGTGTGTCTGTGTCAGCTACTTGGGCAGTGACACAAACCACGGGTTGGACAGAGAGGGTGCAGGAGGTCTTAGCTTGGCCACTCAGTTGAGATCTCATCCATATAGCTGTGCCAGTGGGGAGTCTTATAGGAGACCTGGTGAAAGAGTGAGAAACCAGCCCCAGACTGACTGTGATCTCTGTGTGCTGTTAAGGGAAATTGTACTTTACTGTGTGTGTACTTGTCATCCTTCCATTGTGTACATGCCTCATTGTTGCCAGTGGTGAGGATTGAGGCTCCTTGGTTTCTGGGCCAGTGCAGGGGCATCACATATTAATTGGTGCACAGTGGTAGGATATCCACATCACATATTAATTGGCTTGTAGTGGTGTGGATAATGAATTCCTGTAGCCTATTTACAGTGGTCACCGAAGGTGTTTGCACTCTTAATCAGTCATGCAGTGAACACTCAGATTTCATGTCACAATTGTTTCATTTTTTTCTTAGCTTGCTTAGTTAGCCATGGAGAGCAGGCAAGCATGTCAGCAGAGGAGTAGGGCAAGCTGACAAGGAGCCAGTTGGTTGAAATGTGCCAGGCTAAAGGACTGGTGCATGCCAGCCTGACTAAAGCAGACATGATTGCAGCTTTAGTCATAGATGCATCACAGAATAGCAACCAGGAGGACAATCAGACTGTCTGTGGAGATGTACAACTCTCATAAAATGGGCATCTCAACCTTTCCACAGAGGACTTAAAAATCCCTCTGGAGTTAAAGAGACTTGAGCTGGTGGCCAAGCATTTGGAAATAGAAGCAGCAGAGAAACAGAGATGTCTTGAGGCTGAGGAAAATGAGAAACTGCAATGGCTGGAGGTGGAGGAGAAGGAGAGGCAGAGGCAACATGAACAGGAGATGCTGATTCTTCACCAGAGTCATGGAGGTAATGGGGAAGGGAGTAACTGAACCCCAGAAGCAATAAAGATCAGTACATTTCTTCCACAATTTACAGAGGGGGATCATTTTAATGGTTTCATTCATATGTTTGAGAGGGTATGTAAACAGTATAATGTTGACCAAGGGCTTTGGGTATGGTTCCTGATGCACTTACTCTATGGTAAAGTGCAATTGTTATGTCTAAACTGTCTGATACTAATTGTTTAAATTAAAATATTGTAAAAAATCTGTTTGCTAGAATGTTTTAAGTTAACCCCAGAAGCTTATAGGGAAAAAGTTTTGTGAGCAGAGAAGCAAGGCAGATGAAAGTGTGTGTCACTATATAGCTGAACGAATCACTTATTTTCATATGTGGGTGAGTGGATGTCAGGTCACCACTTTTAAACGCTGGCAGACCTTTTGGTGAGGGGAACAAGCCCTTAGCACGTTGCATGAGGACATGAGAATCTGGTTAGCTGATAGACAATGCACTACTGCAGATGAGTTGGGGAAGAAAGGAGACCTATATCTAGCAAGCAGGGCATCACTGCACAAGAAAAGGACACCCAGTGCTGCTCATGGGTCTATGGGAACCCATGATCGGCAGCCCAGACTGCCCCAACAGAGTCTGCCAGTAGCAGGGGGAGCCACAAGTCCAGGAACATGTCAAGGATCAAGGGTTAAATGCTTTAAATGCAACCAGTGTGGCCATGTAGCATACAGATGTCTGTGGAGGCCAGGTGGGGAACAAATGTTGGGAGATCCAGTAAGTGGGAACAACAAAATGTGAACAGTAGGTTGTCTCAAGACAACAAGGGTACCAAACTACTACAAGAGGTTATATCCTATCTTAGTGATTGGAAAAGAGGCCATTGCTAAGAGAGACACAGCCTCTGACCTAACCATTGTGAAGCCTGCAATGGTTACAGAGGAGCACTACTTGCTTGGGCAATCTACTCCTGTCAGAGCTTTAGGAGGGACCCCATTCCAAATATCTTTGGCTACAGTTCACCTTGACTGGGAGGGTGGAAAAGGAAGCCAGAAATTAGATGTGTTTGAGGATATCCCTGTAGATGTCCTGATAGGGAGTGATTTTGATAATGCAGCACCATGTGTTCATGCAGTTACACAGAGTCAGGCTTGGAGACAAGCATGTGGGTCTGGTAGCCTGGCAGAGACCCAAAGAGACAGCACACTTGCAGCTAGGACTGATGAGGTGGTTACTACTGGGAGGGAGCAACCCTGTACCAGTGAGAATGAAGGTGAGCCACAGCTGCTTGTGGGTACTGATGTTCCCTTGGATAGAATGACTGTAAGGGCAGAGACGAGTAGTAGTATCCAAGCTAAAAGTGAGGCACCACTATCAGAGAATGCCAGACTTCCTGGGAAAGGGGAGCTGGGAAGTGTTACTAAGAGAGAGATGAGATAGGCTCAGCTCTCAGATCCTACATTACAAGGCCTGAGGAAGGTAGCCAGTGAGGCACCCGTTTCATAAGGGAAGGGGGGATTTGTATACTGGGACAAAGGATTACTGTATAGAGAGTGGACCCATGAGGGAGTGCTAGAGGGTGAGAGAATGCAGCAATTGGTAGTGCCCAGAGCCTACCATCTGGCACCTCTAGCCATAGCCCATGATATTCCCTTTGTTGGTCACATGGACATAAAATGTAGGAAGAGACGTATAATGCAGAACTTTTATTGGCCTGGGATTTCTAGAGATGTAACAGGGTACTGCAGGACCTGTGAGCAGTGTCAAACGGTAGGCAAGGCAGAAGACAAGGTGAAAGCTCCTTTGATACCTTTTGTAAGAATTGATAAGACTGTACTGTACCGTAATTAGCTGGAAACACTGAGATGAGACTGAGCCGAAAGTCTTTATCTGTTAATTACCCAAACTCATGCTGAACAGGTGCCAGTCTCTCCTTTATGGGCCGAGTCTTGTGTACTTTTCAGAATGAATTTTCCAAACACTGTAGTTCATTTAATAAGGCTTTATTAGATGATCACAATATCCAAATACTGTCTTTATTAACAGTGCTGATAAACAATTAGTATTCAAAATTACTACACATCATATTGAGATTGTCCTGAACAACGTAAACTAATATAGTCTTTATTTGACCTGTCTTCTATACTCAGGCTTGAGTGTCTATAATAACAGGTCGAACAAACTAACTAACCTTAACTGACTTCCCTAACTATATCTGAAGTCTATTTTAATAATACCAAAACGTTGTGATGCTTTACACACCCTCTTAGACTTGGTTCCCTCGGTTTCCAGGCTTGATCTCATATGTACTTTATTTAACATTCCATTAAGGAACATTCTGTAGCTGGCAAGATTGTATCTTTCCCTTGTGAAAAGAACATTTGGTATATTCTATACACGTTATGCTTATCTTTCCTTTCTAATAAAGTGTCTCTCATGCTTGACCAGCAAAGGTAGTTTTCTTTCTGCCTGTCTTTTATGCATAAATAAAACACAATTTATTTTACCCTTTAGCCTGTCTAATGTCTAATAACTACTTTAAAATGGAAGTCCCTAATCTAACACCTTTGTCAGTGATTGAGGAGCCATTTCAGAGGGTAGTTATGGATACTGTGGGGTCTCTGAGTACTGCAAGTCCCACAGGGAAAAGTATATCCTAGTGGTAGTAGATTATACTCCCAGATACCCTGAGACAGTGGCTCTCTCCTCCATTGAGGCAGAAAAGGTGGCAAATGCTTTGTTAGATGTTTTCAGCAGGGTAGATTTCCCAAAAGAAACACTGACTGACAGAGGTGCCAATTTCATGTCAGACCTACTGGCGTGTATATGGAAGTTCTGTGGGGTGAAGCACTTAAAGACCACCCCCTACCATCCCCAGACTAATGGTCTTGTTGAGAGGTTAAACTCAAAACTCATGTCCATGCTACTGGCATTTCCAGATCAGTTCCAGAGGGAGTGGGACAAATATCTGCCTTATAAGTAGTTTGCTTACAGAGAAGTACCTCAGGAATCGACAGGTTTTTCACCCTTTGAGTTGCTGTATGGATATATGGTGAGAGGACCTCTAGATTTAATTTGAGATGAGTGGGAGGGTGAGTGTGAATCCCACAAGGGGTATGTAGTGGCATATGTCCTAAACCTGAGGACAAGGCTCAGGGAACTCATGGGCTTTGCCCAGGAGAAACTGGCAGAAGCCCAAAAGCAGGAAAAAGGTCTGGTATGACAGGAATGCTGGAGATAGACAGTATGCTGTGGGGCAGCAAATTATAGTTTTCATTCCTGTCAGACACAGCAAGCTGCAGGCAGCTTGGAAAGGACCCCTCAAGGTGGTAACAAAGGTCAGTGAAATTAACTACATGGTAGAACTGCTAGGCAGGAGGCAGGGGCACAATCTGTACCATGTTAACACCATCAAACCTTACTATGGTATGGAGGCCCTAGTAGTAAATATTTGCAGTAGAAGGCAGGAGGAGTCTGAGGGGGATCTTTGGCTACCAGGAGCAAGCCAGCAAAATCCCAAGTTACTATGGTGGAGCCTAGGTTTGCAGCACTGTACTGGGATCAGGAATGTCAAGACAGCTGGAATCTTAAGAAGGTATGGAGTAATGTATTCACTCTCAAGTAACTATTCTCCAGGGTCACTTGAAAACTAGCTTGAGTCTTCAAGGATGGAAGAAGTATCATGAAAGGAGATACAGCCATCACAGCTATCTGGAATATTGTAAATAATTATATATCACTGCAGGAATATCAAAATGATTATGTAAGATGCTTGTGTTAGAACTGTATCTTATGTGTATATCAAACTTGTTTGTACAGACGTGTGTTGAAAAGGGTTTGCAAAATGCTTCTATTTAAAATGGATCCACAGTGTGCCCTACTGGAAAAGAACAGAAATGTACATGAACTATTGTAACTGTTTAAATGTATATATTTTAACATTGGAAACTGGGATACAGGAGGTTAACCTCAGTCTAGTAGATTTGAGAAAAATAGCTGAAATTTAATTACTTTATGGCAGCCAGAGACAGAATGTCTGTTCTAGGGAGTATTATGTATTGTCTTTCAGGTGAAATAATTACTAGGCTTGAAATGTGGTGGGATGTAATTGTTTTATGACTTCCGGCATCTGCTAAAGATCTGAGGTCTATGTATTTTCACATGTAGATGTTAAACAGTGCTAGCTTCCAGCATTGCGGGTTTCACCTGGGATAGCATCAGATAACAAGAAATGATGTAATTCTGCAGGCTATCCCAGTAGTAATCTCTGAGATATTAATATGAGAAGTCCCTGAGTGAGATAGAGCATTCTGTTTTCTTTCTTGAACTTTGCAACAAGAAGACCAATTCAGCACACATCTGCCTTGCTCTGATGAAGTTAGTTACTAGGGAATAGCATAATTCTTTTAGATATAGTCAGGATACAGAAAAGCTTAGTTTAGATGTTTTTCATTATTTATTTGAGACTATCCTGCAGTGTTGTATTAAATATTTTGGTATATTTAAGTGATACAATGAATATGTCACAGGGCAAGGAAGTAGTTGGCCAACTACACAGGGTTGCCCTTTCCTTCGCTATACTGCGATCTTGGAGTTGGTTTATTTAGTTAAGGGGGTGTGGAAGGCACACCATCAATGATAATGGTTTTTAATTTTTATTTTTTCGGAACGGCCATGTGAATTTTTTCACTAGGAAAAAATTCAGTGATGTGGCCATTCACTATTTACAGGTTTTGCGTATTATGTGTTGACTTTTATGTAGTTGCACATATGCACTTTCGTTGTTCTGATATAGAACCATATATTTATACCTTTCATTGTGGCTGATCTTTGTAGAGATATTTAAGTTCTGAGAGTAACTGCATATTTATCTGGTGACACTGTGCGGGCCACTCCTAATAGCCTTTGTCTTAGTCAAACTACCATTTGTATTAATTTTTGCATTTTATTATATGGTCTTTTGGTTTCCTGAAGTTTTCCATTGTGAGTAGAACTGCACCTATGCTTGATAAATTTGGAGAATAGTTGTTGTAATTTGTGGAGTGAGAAGGAGTGAACAAAAGAGTGGTTGTATTAGGTTACCATTTGTATTAATGCTAACATTACACAGTAAGATTGAATACCCTTTGTTAAGGGCCTTAAAGTAGCTGATAAGGAGTTTGCTGGTGGCAGTGACAACTACCTTATAGTCTGGGCAAAAGGGGGAAAAGCAATAAACCTGTACCAGCCTTTCCTAGGTATATGTGTGTGTAAGTAAATCAAACCACAAAGAGTGTGTGTCACACACCTATATATATATATATATGCGCATGCTTTTACATATATATATATATATATATATATATATATATATATATATATATATATGGATTCCTATTAAAAGAACGAAAGTTCACTACTTCAAACTTGTAATAGGAAGCCTCACTTCTGCGAAAGTTCACTTTAACGAAAGTGGACTTTTGTGTAAGTGCACTTCAACAAAAACACTGCAGCACAGTGGAGGACATAAAAAAACAAGCTATGTCCTCTACTATGGTGCGATAGTCACGGACCTTAGGGTTAGGGCACAGGTTAGGGTAATGGGATAGTTAGTAAAGCTATCCCCTTACCCTAACCCATGCCCTAACCCTAAGGTTTGTGACTATTGCACCATAGTGGAGGACATTGCTATGTCCTTCACTGTGCTGCAGTCGTCACAGACCTTAGGGTTAGGGCACAGGTCATGGTAAGGGGATAGCCCTATGAGCTATCCCCTTACTATGACCCGTGCCCTAACCCTAAGGTCCGTGAGTACTGCACGGAAGTTCATTACAACACCCGTTCGTTGTACTGAACTTCGTGTAAGTGCACTTTCGATTAAGTGCACTTTCATTGCAGTGAGCATTCCATGTACTATTTCGAAATAGTGAAAATTCAATCTAGTGTATGGAACCCATAATATATATCTATATATATATATATATATATATACACACACACACATATATATATATATATATATATGTGTGTGTGTGTGTGTGTGCACTATTTTGAAATAGTGATATATATATATATATATATATATATATATATATATGTACACACACAGACACACACACACACACACACACACACACACACACACACACACACACACACACACACACACACACACACACACACACACACACACACATATTTTTTTGTTGTTGTTTTTGTGTCTTTCGGCTTTTCCCAGTTAGGGGTCGCCAGAGTGGAACTCCGGTCCGCTAATGATTGACAGTAGATTTTTACGTGCCGAGTTGCCGGCCCTGATGCACAACCTTCAATGAAGGTATGCCCATTCACACATGTCTCCACACAGAAGGCGCTCTAGCTGAGAATCGAACAGGACAATGTCTTACTCTGAGGCAACAACGCTACCGCAGCACCACCACCACAGTATATATATATATATATATATATATATATATATATATATATATATATAAATATATATATATATATATATATATATATATATATATATATATATATACATACACACACACACACACACATATATATATATATATATATATATATAAATATATATATATATATATATATATATATATATATATATATATATATATATATATATAGATGTGTGTGTGTGTATCATCCTATCTTCACCAAGAATGATACCACAATACCAACAAAAAATTATTGACTTTAACAATTGGCTTAATTTCTGGTGTCATTCCAAGGGGATCCAGTATCTGTCTGCCTGGGATGACATGGTCGACAGCCCTTGATGCTTTGCCAGAAATGGCCTTCACCTGTCACCACTGGGTTTCCAGTTCTGGCCAAAGTTCTTGCCTCCACCATTGTGCCTTTTTTTAGGCAATGTCCCAAAGACAAACTTTCCAACTTAAAGATCTGTCAAAAACCAAAATGAAGGTCATGCTGCATAAAGATACAAGCCTTAACCTGAAAATGGACTCAGTGGAGGCCCTCCTTGCACTGGAAGATGCTGATGTCTGTGTGGTCATTGAAACTTGGTTTAGGCCTGTGGAGAGCACCCCTGCCTTACCAGGCTATACCTCATTCCACACATTCCGACCCCAAAATCAAGCCAGGAAGACTATGGTTGGCGGTGTCTCTATCTTCATTAAGGACAGGCACACCTCAAGACTGGTTTGCCAACATGACGCACTAGAACTACTCCATGTACAACTGACAGTTGCTAAGACACCCATCTAAGTTATAGCTAGCTACAGATGCCCCTCCATGACTCAGAACACTGACTCCTCTTACGTGGATCTACTTGACTCCATCAAGGTATCCCCTAACACCCTGATCCTTGGTGACTTCAACTACTCCATCATAGACTTGGTCAGCTATTCTTGTACTAATGCACTCTCTCAATGATTCCTTGACTTCATCAATTCTAATTCACTAGACCAGCTTGTCTCATCCCCCACAATGGGGAGATAACACTCTGGACTTGGTTTTTACCAACATGGGTGACTGATGCACCACTCCCATAGCATATTCTTCCCTGGTGAGATCAGATCATTGGACTGTCTCATTCAGAGTTTCTCTCCCATCTAATCCCCCTCCCAGCCATAATCAAGCTAAAAAACTTCTCAAAAGCTGACTACAACCTCCTAAGAGAGGGTATCTGTGGCTTCAGACCACCACGCCCATCAGAGGTTGCAGACAACTATGCTGAACAGTATGCCAATGCAGTATACAAGCATCTATACAACTGCATGGACTTAGCCATACCCAACTGAATTAAAACCTTCTCCTCAAGGAAACACAAACCTTGGACATCCTCTATCAACAGACTTTACAACAAAAGGAAGAAACTGTTGTCCAAGGGTAAAATGGAACAAATTCCAAATTGGAAAAACTCCACCCTTAGTCCCAACAAGCAAATTAGATCACTAGTGAAAACTCCCAGGCCAATTATATATCAAAACAAGCCTCCATAACAAAGGGAAACCATAAAGTCTTCTTCAGTTATGTCAGGAACTTCCATGGCAAAGTCCAAGTTTGTTCCGAATTAGTGCTTAACAGGATCACTTACACTGATCCTGTTGACTTAGCCAACCTCTTAGTAGATATTTTCAGTTTAAACTTCACTCCCTGTCCCCTCAAAGGCCCTTTCGACATTCCCAGTACTTGTCTTGCACCTCACATCTACATAGATCAAGTGTTACAGGTCTTATCCAAGGCAAAAAACACAGTTTCCATGGGACCTGACAGTATCCCAGGATGTATTCTACACCATCTCCCTCAAGAACAGGCTTCACCAATGAGCACCCTTTTCAACCACAGCCTTAGTACTGGCTTCAGTCCAGCAGACTGGAGAAAGTACAGTTGTATACACTCAACCATAAATATAGATGTTCAAGTGTATTCACTGTTGCAGTCATCACATTTGGGTTATCCCTGCCAGTGTAGCCCTCAGTCAGCCCGAATACCTGAGGTTTAGTATTTTTGCATTGGTTGCTGTTACTTCAGGACTCACATCAGGTCATCAGTAGAATAAAGTAAGGCACCTGACGAGGGGGATGGAGGGAGGGAAACCAGGACTGCAACAATGAAAACACTCGAACATCCACATTTATGGTAAGTGTACACAACTGTGCTATGTTCTTCGTATTTCACTGTTGCAGTCATCACATCTGGGTTGATTTCCAAAGCTAAGGAAAAGGGTGGAGGCAGTCAAGAAGACTGGGGGCTGGCTAGGATGCCCTGCAAGACTACATTGGAAAAGCCTGCCCTGGATTTGGAGAAGCTAGCCAGGTGGTAATGCTTGGTGAAGGTATGAACAGATGTCTATGTTGCAGCCTCCAGGATGTCCCTGGTGGGGACTTCACTGAGGAAAGCTGTAGAGGTGGAGTTTGCTCCGGTAGAGTGAGTTCTGACCCCCTTAGTGGGAAGTTTCCCGTGTTGCTTGTAGCAGAAATGGATGCAGTGTGCTATCCATTTGGAAATGGTTTGTTTGGATATGGCTTTGCCCTCTGCTCCTGCAGCAAAGCTGACTAACAACTGATCAGTCTTTCTGATTTAGTTCTGTCTAGATAGAATCTGAGCCATTTGTGCACATCTAGAGAGTACAGTTTTCTTCCCCCCTTGTTTTGTGGGTTAGGGAAAAAGGTGGGAAAATTAATCGATTGGTTGATAGCCACACTGGACACCACATTTGGCATGAAGGATGGGTTAGTCCTGAGGGAGACCCTGTCAGCATGGAAAATGATGAAGGGCTCTACAGCCATTAGTGCTTGTAGCTCCGATACTCTTCTTGCTGAAGTGATGGCCAGAAGCAAGGCTGTCTTCCATGAGAGAAACTTTAATTCTGCTGAAGCTGCTGGTTCAAAGGGGGGCAGGGTGAGTTTTTCTAACACAAAGTTTAGGCCCCAAGCTGGGGTAGGCGCTCTTCTGGGTGGCCTCAAGTTGCTAGCCACTCTGAGGAACTGTTTGATGATAGGGTGTGAGAAAAGAAGTTGCTCAGTGCTGAAATGAGCAGAGATAGCAGAGGCATGAATTTTAATAGAGGAGAAGGATAGACCACTGCGTAGTAAGTCAGCTAGGTAATCCAGGATGAGAGGTAGGGAGGGCTGTGCCGTATCAGCTCCCTTAGCCTGGATCCAGGTGCAGAACCTTTTCTAGTTGTCAGCATAAGACTTTCTAGTGCTAGGGTGTCAGGTCTCACATATAACATTTAGAACCTGTTTAGTGTGACTGGCAGCTTGTACAGTGGTCAGGGAATACGCCAGGCTACCAAATTGAGGGGCTGCAATTGGGGATGCATGAATTCTCCTTCCCTCTGTGTCAGGAGTGTTGGTATCTGAGGGAGATGCCGTGGTGGGAAAGGGGACAGGCTGTGCAGTAGTGGGTATCAATGCTGGCATAGCCAGTCCGGGGCAATCAGCATTGCCCTTGGTTTTTCCTCCTTTATTTTGAGCAGTACCTTGGTAATGAGAGGTAGTGGGGGAAATGTATCGACTGAGAGGTTGACCCACTGCAAATATAGAGCATCCACTTTCCAGGCCCTGTGGTGAGGCTCTCTGGTGCAGAACTTGCTGAGCTGATGGTTGGAGTGGGAAGCAAAGAGGTCTACCTTCGGGGTGCCCCATGTCTGAGTTATAAGGGTGAAGGTTCTTTGGTTTAGCTGCCACTTGTGTGGGTCCAGAAGATTTCTGCTTAAGTTGTCTGCCAGAGAGGTTATTGAGCCTGACAGGAATTGTGCTAACAGGTATAGTTTCATGGCTGAGGCTGTGTGCCAAATGGTCATGGCGGGCCTGCATAGAGGGAAGGAGTATGTGTGCTGGACAGCTAACATCTCTTTTTGGTTGATGTTCAGATGTATTTGATGTGGGATTCATTGGCCCTGTTGGCACCTGCCATTCAGGTGTGCGCCGCGGGCATAGTCTGATGCATCTGTGGTGAGGGTCTGGGTGGTGTGGGGTGATGAGAAGGGTAGTCCCTCGTTGTGGTAGCATGCTGCTGCTGCCTACCAAAGGAAATCTTTCCTTAGAAAATGTACCATTGGTATAAGAATTTCCAGGTCTTGAGAGTGTTGACACCAAAGGCTTTTTAGGTACTATTGACATTTCCTCATATACAGTCTGGCATATGGAATGAGTAGAATGCAAAATGCCATGAACCCCAGAGCTTACAGAATTTTCCTTGTGGATAATTGGGGTTTGGTGGTTAGTTGAGAGAAATAGGCTGTCGGGTAAGTTTGCTTTTCTGGTGTAAGGAATGCCATCTGGGATGCTGTGTCCAGACTTGCTCCCAGGAATACAATTTTTTGAGTGGGGACTAGTTTGGATTTCTTTTCATTTGACCAGTGAGGTCCGTAGGTCCTTTACAAAGGGCAGGTGCTGTATCAGCTTTTCCTGACTGTCTGCTTGAATTCGGCAGTCATCTAAGTATGGGTAAATTTGAATATTTCTTTGCCTGCAAAAAGCAATGGCAGGAGCCAGGCATTTTGTGAAAACTCTGGGAGCAGTAGATAAGCCAAAGGGAAATGCAGAGAACTGAACATGCAGAGATATTTCCCTGAAACATAGATATTTCCTGCATGATTCCCTGTTTGGGATGTGTAGGTAGGCCTCTTTTAGGTCTAGGGTGGCTAGCCAGGCATCCTTGGAGAGCATAGGTAGTAGTTGCTGAAGGGTGAGCATTTTGAATTTTGGTATCACCAGGAAGGTGTTTAGAATGGATAAATCGAGGATGGGGCACCAGGTTCCCTCATTTCTGGGTACGAGGAAGAGCCTGGAGTAGAAACCTTGGCCTATCTGTTCTACAGGGACGTGCTCTACTGCCCTCATGGACAGCAGGGAAAGGACTTGATTTTTAGTCTATGCCCATGGGTTTGGAGGTAGATCTGGCAACCCTTTTGGGGTTGGTAGAGTATGGAAAGAAAATTTGTATCCCTGGGACACTATGTTGAGAGCCCAGCAGTTGTTGGTAATGGTGGCCCAGGTGCTTGCGTGGAAGGAGAGGTTTTCTCCCAGGGGCAAGTGCAGTTGGGCAGAGTGAGGGGGTGGAAGTGGAGAGTCATTGTGAGTTCCTACCATGTGGGGGTGGCTTTGCACTTCCTGTTTTAGAAATGGAGGTACTCCATCGCTTTGATCTCTGCATTCCCTGTGGCTGTTGTCTGTGGGGTTCTGCATCCCCGGGGTCTGGGCTGAACTGACCAGGAGGGAGCAAGAAAGGACCAGTGTTTGGAGGGGCAATGCCTACTGAAATTGGGTGGCTGGACCTGCAGGAAATCCTAAACTGTCTGCATAGATTTAGCTTTTTCTTCCATCTTTTTTAAGACCTCCTCTGCCTTGGTGCCAAATAAGTTGTCTTTGTGCAAGGGTGCATCCAGTAGTTTAGATATGACATGGTCTGGCAAGGGCTGTTCCTTAAGCCAAGCATGCCTTCTAATGACAGAACCGGTGACTGCTGCCCTGCAAGATGCTTCTAGGGCATCAGAACCACAGTGTAAGGTGTGCTTAGTTACTTGACTTGCAGGATGCATTAAGTCCTGCAACTCTATTTTCTGCACAAACAGGAAAAGTTGATATTTTTTGTTTGAAGAGTTCCATGGTATGCTGCTGGAATTTTAGCATATGGATCTGACAATTTAGTGCTCTAATAGCAACAGCAGCAGAGGTGTATACTTTTTTACCCCATCTGTCTAATGCTCAGGAAGCCCTATCTGAGTGGATGGGATTCTTACCAGAAGTTGCTTTAATTCATTTTGGCCCTTGGGAGATAACTTCTGGGTCAGCAGTAGCATTTCTGAAAAGAAATTTGTGAGAGTCAGGGACTCCGTAATACCTGTCAGGTTTCCTGGGAGCAGGAGGAAGGGTGGCAGGAGTCAAACTAGATTCCATGAAAACATCATCCACAACATCCAGGACAGGAGGAATGGCCAGGGGTCTGTGCTGTGGAAGATTTAAGAATTCCCTGAGTCTCTTTTTAGACTGAGGGTAGTCCTGATATTCTCACTGGAAATGCTCCCTTAAAGTATGAAGTGTTTCCCCAAAGGAAAAATCCTCAAGTGGAGAGGCTGAAAGAATGGATTCCTCTGCATCAGAATCCTCATAGGCAGAGAGAGGTTGCATGTCTTCATATTCAGAGGCATCAGAGTCATCAGACTCCTGTTCAGATAAGACTACTGGGGAAAATTTTCTTTTTCTTTTGGAAGGGATAACTTGGCTTCCTCTGATCAACATTATAAGGTCTCCCACCATTTTAAGCATTTGAGACTGAGGCAAAGAAGCAGGTGCCTGAGATGGGGTCATCGGTTTCTTGGGTGTGGTTCGTACCCTGGGCCTTAGAAACTCGGTAGTTTTTGAAAGAACAGAAGACACGAAAGAAGTCGTCGGTTTGTGTCAATAATCAGTAGTGCAAAGTACTTCCTCAGAAGCCGGTGCCTGCTCAGCAGCTCTGGACCATTCCAAGGTAGAGACAACCATAGGATCCTTAGTCGATGAAAAGTTTTGCAGCATACCAGACTCCAAAAGGGTCTCTGTAGTGGTCTGCATATCCACAGAAATGGGCATCAGGGGCTGCAAAAGCGCTTCACTGAGGACCGAAGAACTGAAGACTAGCTTAACAGAAGCATCGTCAGAAGGTTTGGACCTGTGCAGTCTGTCTTTTTCTTTATCCTTATGTTTTTCAGAAGATCTGATGTCAGATGGCTTACCGAAGCCATACTGGAAATCGAGGACTGAGAGTGCAAGTATCTAGCTACAATAAGGTCCTGACAACATTTAGTTCTGGTGTTGAACAAAGCACAAAAGTGACGGCAGGGGACATTGTGGTCTGGGTCTAAGTAAGTGATGCAGTAAGAATGAAAGTCTCAGTGTGATATTTGCTTTCCATAGGTGAGACAATTGTTAACTTTTTCTGACGTCAGCTAGAGCAAGAAAAAAGGATCCCCAATGGGGTACTTAGCTTTAGAAGACTACAACTTCAATTCGGAAAATGAAACTCAGGTAGCGGCTGACCGGCACTTGTGCGAACTGCTTCTGCTTCAGGCTCCTCACAAGAAAGACTGATGTAATGGTGTCGGCTGCCTTACTTTATACTACTGATGGCCTGACATCAGTCCTGAAGTGACAACAACCGACGCAGAAATACCAAGCCTCTGGTATTCAGGCTGACTGAGGGCTACCCTGGCAGAGATAACCCAAATGTGATGACTGCAACAGTGAAACACAAAGAACATCTGCCATTGTAATCCTCTTGCACAAAGGTGGCACTACTATTAACCCTGGAAACTATCACCCCATTAGCTTGACAAGTCTGATCTGCAAAGCCATGGAGCATATTAGTATGTCTGTCATAAACAAGGACATAGGAAATCTTCAAGCACTTGACTCCACTCAGTTTGGATTCATCTAGGGCAGATCTTGCCTGTTGAACCTGGTTGACTTCTTTGAGACTGTCACCAAGGCTGTAGATGAGGGAAAGGCCATACATGCAGCTTACCCTGACTTGGTCAAAGCCTTTGACACAATCCCCACTCAGGCATCATTGAAAAAGTACCACAACTTGGCGTAAACCCAGTCTCATCAGGTGAGTGGCCAACTGGATCACCAAAAGGACCCTCAATGTCAAAATAGGTACCTCCACCTTCGATAGCAGACCTGTCACTAGTGGAGTTCCCCAGGGATCTGCCCTGGGAAACCTACTGTTTGGCAACTATTTCTCAGAGGTCCAGGCAAAGACAAAAGGCCTGTGGCTGACCAAGTTTGCAGACTACTGTAAGTTGGGTGCTGTCATTGACTCCCTGAATGATGTTAACATACTGCAAGAGGGTCTCCCAGCAACTAATGACTTGTGCCAAAGTCATGGCTTCAAGCTAAATGCAAAAAAAGTATCATCATACCATTCGCTAAAGACATGACCCCTATTGATTACCACATTGATGGCAACTCCCTAAGCATACAACCTGTGATGAGAGACCTGGGCACTCAGGTTGATAACAACCTCACATTCGACTATCATGTGGCGGCAGTGGTCAGAAAAGCTTTTTACTTGGTTCATCTCAAAGTAAAGACATTGCATCCAGAAAAAAAGGAGGTTATTATGTCTCTGTACTCCTCCTTCATTAGATCAATAATTGAGTATAATGCCCCATTTGGGATGTAACTCTCCAAACATCTGCACCAACTGGAAGGGCCACAGAAATACCTCACAAAGAGAATCCATGGCCTCCAACACCTGTCCTGTGCTGACAGTCTGTATGATACGGAGTACAGTGATAGTGATTTGAGCCTATCAGCACCTGTTCTCTGCTTACAGGCTCAAATCACTATCACTCTACTCAGTACCATACAGACTGCTCAGGGGTGATCTGTGTCTTGCCTACAAGGCAATCCTGGACCCTGCCTTATTAGAGATGCTCCATATCTGTAAGTCTAACTCCTCACATACTACTCACTCAAAAGGCCTGAATCTAATATGTGACATCAACAAAAACTGCTGGAGAGACAGGTTTGTCTCCCAGAGGCTACCCCGTCTCTGGAATAGACTTCCCATACATGTCAAACAGAGCACCTCGCTGACCCTCTTCAAGCGCAACCTTGATGAGTGAATGGGAAACCACAAATTTGTCCCAGGGGTTCCACCTGTGTCCTTCACCTACTGACTGAGGTTTCTTTTTGGGGATAAACTCTTGGCTAGGCTTGGAAGGGCCCCACGGCCATTAGCCTAGTAGCCTCCTATGATCCTATGAAACCATTTTACAATAGTTAGTCTGAATACCCATATTTAAAAATAAATATAAAGATGATTGTTTATATTGGCAAAGAAAAGAAAGAAAGAAAAAAACAAGAATATGTAGAAATAGGGAAGAATTAGAGAATTTAGAAAATAGCAATAGAGAATATTATGAAATAGAGAGAAAAAAATATAGGAGACATCAAGTTAAAATTAAAGAATTAGTATAAAACCAAGATATTTTACAGGGAAAAAAGACAAAGTATCACAATGTTTAAGTAAAATAGTAAAGGAAGATGACAGAAAGATAAACAGAGGAACTTAAAGAAAAGTCAACAACAAATTATAGAAATTGTTATAAGCCATGTAGAAATGTTTAAAATGAAACATAGACAATGTGGAAGGATAAGAAAGGTAAAGGCATTTTCAGCACAAATTAATATAGAATTTGAAAAGAAAATACAATATACAAACTAGAAAAAGTGTTAAAATAGTTAAATGTAGAATCTGCTGCTGGGTCAGTTGGAATTGGATTTGAAATGCATAAAAATGTAGAAGATTGGAAGAAAAGATATTTATTATGTATGTTTAATGAATATTTAAATGTAGGTATAAATTATAAAGAATTAAGAAGTGGAATATTAAAATGTAGTTGGAAAAAGGAAGAGCAAAAAGGCATAAAATGGAGACCATTAATAGTAAATAATACAGTTTATAAGATATTTACGAAAATAATACAGAAAAGATTTAAAGACAAGATGCAATACATATATTGAAGGAACATTTATATGGAAAAGAATATCAAGATTTATTAATGATAGTGAGAGAGATAGTTGATATTATAAATAAAAAGAAGAGATAAAACTTATGGTAGATGATATTCATAAAGTGTTTGATTCAATGCAGCATGATATGTTATGGGATATAATGGACTTGTACAATATTAGTAAAAAAAACAACACATATTTACAACAGTATGCTACAACAATAAAGTAAAAGTTCTAGTAAAAGGTTGGTTAAGCAGAGAAATAGATATAGATAATGGTATGAGACAAGGATGCCCTATGAGTAGTATTTTAATCAAAACATAAAGAATGCCAATTATAAGATTCATTTGGGTATTGGAATTCCAGCTATGATTTCATACATCATAATTCATAATTATTATATATAATCATAAGTCATAATTTATTTGGTGGAATGCTTAAAGGAAATATGTATAAACTTAAATAAAGAGAAAATTAAAGGACTAGGGGATACTATTAAAATAGATGGAATACAACTCTTTTTGAAAGAAATATCTGTTTTAGGTATACATTTTGATAGAGATAGTAACAGAAAGGGATGGGACATTAATAAATGAAAAGACATTTGCATATTATAGAAAACATATAGATTAGCTTTTAAGAAAAACATGAGTTTCATTAACTCAGTATTAACAGGTAAGCTAGCATATTTATATAAGTGTTGTTATGATTCCAAACGTTTTTAGAAATAATTCCCCCTTTTATATGGAGATTTAGAATAAACCCTGTTAAAAGAGGTATATTGTACATGAATAAAGAAGGAGGAGGTTTGGAATTAATTAATGCAATAGTCTATTCTGCATCACTACATTTATTCAAAGTTTTGAAATGTTTAAATGACAATGATGAGAATTAACTAATAAGAATATTTTAATGTAAGTATGAGGCATTATGGAAAACAAGGACTAATAGAAGAGTTTAACATCTCTTCCGAAGGAAGGCACATTCAGGAGCACAGAAACACCATTATTCTGCTCTACAGTGTCAGCAATTCCTTGTATGAGAATAGAACCCACAACCTTCTCCAACAAAGGCAAAGTGTGGTATCTGTAGTACCACTGACACTGATATTTCCCTGGTACATGTGAGGGCACACCAGGCAATGTTCAGGTACCCTGAGACATTACATTCTAATCCTGCCATACAACAGATTCCTGCAGAACCCCACAATAAATGCAGCTGACATACTGCACTTTGCATCACTACCCACTCCATCTATCAATTAAGTACACACAGTAACCCACACCTATTTGCTGTGTTAAGACAAAGACCTGCCAGTGACAAGAACAGTTCCTCAAACATTGAAAATGGATAAAAGAATGAATGATAATAAATAAATAAATGCAGCAATGGTGCAAGATTCACTTACAATGTCATTCAGGACATCTCTGTTTAACTTAAACTGCCCGTGCATGAAGGTCTTCATGTAGAGCAGAATCAGATGTCATCACAGCAATGCCTGCACTGCTCCTCTGACCTGGTAATATCTCTTGCTGTGGTCAACATCTCAGCCAGGTTGTACTAAAGAACACCTTTTAGATTAGAAAGACCATTGTAAGGGCCCCAGAAACTACTCCCAGAACCTACCATGAAGGAGATAGAATATGATCTTCTTATCCTTCGCATACCATAAACCATATAGCATATAGCTATATATACCATACAGCTAAAATCTGGAATACTTACCTCCTAGTATAATATCCACCACATCCTCAGCACAATTTAAACATTTACTAAAAACTCACCTATCCAAAAACTGCATATGTCCATGTATGGCTCCTGACTAATCTACTTGTTCTTAATGCTGACACTATATTGGATTCAGTCATACTAACTGTACTTACAAACACAAATTATATTTAGTATTATGTTTAATTATGCCATGTGTTTCACTTTGTATATTTAACTGTGTTCTACTGTGTTTGTTACATTTTAATTGTACCTGCATTGTATTAGCCTACTTTTATGTGGAGCTTTTCTCCCCGGGCCGCCGCTGAAAAATGGCTTGTGTCCAGTCGGACTTTCCTGGTTAACAAATGTAAAATAAATTAATAAATAAAATAATAAAATGCCACATAGACATTTCTAGCCAGGCACTGCCACAAGTAGTCATTGACACATGTATATTCTCAGAACCATTGAAATCTTAGCCTGTGAATTGTGCATCCACTGCGATTTCTGAATTGTAAGTTGTGTGCTTGTTATTGCACAGTAATGCAACATGTGCATTTATGCAGGTCTCCTGCAGGAGTGCAGGACTATGAGATGTTACAGGCATGCATAAACACCTAGCTGCAATCCATGTCACAAATGCATGGCAGTAAAATAAAGCCATTCATAAACATTCACAATACTTGCCGCATTTGATGCATAATATAAACAGAGGTATAAAGCTGCAGAGCTGCAAATTTCTCCACCATGTTTTAATGTTAAGTAGTGCACAACTTGAATGCTATTTTAAAGATGTAGACAGAAGTGTTTATAGACACATCGGTATTTTCTGGATTTAAAAAAACAAGTAATCTCTGTGGTATCCCCAAAGTCACAAACAAACCACTAAACCAGTATAGTGGGTCCAAAAACTGTAAGAAACTTCTCTGTGTGGAAGATTTTCAATCCATATATATCTAGTTAATCACTGTATATTAATCAGATCAGATAATGGTACACTAGCTAAACACCTTGCTCTTTACAAAAGACACACAGGTTTTAAGTTCCAGTTACTGGATCACATAACCATAGGTGATCTTTAACGAGACATCCTGAATATGATAGAGAAACGTGAACTCATGGCAATTAAAGCTGAACTCTTTTAGGAAGCCTGGACTAAACTATTACTGTCCACTTAAAAGTGCACTGGAACTTAAAAAAAATGTCACATTGTTTACATGACTAATTTTATTTTATTTTATTCTTCTAGTTGGTTCTAAATACCATGTTAAATCATTTTTAATTGAAGTGTATATTTTGTTAATATAATCATACATTTTTTTTCTTTTTCTTATTCTTTTTTCCACTTTATACTATATGATGTGTAATAACAGTAGTAGCTAATTATACAATAATATTTTTGTAGATAGTTTTTGGGGTTCTTGTACACAGCCCTGAAGAAGTCTAGAAAGACAAAAGCGATGTGTGTTAACAATAGGTTATGGAAACAGAATATGATTTGCACAATGGATTTTTCACATGCAAAACATATATTTATATATATTTTCAGATTGCCAAATTGTCTAAGGGTTATATATTTCCGGCCATGTAGTATATTGTCTTGGATAAAAATCACAGACTTAATAATCTGGTTAATAAGAGGTGCCACATCAGTATTCATTTTTAAAGTACATAAGGGTTATATTATTATGACAGCTACTAAGTAGGGCAGGACAAGCTCGAATGTCATAGTGCTGGGGGAAAGGATGTGAATTTAACATGTATACCAATACACTGTATTTTACAGCACAATAAACCACTACCTTGCCTGATAAAAAGTATATATATAGTTAGAAAGCTTGTGAGGAAATTAATATTCTGTTATTTTTGTTTTACTTGGATCACTTGTCTGTGTACATCATAAAGGATTTTTGACTGGAAACAGACCGTCTGCCCTACTTGGATTACTTTGGAATACTTAGTAATCCTGTATAATATTTCAAATTTTACATTTTTTATTAATTTTTTGACTTTGGGTGAGTTTAAGTTCAGTACTTCTACTACCATTATCTGATCTGATTAATATACAGAGATTAACTCTATGCATATATAATGGGTTGAAAATCATCTTCCACACAGAGATGTTTCTTACACTGTTTTATTTTCTGGGTTTACAGACACCTGCTAGAAGGTGCAGAGTAATCTGCAAATATACATTACTCTGCATTTTTCTGTGGTCTAAGAATGTGTAATTATACAAAATAATTAACTTTCCATAAGGCTAATAATAAAACAATAAGTGAGAAGGTCACTGAAAAAACAATCAGTAAAAACAAAATGAAAACTCCAGCAAAGCTAGAACGTCCACTGAGTGACCTCCCAAACCTCTTGTACCAGAGGCACATGGGATATATGCAAATGACCCTTATGAACATCAGGTGTTTCAGCTAATTGGCGATTCTGAATGCCCATGACTTGTTTCATCATTTTAATGGACAATTTCAGGCCAATAAAGCCAATATATATGGCATATATCCCATGTGCCTCTGATACAAGAGGTTTGGGAGGTAACTCAGTGGAAGTTCTAGCTTTGCTGATGTTTCATTTTGTTTTTACTGATTGTTTTTTCAGTGACATTCTCACTTATTGTTTTAGTTTGTTGTTTGGGATATTTTTGCAGTGACCCTAATGATAATGAACATCAGCTGGGTATAACAGCCCTGTGTTTCTTATGCTTAGTCAAACGCTCTGCTTGTGCTGTGCTGACAAGTTCATAACAAGGCCGAAATATGCATATCCACACCTAGTGGCATTTGGCTTTATTGGCCTGAAATTGTCCATAAAAATGATGAAACAAGTCATGGGCATTCAGAATTGCCAGTTAGCTGAAGCACCTGATGTTCATAAGGGTCATTTGCATATATCCAATGTGCCTCTGGTAAAGGAGGTTTTGGAGGTCACTCAATGGAAGTTCTAGCTTTGCTGGAGTTTTCATTTTGTTTTTACTGATAAGGTTAATAATATGAATATGTGTACCAGCATGTGTTGCATGCATATAGATTGTACTGGCAGCAATGTATCCCGCAATATCAGGACAACTTGCTCCTGTACATGACTAATTTTTCTCAGCGAACGTGTATGTAGACAGTATAGCATGTGGGGCTCAGTGGTGTTGGGTATATGCCTTCCACCATCTTCTGTAGAGTTGTGTCACTTGCGTTTCAATAGCTCCACCTGATGGTTCCACTGGGTATGGCAGCTGTCCTTTATTTATATCTGTAGGTCTGAAGAAAGACGTTTTACTCTGCATGGACATGTGCCAGTGTGTGACTGACCTGACATCTGTATATGTTTTCATATCTGTCCCTCTGACTATAGTATGGCATACCCATGTAGCTGTTAAATGCCAGGAAAAAAAAAACAAACTAAAGCTCCAAAAACATAAAGGGCGATAAGCTGTCCGGGACACAAATTCACATTTATTTCAATCATGATGTCATCAGAATAAAAAAACACTACAAAGCCAAACTTAAATAGTTATGGATTAAACCATTCCAGTAATATGGACAGATTAATGATTTATTTATTGATGGAAGAATAAGTTTAGAATTGTATACCTACTTAAATTTAACTCATCCCCTAGCCCTGCTATTTTTTTGAGTTTCTAGGAGTCACAAGAATATTTATGATCCACCACTTAGGTACATTGTTGATGGAAGGAATTCCATTACTATAGCTTGTGAAAAATATTTGGACAGGAAGCTGAAGGAACATTTGGAGGATGAGATTAATTTGTGCAGGGATCCATGGGATTTTTCTGGATAAAACTGATTAGATGTCTTATGCTTCTAATGACATTATGGTTACTATAGACATGAAAGACCTATATAGTGTTATTCCACAAGATTTGGGCACCGAATGGGTATGTGATTTATTGGTTGAAAAAGGTGTCCCACAGGATGATATCAATATTATGGAAGAACTTAGTTAATTATAAATAAGTAGTAGAGTCTTCCACGAAACAAACCGGACCCTTGACTGGATAATAAACTCTTTATTTCATCATAAAATAAAAAGGAGATAAGCACTTTCGCGTGCCACCTGCACGCTTCTTCAGATCTATCAAACTGAATTACTTTAACCCTTAAATACAAAATGTACTTCATTTAATTGATCTCATTAAACAATTAAATAATTGAATACTTGACATTCATTGTTCATTGTTCATTGTTCAATGAATGTCAAGTATTCAATTATTTAATTGTTTAATGAGATCAATTAAATGAAGTACATTTTGTATTTAAGGGTTAAAGTAATTCAGTTTGATAGATCTGAAGAAGCGTGCAGGTGGCACGCAAAAGCGCTTATCTCCTTTTTAGTTTATGGTGAAATAAAGAGTTTATTATCCAGTCAAGGGTCCAGTTTGTTTCATGGAAGACTCTACTACTTATTTATAATTAACTTTTTTCCTGTTTGTGGTTGTGGAGTCTCTAGGAGGCAGAAGACACTTTTTTATTCTTGCATTATGGAAGAACTGCTCGGAATAGTGTTGATGTATAATTTTATTATGTCAAATAATAAATTTTATTTAAAGAAGAAAGGAGTGGTGATGGGTTCCCCATGTTGAGGTGGTTTGCTAATGCTGCTTTGGTCCAGTGGGAATGAAAGTTTGTGTTAAACTCTTGAGTACTGGCAGTTTTTTCAGTTTTACACAAGGTACCCGGACGATATACATATTATTTGGAAGGGTACACAGGATGACCTGGATAGATTTATGGAATATATTAATAATTGTACCCAGTTTTTGAAATTTACAGTTGAATCCCAACTTGAAAGTATTTCTTATTTGGATGTCCTACTGACAAAGGACACAAGTAGGGGTAGATATAAATCCTGCACCCGCCGTAAAAGTACATACTCTAACAGCTTACTTCACTGTTCTAATTCACATCCCCCCATCAGAAATGGGCACTGATAAAAAGGTCAGTTGGTGAGGACAGTTCGTATGGTGACATTGGAAGAGAACCTTTTATTGGAGTGTCAATTAATGAGGGGGGTGTTTGTAAGCAGGGGTATCCCGAGGTGATGGTAGAGGAAATTATTAGTGAGGTAACATGGAAAAGGAATAATGGGTACTTTAAACCCATTTGGGGGGTTACAGCCTGTGGTGTAGAACTACAGGCATGTATGAAGAATATAGACAATTCCCACCATCACGTCTTGGGTAATTATATATCAGTAACAAGTGGGGTGAATGAATGGCTGGATATGGATAGTTATAAAAGCAGTTTTATCACCACTTTCTTTCAGAATGGCTTTCAATTGGGTTGCATATAAAGGAAAAGCTGGGAGATTTTTAGTGACAATCCTTTTCTTAGACCTAGGCTTGGACCATGTCTCAAACTGGTCTTCCGTAAAGGGAAGACTTTAAAGAATATTCTGGAGACTAGTGGTAATAATAGGGACAATACCCAAAGTTCATAAAGGGGTATGACAAAATGTGGGAAAAGCTCCCAACATAAAGTTATTGATGAGAGTATGGTCTTTACTATTCGAGTTAAGACATACAAAGTGATGGGTAACTTTAATTGTTAGCCAAAGAGAGTAGGATACCTTGCCCAGTGTGTGGAATGCTGCTTTTACATTGGGAAAACTGATCGTAAGCTAAGGGAGAGGGTGTATGAACATGAATATAGGTTAAGAAACCATACTATGGTTTCAAACAAAATCAGGATAATCCAGGTCAGTTTCAAGAACATGGTAATTGACCAGGTGAAACAGGACATTAGGGTAGGGTTTAAACCACTTACCCTGGAGAAGAAAGCAATAACCTGGCAGATGGTGCTTGATGCAAACACTTGGCCAGGACTTAATGAATACAGCTCAGTTACTTGTATACTTAAGTTGAAATCTTTAACAAGATGAAATAGTGGTGGTGAATTATTATTATTATAATTATTATTATTATTATTTATTTACTATCATATATATTTTTATTACACACACACACACACACACACACATATATATATATATATATATATATATATATATATATATATATACTGCTTTTCATGAGCTTAAGTATTGTGAAAGTACTAAAAGATTTAAAAAAAATATTAGTATAGTATAGTTTATTTATTTATTGACTTTTTAGGATATTCCATATGATAGTAAAAATATGAAAACACATGAAAAGGAATATTTGACAGTTGTCTGTTCCAGTTAGAACTGTGCTTTTTTTTCTTATTTTATATATATTATACAATAGTGATATAATAGTTGTTATTGTTGGTGTTATTAGGAGGATAGGTGATGTGCAACATTTATTAGCTTGTATGTTTTTTCAAAAATGGTTAATCTATTATTTCTGTTGTATATAAGTACACTGCTAGTTCTATGTGAGTGAAATACTCCTGTCATTTTAAAAATGAAGTGGAATCTTGGTACTTGAATGATTTAATACATAACTATTTAAGTTTGGCTTTTGTAGTATTTTTTTATTGTGATAAAGTCATGATTGGATGATGAAAGTGTTTAATTGTGTATTTTAATATTTAGAATAAACTTGGATTTGTGTTCCAGACAACCTGTCGCCCTTTATGTTTTTGGAGATCAAGTGTGGTAATCATAATGTAACACTGCATCTGTAGCTATCATCCTACCAGTCCTATGAGTATACAGTCTATAGGTAAGTCTGTTGTGTTCACAGGTGTTTGTATGTCTGGAGGTTAAGTTGGACTGCAGAGTTTGGACAATTTCATCCCTGCTGAAATGTCATTCTTCTATGGGCAATA
This sequence comes from Protopterus annectens, assembly GCF_019279795.1. NCBI lineage: Eukaryota > Metazoa > Chordata > Ceratodontiformes > Protopteridae > Protopterus > Protopterus annectens. Next base: position 1,233,834,570 of record NC_056744.1, read on the forward strand.
GACTCTATGGACAGCACCTTTTGGTTAGAGCCTTAACAGGACCACGTATGGCAAACTCTCTTCACCAATATCAATGTTGTAAGGAGAAAGCAATGTTATAAATGCATCATTGATGTACTATGCCATGCTGAGGCAAAGCCATCTTCTACAGCAAATGAGATGTCAACTACATGGTTCCACCGATGAGCAGCAGGTGAACAGAGCCATATAGTTTTCTGGCATCTTTTTAGGTTGGCAACAGCAGTTTGATCATCCTTGGAGCAGAAAACCATAACATCATAATAAACCACCCTTCAGAAATCTTGGTGGGTGATGCACATGGTCAACAACACTTGCTGTAGATTTTGTTAACAGCAGAAACACTGTACAAAGTGGCTGACCACAACGTTCACTGCTCATACTTCATCATAAGACAATCAGTTGTTATGCCACATCAGGGTGGCAGTGGAGGTAGGTTAGGATTGTATGGTGTTTCTTACATTGACACCTTTAGCATTCATGCCATGGGGTCAGAGTGGTAGCACAAATAATCATGTTCAGTATGGTGCTGCTATGTATTCATAGGTAGACCACTGCAATGGTGACTCCTTTAGAGCCTGGGACAAATCAGCTAGCAGGTGGTACTTGCACAGGGGATAAAAGTGATGATGAGATACAAATATTTTGATCACAGTTAAATGACACATTAGCATTGTCTGTCTCCATTTTGGGTACAACTCAGCCTGCAGTACAGGGTAAATGTGTGCCTTTTGTACAGATGAATGTGAGCATGTAGATTCTTTGAGATTACTGCTTCATGTGTGTGGGGGTGGTCTCACTTTATTGCAAGCACCTACAGTGCTCTGTCTGCAACTGATGCAGCAGCAGCAACAGCAGCAAATGAGTGCTCCATGTCTGCTGTGGGCATATCAACCATAGCACTGCCTTGCAAGGGTGGTCAGTGCCCTCACATGTAGCAAATGGCTCCTGATATGTGAATGGCAACCTGGGATCAATTAGCAAACTTGTTGGAGTATCATCCAGTCATGGTCTGTTGCTGCCCAGTCCAAAATAGAGATGACTGCAGCACTGAACAGAATTAATGAGGATGTCACCCAGCACTATGAGTAGCTTGCTGAGGACATGTGGCCAAGGAACACTGTAATATTTGTTTTTTATGAGGGTTGCAGTGGAACACACTGCTTCCATCTACAGCTTTATGCAAAGTACTGTCAGTGACACCATCACTGTTGTCTGAGATAAGGATTGGGTACTTATTAAGAATCGCTACTTGGAGCAGTATTGTAAAAGGTAACAGTCCTTACCTGCATCAAGAGCTGTGCAAATGTGTGGCAGTTGTCATCTCTTGTCATGGTTAATGACAACACCCATCTTCCACTGTGAGGACTTCTTACCAGTAGACACTCCTTTGACTATTGCCCTGTGCACATAAAAAATTCCTTTTATGGGAGGTTCCAGTTCTTACTGCAAAAAAAAAAAAAAACAATGAACTGTACTTAGGTCAAATTCCTACAGTGACATTCAAACACCATCACAAGAGAAAGTTGTTCTGACATAGAGTATCCATAACCTCAAGACCCCATCTTGTCCTCCTCCTGTGACATGTTTCTCCAAGCAATATGTGTGGAGAGCCATGTGTCTTTATGTTTATTGGCACTTGTGGACATAATAATGACGATGGCACACCTTCACCCTTGAACCTGTGTAAAGCATGCTGAGTGGTATAATGAAATGTCAACAATGTATATATTGTTTGTTCTGAACAACACTGCAGTGCACTGTTAGCTCAACAAGACCCTTTGTAGTGGACTAGATATAGTCTGTTTACCTACACTGCCAGGTATTGTGCATGTCTCTATCTGGGAAAAATATTGAGCTAGAGCTGCATTGTGTAACAACTAATACACACATAAAAAATCTCAGTTTTGCATGGGGGCAAGTCCCCCATCAACTCTTCTAAAGGAGGCTCCAACCCCATACCCCAGTATATTACATATATGTCACATTACTGTGGAGAAAAAAAAAACACAGAAATTGTTCTGTAGACTTGCACAATATAACAAGCTGCTGTGAAATTCACTGTGACATCAAATTTGCAGTCTAAAACCACTCAACCACCAATGATTCAATGACATGTAGGAAAGCTGTGTGTGTGTATGTGTATGTGTGTGTGTGTGTGTGTGTGTGTGTGTGTGTGTGTGTGTGTGTGTGTGCGTGTGTGCGTGTGTGTGCGTGTGTGTGCGTGTGTGTGTGTGTGTGTGTGTGTGTGTGTGTGTGTTTGTGTGCTCTCTGTGTATGCATACGCATGTATCAAACTGCATCTGTACCAGGCGGATGGCCTACCTTTTTCCCAGGATCATAAAGTGTTACATGGCACATGCTAGAACATCCTGCAAGATGTGGCAGGCTCATACTGCAGTACCCCCATTTGTATCAATGCAGCAGATTTGGGGTTTGAAATGGCTGAAGCCATACTGAAAGATGTTATGGAGAGATGTGTTGTACTTGAGTTTAGTAAATGCTCTGTGGGTTCTATATGGGCACTGTTAACAAGGGATCTGATGGGTATACATCGTCACCTAAAACACAGTAACAACATAAGTGACAGACATTCAAGATTAAAATAATACTGTACACATAGCCATATACATTTAATTCAGCTACACTGCCTGGAATGTCACTTTAAAGGAAGCAGTGATTTAACTGAAATGTATTCCATGCATGCAAATTGTGCAAATTGCTTAGGTACTACATTATCTGCAAACCCATGTGCATCCAATGCTATCATGCAGTTCATGTAATGGCAGCCTTTACTGTTGACACAACACTGACTGTAAGCCATGTTAAGCTTTTATTGCTATATGAATTTATGGCACTTGATACTTCAGAGAAGCAAGCAATGCAATAGAAGCCATGTTATTGTGTTTCTCCTCTGATGTGCAAAGAAAACAGGCATGATCACCCTTGTGTAAATGCATAACTTAGAAGAACTTGTTTTGTATTGTAGACATAGGCCTGATAAATACCTGATGTGAAAGGTTCTTGTTGCTGGGATAGTAATCATGAAACATAACTTGATCCCCACAAGGATAAGAAGAATATGCATTCCTGTACATTATCCATGTGACTGATACCTGTCAACAAATCTCCGTATAGTACCCTGGTCTACACAGAACTGAACAATAATTTCCTGGTCACTAAGATTATGGAACATTACTGTCTACTAGTATGTTTCAGTTGCCACCTGATGTTTCTGTGAACATAGGAGGAGGATGTGGTGGTACCTTCAGTTACCAACTGATGTCCCTGTGTTCACAGGAGGAGGATGTGGTGGTACCAATGACTTGGAGATGCCGCTGTGAAACTGCTACAGCCTTCGTAAACATTGTATGCAACACTAATGTTATCTGTGTGCTTTGCACTTTTGTAATGTACAACAAACTGGTGAATAATCCCCCCCCAGCAGACACACTTACAAAATCCAATCATGACTGTGTTCACCTTGTGTAGATCTGCATGTCATTATAGCATAACTGCTCTACACACCATTATCTGCATGTCATTATGCTGTCATTTACATTTAATGTTTGCAACATACATGTTGATTGCTTTGTTAGGCAACATAGCACTGTGAATCACTACTAGACTGTGTAAGTCCATTTCCCATGCAAAATGCTCCCTGCATACCACACAACTTGTCTAAAATCCCAGCCATTCTTTAACATGCAGAGAAATTCCTGTATATCCATCACCAAACAATATTTTTTTAACTGATAGATGAGATATGATCTAAACTGATTGGATCTGAAATTCCTAATAACATTGCAAATAGGACAACTCAGGTTTACATCCAATAAGCTGCAGTACAAATCATGCGCTTCACTTGTGTACATACTGATCTTGCTGTTTAATGGTATGGCATTATACAGAGTTTGACATTTTTAAGATTGTAACACAACCTGTTTACTATGGGTACATTCTCAGCAGCTTGTCAGCTTCATCTCCCAGTTTCTTCCTACATGGAAACTCTTTGATATCTATAAAGGCTATATTTGCTGGAAGTTGAACTAGAGACAATAGAGTTCTGAAGCACTTAAAACAATCTTTGGTTAGAATAATTCTTGAGACTATAGGGTTAAGTGGTGTTTCTTACTTTTGTCATAATGGTGAATCAATGGTAGGAGTGAAATGTACTCATCTCTTTCAAAATAGCTGAAAGACTGTAAGGAAGGATATTTTTCAACTATCAGAGGATGTCCTGGAATATCATTAAGTTTTTCTAGTATATTCTGCTAGTAATTTCTAGTAATATCCTGCCTCTTAAACCTGGTTGATGTCTTTGAAACAGTCACCAAGGCCATTGACGAGGGGAAGGTGGTCCACACAGCCTACCTGGACCTTGCAAAAGCCTTCGATACTATACCCCACTCAGGCATTATAGATAAGCTCACCAGCTTAAATATAAACCCCTATGTCACTAGATGGATTGCAAACTGGCTCAAGGACAGAACCCACATGGTTAGAATTTCTGGAGCCATGTCAGACTCCAAACCAGTTACAAGTGGTGTCCCACAAGGCTCAGTCCTGGGACCTCTCTTGTTCGGTATATATTTCTCGGAGGTACAGTCCAACACGGAAGGACTGTGTCTGACCAAGTTCGCAGATGACTGCAAACTGGGCGCCATAATCGACTCTCCAGCCAACACAAGCATCCTCCAAAAGGGCCTCATAGAAACAGACAACTGGTGCCAGAGCCATGGCCTCAAGCTAAATGCCAAAAGTGTATAGTCATCCCTTTGGCAAAAACAAAGTGCCCACAAATTACCACATAGGTGGTAATCCATTAAGTACAGAAGAAGTAATTAGGGACCTGGGGACCCAAGTTGATAGCAATCTCTCATTTGACAACCACGTGGCCAAAGTGATTAGAAAAACATTTTATATAGCCCACCTAATCATGAAGAGATTCACATCTAGATCAGGGGAGGTCATCATGCCTCTTTACTCATCCCTCATCAGGCCCATAATTGAGTCTAATGCCCCTTTTGGGATGTACCTTACCAGACACCTGCAGCAACTGGAAAGACCCCAAAAGTACCTCAGCAAGACGATCAAAGGGCTATAACAGATGCCATATGCTGCCCAGTTAAAGAAACTCCAGCTCTACTCAGTGGCATACCGCCTGTTCAGAGGCGATCTGTGCCTGACGTATAAAGTCATGTCCAACCCGGAATTAATGGACATGCTGCACCTCAGAAAATCCAAATCCCATCGAGCTATGTGCTCGAGAGACTTGAACCTCAGCAGTGAAATAAATAGGACATGCTGGAGGGACAGATTCATAACCCAGAGGCTCCCTTCACTCTGGAATAAAATCCCAGTCCAGGTTAGGCAGAGTCCCTCATTGACTCTCTTCAAGAGGAATCTTGATGAGTGGATGGGAGATTGTAAGTTTACCCCGGGTATCACTTCTGTGTCACTGTTAGACAGAGGCACAGTATACTAACCTCGAAAAAGAGCATAGCAAAATTAATTTAAAATGGGTGGCGAAAGCCAAACACACTCTGGCTAGGCTTATAAATGCCCTAGGGCAGATAGCCTAGTATGAACCTATGAACCTATGAACCTATTTAACCCTAGTTTTGATAGTTTAGTACAACTGACTGCAGGAAGCAATTTATTTCAGACACAGGCTTTCAACTTAATGCATGTTGTGACAGCTGTTTCTGCCCTGAAAGATAGAATTGCTGATTTTTTAATATCAAATATTTTGAACAAAGAGCAGAAACACAGCTGTAAAATAATGGCAACTAGTTCAGAAACCGCTCTGAGGCAGGAAACTTGATTATCTTGTTCTAGGATTTTGCTTTCATTTCTCAGTCTGACACAGAAATGGTGTTATCTTATGTATTTGCCCAATTTATTTTTATTTTGACTTAATTTTCTAACCTCATCTAAATAGTTATGCTTGATATCTTTAGACTTAGGAATGCCAGAATCCATGGCACTGAGGGGTGAAGAGTCATGCCTATGACCCACATGACCCAAGATTAATTAACAGCTTGGGCTTTAGATGACTGGATTATGTTGGCAATGCCAGATCACAAGTCCTTGGGTTAGGGAGATGATCTGGCCTACTGTAGATGTGAAACAAATCTGTGGACAATACGTGGTAAGTGTAGTACATGTAAAAATAGTTTTAACTGTCACGTGTCACATTAACCACAGTCAGCACCAGAATCAGTTTCATCCTGTGAATTAGCACAGTAGACTGATGTTGTAAGCAGAAAGTCTGTCAATGATGATGCCATAACTCTCATAGTCATGACACAGCCTGAGGAGAGAGGCACGTAGTGTACCAGTAGGGCCCCCTACATGACAGCAAGTGGATCACTTCTTAGGCAGTGAAATGGGCTCAAACACTCAGTTCAAAAAAGACATGTCGTTGCAGTGGGGGACTTCACACAGCTCAACACCTGCTTCTAATGCACATCTGGGACCCCTACATTGAGAGATGACCCCTTCAGAGGTAGTAATACCTTCTTGTTGCACTTGTACATAGAGGTGCCAGCAGAAGATATATTTTTAATTAATTTAACATTTGTTTACAAGAAAGTCCGACTTGGAACAAAGGCAATTTTCAGCGGAGGCCCAGGGAGAAATGCTCTAGATGCATGTCTTTCTAATGTGGGAGAAAACCAAAGCACCCAGAGGAAACCCACATGAATGCAGGGAGGACATGCAGACTCCACACAGAAGGCACTCTAGCTGAGAATCGATCCGGAGAACCTCTTGCTGTGAGGCGACAGTGCTACCGCTGCACCACTGCACCATCCAGTGTATCTCACATTTAGAAACAGAGACAGGAAGTGTCTTGGCTGCCCAGCACCAAATGTGCCCAGACTTACTTCAAGCTCAGACCACCTCCATTGAGATTCAAATATAGAAGATTACAGAACTGCAGTTTTAGGTGAGGAATGTCACTACTGGATAGGAATGATGGTGACCAGGGAAAACACCATGATGAGCTGCATATACAGCTGGGTTGTACAAATGACATCTGTGTCAGCCTCCATGGACACCTGGTAAATGCTTACCAGACACATTGGGAAGACAGATTAACATGGCCAGGGAACTATCCACATGCAACATGGAAGAGTAGACTGGGGCTGGCACCAAGTGCTGCCAGTACTCTTGTGGATTCCCTGAAGAAGAGGGCAGTCAGGCCTCATCAGATGTCTTCAACATGTTGTAGAAACTGTCATATAAGGTGCAAGACCTGCAGCATAGATAAGTCAATGTCAAAAGGTTCCTCTGGATAAACCGTAATCCTCACCAGACCTAGATTCAAAACTGCAATAGGTGAAAGAGCCTTTTCCAGGCTTGGTCCAGGATACAATGTTTAAAAAAAAGCTAAAGGAACACTTGATAAAGGAAAGTGCATACAGTTTCTTTAAATGCAATGGCTAGAATTTGCACTCTATGCTTCAGTCGTTTATCTGCTGAACTTAAATCTAGATGTATGCTGCAAAATTCAGAAAAATATAAACATGTTAAGCACTTCCCTAGAATGTGACTCAATCCTAATGACACTTAAGAGTGCTTAACAAAGGCTTGTTAAGGACACCTAAGTACTGTAAATCCTTCTACTAGGGACTAAGCACAGACAGTTTTGGTCAGCAAACAGCTATAGCAAAAGGGAAAACAGCTTTTAAACACAGTTAGAACTTCCCTCTGTCACACTTACCAAAATAATGAAATTATTTTCTCCCTGCATTCCCTACCTCTCACCTGTCCCTAACTTTGCAGAATGTCCCCGATTTCATCTCATACTGTTCCCTGTCTCTCATCAAAAAAGGTTTTGATTTTCTGATAAATCCCTAGGGATTATAGCCAGATAATAATTCCAGTTACTAAAGTTTAACACTTCTCATTTTTCAATAAATGCATGTTGATGCAAAACTTGTTCTGTTAGCATTTTAAGTGAATTAGAGTAGTATTCCCCATTTTTTATCTTTTGTACACACCAATTATTTTTGGATTTATCCAGAATTCTTACGCAAGGAAGTTGACGGACATGCTGTTATCTGTTTGACAGTGCAAAGTGGTATACCAGCTTTCAAAACAGAAAAGCACTTGCTCTTTTATTTCTTTCTATTTTTTTTTCTGTTACTGGCAGTACATAAAGCTATATGCATTACATAATTCTGATTAGGTCTCAAATCATAAGTACCTATTATGCGATCAAGACATGGATGGCAAGATTCACTGCTTAAGCTTCACTGTCAAGGTGACTTTCTTAGCATCCCTGTCCAAAAGACATAATAAATCGGTTATGGTTGGAGATCTGATCATAATCCTCTAATTATATATGCAGCACCATACATTCCAAAACTGGAAATTAGATAAACCTGTTACACACTACTGTAGCACAAGATATGACTATAACAGCACTTTCAAAAGTGTGTAACAAATTTTACGTACCCCCTAGGTGCTGTTACAGCCTTATCTCACAGAAGAGGCATTGCTTTGGTCCCTGAATATCTTTTCTTCTATGTCCACTGAAGTTTACAGACCTTAGTCTGTAAGAAACTTATTTAAATTAGGGCAGTATTTAAAAACTGTCCCTGGTTTTTCCTTACTTGTAGTCTATTCTACAGCACACACTAAGTGTTTTACTATAACAGTACATGGAGTAGATAGGACTCCATTCATTACAAAGGGTTAAGATGAAGTATCATCATTGGTCATAACCCACTATTACGTGTTCTTTAGATGGATGTCAAGATTCACTTAATGAGCTTCACTCTCAAGATGAATGTCTTGGCATCCATTTGTAGAACACATAACAGGATTGTGATCAGAGGCCCGATCATAACTCTGTAAATTGTAAACAGGAAAACAAAGGAAGTCTACAAGTACAGTGTTTTTGCATTCTTCAGTTTTGAGTTATAATCTAAATAATATTTTGTATATAATATTTTAACTTTTATGTCTCACTTATGTTACCCAATGGGCCAAGGTCATGCTTGAAAAGGGTCTGTCAACTAATCCAATTACCTGGTCTACAAATTGAAAATAAATAAAATAATTAAATAAATAGTATTTGGATGTTAAATATTAGAAGGCTCACAGAAAAGAAATTCATGCCAAGTTCTCCATAAGGTTGTTACAATAAAAAACAGTGATTGACAGCCCATTCCAAGTAGTCTGAATCTTTATTGAGTATTACAATAATCATTACATAGATATATTTTAACTTTTTGATCATGACATACAACATATGTTTGAAAAATACAACTACAAACCCTTTTTATACACACACAAAGACAGGTGTATAAAAATGTAACCATTATAATTATTTGCAGAAATTATGTGTGAGCTTTATATAAATCCATAGAAAATATTTTAATGTATGTATGCAGAGTGGCTGATGCTTCACACTGCTTGATTCTTACCTGTGAATATTGGCTGGGTTGCCTTTTTGGCACAATCTGTTTATCCACTCTGTGTCTTTTTGGGCTTTGGCTACATAGTCTCATTTCCTCTGACATTTGAAAGATGTGGTATAGGCCAAATTACTATTATTCAGATTGCTGGAATAAAACCAAAATATAAAACGTAAACCTTCCACGAAGCCAGCTGCTAGCAACAGGTTGTCACGTTCATAACTTTATTTACCGAACCCAAAAAATAAATAAATAAATAAAAAACAGCCAAAACATGTATAATAATACTAAAACATTCATGGTTAAGTACTTTTGTCGTAATTTTAAGACTTCATCAGAGCCATGAATGAACAAAAAACACACCCCTTTAAAAAATGAATGAAACGGACATACCTGCTCGATCAATGAATACTCAGCTCAACTGATAGTTTCCCATTAAAGTAACTAATGCCGCAATCACTGATGTGAATATATTATAACAAAGATAAAAGTGAAAATGAAATAAATAGAAACTATAAATAAAAAAAAAACTAACCTTAAATCTCTTGTGCTCTCTTTCTAAGTTCGCTCATAATAGAAATGTTATCATTCTGGCAGGGATGATTAGTTGCGTTTAGCCTGAACATATTTCTTTGCGCAGCAACAAATTTTCCCAGTCACCACAGTATGGTCTCACTTTAACTTGTTCAAGTACTAAGAAAAATAATTTTTTAAAACCCATGCATATCACAGAATATCTAGCTGAGGCATTTGCAGCATCCTTACGCTTAATGCAGTAAAGGTGTTGGTAAATACGTTTGTTAAAGGCATACTTAGTCTTTCCCACATAAAATGCAGAACAGATTGAATAGATGGCAAAATAAACAATTCTTCGGGAGGGACAATTATAAAAAATGCTACCATAGGAGAACTTCAGTTTTCCTAATACAAGGTCATCAAAGTTGGTATATATAAATGAACACTGGTGGTGGCCACATTGTCTCATTGCCAATAACCCAATTTGTGACGTCCAAGCCTTCTTCAGTAAACACTTGATATTTCACTTGTTCTTATACATGAAAGTTGGACCTTGACAAACAAGTTCCTTAAGATTGTCATCACAATGTTACAGGGACTAATTATGGCACACAACATTCTTGATTTCTTCACATCAGATGTGTAATGCAAAACCATGTTATTCTGTGAATTAAATGTACTGTTGTCATTGCCTCTATCTAAATGTTGTAGCCCATTATGTATTATAGGTGCATACTTGTCTCTTCAGGCAACCCAGATCTCTTGACCAACAGTATCCAGAAAGGAGGATGGATAACCCATCCTCTAAGCATGTGTTTGACCACCTCAAATTGTTTCAAACATTCTTTATCACTTGAAATCAGCCTAGAAACATGAATCAGCTGGCTGTTAACCACACCTCTCGTTGATGGAACAGATGACTACTAGTAAAGTATAAAAACAGTATTGCAACAAGTGAGTTTTTCCATAGATCTCAGTAATAAATTTTTCATAAACACTCTTCTGTATTTCCACATCTAAATATGCTATAGAAGACTGCTCACATTGAAAGGTGAACTTAAGAAAACTGGTGCTCTGCTGCATCTGATATGATAGCTGATCAAAAAGCTCAGCAGCAGTGCCATCCCATATAAGTAGGAGGTCATCCAAAAATCTGAAGTAACCAATGCAATGGTTGAAAAGAGGGACTATAAATAGAATATCAAGTTCCCATTTTAACATGACTACATTTGCAAACAGGGTAGCACATGCAGCCCCCATAGCTACTCCAGAGTTTCCGTTTATAAAATTCACCATCAAAGGTCAAACAATTGTTGGTCAGGACCAGTTCAATAAATTCACACACCATGTTGTTGTCAGTGCTGGTCAATAAACCATATTGGGAAACAATCTCCTGGAACCAACTTAGTCCCACATCATGGGGAAGTATTGTAAACAGACTATGTACATCACAAATAATTAATAAAAATTGTGCCTTTGCAAGGATGTTTCTTAATTTATCCAACAAGTTCCATGAATTTTTTAATTGTGTGGGAACAAGTTGAATAGATGCTTCAATTTACAATTCACAAATTTTGCTAGAGGGTCTGTGACTGAGCCTCCCATAACCACAATAGGATGGGGGGAGGGATTGTGGATATCCATATGGATTTTGTGAATTCCAACATTTTTTGGAATAACACGGAATTCAACTCTCAGGTAGTCATATAAATCTTGTGTGATAGTATCAACTATTAATAATTCATCCAAGACCATCTTAATTTTCCTATAAGCAATATTAATTTCATTTATAGAAACCATAGAATATACTGTCTCATTGTGCAATAAATTTAACATCCTCCCTCATAATCAGCAGTATCTATAATCACAAGGACCCCACCCTTATCAGGTTTCATATATCTAATTTCTTTGTTGTGAACAAACTCATTAAGAAGCTGTCTCTCCTGTGGCAATAAATTATAGAATTTTCTAACTTTGTTCCCCAAAGAACTATGTATGTCCTATTCACATTGTTTTTTAAATAAGTTTATTACAGGATGCAAAAGGATTCATGGTACTGTTTCTTTTTAAGCAATTGTTACAACAATGGCCACTACTATTGCCAAACAGAACCTGTAAATTTAGTTTCCTGGTAATATTTTTAAATCCAGAAAAATCTCATCCACCCTTGTCCTTGAAGCAGGGATAAAATTAAAACCTTTAAGGAACAAACTGTGAAGCTGGGACCAGTGCTCAATTTCATAAAATTGTAAATGTAAAAATTTAAAAAAGAAGTAATAGTCACTGTACCTGGTGTTTTCAATTCAAAATCATATGTAGTAGAGACATCAAATGCCCTATGTATTCCATTTCAAAAATCCCTTCCTGTTGTTTATCCACCTCATTGTCTCCAAATGGGAGTGTTGATTCGCCACCTGTCAATTGTTGGCCTTCTTCACCAATTTCTCTGATCTGCTCAACGTAGTCTGTTCCAAAGGGACCTCATAATCCATTGCTGAATTTGTGTTCCCGTTAGATTGACCATCATTGTATTGCATAGATGGCTGAGAACTGGGGGGATGGGGGCAGGATAAACCGTTTTGTTGTGATAATCAGTGTCATCACAAAGTTGCTTATTTTTTCTACTCTTAATTTGGGGCATGTTGTTATCAATGGATTGAAATAAGTAAGTAATAGTCACTGTACCTGCCCGCCCCTCAGCCTGCCTCTGGGCCCATCTCATTTGCTCACTCAACTGAGTGCAGTGAGATCATATTCTGATTTCAGGCACTCCTACTGTGTACAAAGAGAGCATCTGGGAAATAGAAAAAAAAAAAATAAAAATTAAGCTTATTTCCTGCCTTTCTTGTTAAGTGGTACAGACTATTTGTAGGCTTCTGAGCTCCCAAGCCCTTCTGTGTTTGAGGGAAGCCTTCTAGCTTGTTTTTTTTTCTTGTAACTAGCCAGTTTTCTAGTTTCAGCACTCAAATCTGTTTCTTTGATCTCAGCACTTGTTCAGAAAAAAAAAAAAAAAAAAATTTCATCTGCTTTTACTGTACTTGTGTTTTTACCTACTTCTTTTACTTTTGCATCATCTTAAAATACTCAATTGTATTTATTACTGCTTGGTGTAACTCATTCTAAGCCTTTTGGTTTAAACACTTGGGCTTCGGACCAGTTAGTTGTTTTGCACTGAGAGGTTTGTGGTCTGCACTGTTGTGGCAGAACAGGTAGCTTACATCCTTCTAGGTTGAGAACTGCTGATTGAGGGCTCAGTGTCTGTTATTCTAAAAGTGTATTAATTCTGGTTTAAGCACTTGGGCTTTCAAGCCAGTTATTTTACATTAAGAGGGTTCGTGGTCTGCACTCTTGTGGGAGGAGAGGCTGGACTCTGCCCTTCTGAGCTGGGAATTTCTGGTTAAAGGCTTATAGTGCATGCATATCTGAACTGTTTCTTACTGAAGTTGGTGCGCCTTGTTTGCTGTGGCATAGACTGGATTCGGGCCTGCTGGATCTAGCTTTGTTTGTGTAACTTGAGCACTAATCCAGACATTCTCTAAAGTATTCAATGGTATTTATTACTGCTTGGTTGTAACTTGATTAAAGTGTAGCTATCATTCAAGTCTTTTGGATTAAGCACTTGGGCTTCAGACCAGTTGTTTTACATTAGGAAGGTTTGTGGCAAGCACTGTGGTGGCAGGACAGGTAGCTTTCATCCTTCAAAGTTGGGAACTGCTGATTGAGAGCCCAGTGTCCAAGTGTATTAGTTCTGGTTTAGGCACTTGGGCTTCAGGCCAGTTATTTTACATTAAGAAGGTTCGTGGACTGCACTCTTGTGGGAGAAGAGGCTGGACTCTGCCCTTCTGAGCTGGGAATTTTCTGGTTAAAGGTTTATAGTGCCTGAATATTTGAACTGTATCTTACTGAAATTGGTTCACCTTGTTTGCTCTAGCATAGACTAGATCCAGGCCTACTGAATCTAGCTTTGTTTATATACTTGTTGTTTGTTTGCTTGTTATTTCCCTGGAAGCTAATTCACCTAATATAACTTCTCAGCTTCTGTGGATCACTAGTGATATCTGCATTGCTTACTGTACTTATTTCCTTGTTTCACTTGAAAGAAAGTTACTGTTTGTCGTTTTGCATTTAGTTACTTGTATCACATTGCACTCAAGTTACCTGGCACTTGCTCACTAAAGCAATTATATAAGTCAGCACTAAAAATTAAAAGCACTACACCCTCACTCCCCACTGGCCCTTGTTTTCAATTAAGGATTTCCCAATATTATTCTAGCATGTCCAAAGGTCAGTTGTCAATCTCCTCTCCGGTCCAGCTGGTGAATCTGGGAATCTTGAGGCAATGTTATAACTGCCTCATGTACACAGACAACCCTCTCCTCCTCCCACATAACACAAATACTTGCGAGATGCAGCTATTTAGCCAAACTGGAGGCTGAGCTCTCTCAACTCAGGACTGGCAAGACCAGACAGGAGGAGAAGGCAACTACACACACCACAAAACCAGCCTCACATAATGCTACCACTCCACTGAATCAAACACATAAACACACAAAGACATACTCGGAGGCTCTGAGTAAAAATTTACCTAAACAGCAGAGGCCTCCAAAGCAGACACCCAAACAACTGCTACCTCAAGACACCCCACAAGCAACACATAAACCACAAAATCAGTGTGCAAAGCAGTCACAGCCCAAATACAACACCAAACATACTTGTCATAGGTGACTCCATAGTCAGACACACTGACGTCCCACTCACCAGGCTGAACAAGGAGAGGGTCACAGTAAGCTGCCTATCGGCTAGAATCCGTCACATAACACAAGCACTCGGGTCACTCCACAGCAAGTACAAATATGACACAGTCATTGTCCATGCTGGTGTGAACGACCTGAGCCTCCCTGGACTGCATGAAAAGAGACATAGAGGAGCTCTCTGATTATGTAGCCCAGGCAGGTATGACCCTAACCCTGAGCAGTATCCTTCCTTCACCAAGAATGATGCCACAATATAGAGACAAGATGATCAGCTTTAACAATTGGCTTAATGTCTGGTGTCATTCAAAGGGGATCCAGTGTCTGTCTGCCTGGGATGACATGCTTGACAAGCCACGCTGCCCATAAGGGACGGCTTGCACCTGTCACCCCTGGGATTCCGGATATTGGCTAAGGCTCTTGCCACCCCATAGTGCCTTTTGGCAAGGCCCAAAATCTAAACCTACCACCCTAGAAAACAAAAATGGGAAGAAATTGAGGGTAATGCTGCTCAATGCCAGAAGTCTAAATCTCAAAATGCAGAGGCCCTTCTCAGTATGGAGAACATCGATGTCTGTGCTGTAACTGAAACCTGGTTCAAGGCTCCTGAGAGCACCCGGCACTATTAGGTTTTACCTCATATCATGCCCGCCCCAAAACCCGGACCACTCCACAAAAGGAGGGGTGTATCCATATTCATAAAGGATACTCACACCTCCAGGTTGGTGGCAACGCATGAAGCTTGGAAACCATCCAGGTGCAACTAACAATAGGCAAAACTGCTCTACAAATTGTAGCATGCTACAGGCCACCCTCTCAAACTCAGGAACCCCACACAGCCTTCCTGAAGACACTGGAGGGTATAAATGTATCTCCAAACACCATCATATTGGGTGACTTCAACTACCCGAATATAGACTGGGAACATTACTCAAGCCCTAACTTTCTAGCCCAACGGTTCCTGGAGTTCATAAATTCAAATGCCATGGAACAGCTAGTCACTGTTCCCACGAGAGGAGAAAATATACTAGATCTCATTGTCACAAACATGGGGACAAAATGCTCCACACCGAAGTATATCCCTCATTGGTGAGATCTGATCATAAACTAATCTCACTGGAAATCCACATCCGCCCCACCCCAAACAAAAAGACCATAGTGAAGAACTTCTCTAAAGCAAACTTCACACTACTCAAGACTGGTGTGGTATCCTTCAAGGCCCCTGAGTCAGAGGAAACCACAACCCAAGCTGCGGAAGCCCTTACAAATGCCTTCTATGAACACCTCCAGGACTGCATGGATCAGGCAATCCCAAATAAAACCAAGACTCTTTCCACAAAGGGCAAACGTCCAGTCTGGTGGACCCCAGCCATTAACAAACTTTACAATAAGAGGAGAAAGCTATTACATGATAGAACAAAATCCATAAAAGGGAAGCCACCCCTGATCATTATTAGTAAAAAAATACGAGCACTCATAAAATCAACTAAGGCCAATTTTGAGAGAAAAATTGCCATGGATTCAAAGGACAATCATAAGGCCTTTTTCAGCTATGTTAGGAACCTGGGTGGAAACTCACAGATATGCTCAGAATTAGTCCAAAATGATACAAAAATCACTGAACCCACAGACATTGCCAACATACTGGCAGACAGGTTCAGTGCAAACTTCACCCCCCTCTCCCCCCCTAAAGGAGAGATAACTATCCCAGCCGAGTGTAACCTCCCGGATATCTCAAATGCGCAGGTGAAAGCTGCTCTCTCTAAAGCTAAAAACACAGCATCAATGGGACCGGATGGTGTCCCCGGCTGTGTGCTACACGAGCTAAATGAGGAATTAAACCCGCACATAAGGTAGCTGTTTAATCTCAGCCTTACCACAGGATACGTGCCCAAGGAGTGGCGCCTCTACGGACCCTGGTAATTACCGCCCCATAAGCTTAACAAGTCTAGTCTGCAAAGCTATGGAGAGGATCATAATGGAGCTCATAAACAAAGATATAGGGGACTTGCAGACATTGGACCCGACCCAGTTTGGCTTTGTCAAGGGAAGATCATGCCTTTTGAACTTGGTCGACTTCTTCGAAATAGTCACCAAGGCCATTGATGAGGGAAAGGCAGTCCATACAGCCTACCTTGACCTTGCAACACAATACCCCACTCGGGTATTGTAGAAAAACTTACCAGCTTAAATGTAAACCCATATGTCACAAGATGGGTTGCAAACTGGCTTAAGGACAGAACCCACAGGGTTAGAGTTGCTGGCGCTGTGTCAGACTCCAAGCCGGTCACAATTGGTGTCCCACAGGGCTCGGTCCTTGGCCCCTATTGTTTGGCATCTACTTCTCAGAAGTACAGGCCAACATGGGAGGACTTTGGCTGACAAAGTTTGCAGATGACTGCAAACTGCATAGTGGAAAGTGCATCGGACACTGATATCCTTCAGAAGGGACTCACGGAAACAGATAGCTTGTGCCAGAGCCATGGCCTGAAGTTAAACGCCAAAAATGTATAGTCATACCCTTCGGGAAAAACAAGGTAACCCCAAGCTACCATATAGGTGGCAATCCACTAAGCACAGAAGAGGTTATCAGGGACCTGGGGACCCAGGTTGACAGTGGCCTTTCTTTTGACACTCACATTGCTAAAGTGGTTAGAAAGACCTTCTACATTGCCCACCTGATCATGAAGGGATTCACATCCAGATCTAGTGAGGTCATTGTTCCCCTGTACTCTTCACTTATCAGACCAATGATCGAGTACAATGCCCCATTCGGGATGTATCTCACCCGACATCTGCAGCAATTGGAGAGACCCCAAAAGTTCCTCACCAAAAGGATAAGGACTCCAAAATCTGTCATATGCTGCCAGATTGAAGAAACTCCAGCTCTATTCAGTCGCATACCGTCTGCTCAGAGGTGACATGTGCCTGACATACAAGGCCATGTCCAACCCGGAATTAATGGACATGCTCCACCTCAAAAATCCAAATCCACCAAAACCACTAGAGCAAGCGACTTAAACCTTAGCACGGATATAAATAGGACGTGCTGGAGGGATAGATTTATCACTCAGAGACTCCCTATGCTGTGGAATAAAATCCCGGTCCATGTGAGGCAGAGCACCTCGCTGACTCTGTTCAAGAGAAATCTAGACCTGTGGATGGGAGATCGTAGGTTTACCCCGGGAATCATCTCTGGGTCACTGCTGGACAGAGGCACAACAAACTAATGGGCACAGTATTTTTTCATATAAGGGGTGGCGTAAGCCACAATAATTTGGGCTAGGCTTATAAATGCCTTAGGGCAGATAGCCTAGTATAAACCTATGAACCTATGAACCTATAAATTGTTAAACTGCAGTTTCTACTTGTGGAATTCCAAATCAGTAGTTATGGGATCGACAAATTTAGACATATCCTGCTTAAGCTTTGTCATACATCTGTCATTCTCCTTCATTAACAATTTAGTCAATTCCAATCCCATATGATTGAAAAATTCAACCATTAAACCAGAATTAATGGACATGCTCCACCTCAAAAAATCCAAGTCCCTTAGAGCTACATGCTCCAGGGACTTAAACCTCAGCACAAAAATAAATAAGACATGCTGGAGGGACAGATTCATTTCCCAGAGGCTCCCCTCACTCTGGAATAAAATCCCAATTCATGTTAGACATAGCCCCTCGTTGACCCTCTTCAAGCGAAATCTGGACACGTGGATGGGAAATTGCAAATTCACCCCTGGGATCTCTTCTGTGTCCCTGCTAGACAGAGGCACAGTAAACTAATCTTAAAGGGTACCTTCTGTGACCTACTTTACAGAGGCACAGTAGGCTAATCTAATAGGGAGGCGGAAGCCAAATACACTCTGGCTAGGCTTATAAATGCCCTAGGGCAGATAGCCTAGTATCTACCTATGAACCTATGTACCTATGAACTTATTGTGAAAAGTATAGTGAAACTCCACCCCCTGTGGAAACTTCCATACCCGTAACCCCTTTGATATAACAAAATTGTGCATCTTCTGAAGACCAAGGTAAGCCGTGATAATCAAGGTTCTAATTATCGGATTTGATTATAGATTATTTATTATTGCAGAAATTATTACATAATCTAGCCATCAAAATAAATCAGAAGACAAAATTCTAAGATAAGCTCATAGCATCAAATACAGATTATGGTTTAACCATTAACACAACCAAATGACTGTCAGTAACACACCTAGCTAGCTTCTTATCTAAATTTTCAAATGTTTAAGCTTCTTAGCAGTCGCTCTTACATTCCACTAAGAGCAAACTTGCAATAAAAATTGCAGACTGCTTCTCTGTGACATTAAGAAGGCATGTTTTTGGTCAGATTTAAATCTTATTTAACAAAAAGCAACAAGGCATTCTCAAAACAACTCCACTAAACTGGAATACTTTCCTGTTAAAATAAGAAAAACAAACTACATATTGTTTGAAACAAGAATATAAATGGTTGCTTTACTGATGACGGCCAAAAATATTTCCATTTACTCTCTTGACTAAACCGGTACAAATTTACTTTAACTATCACTTCTGCTTTGATGATTTAGAACAGTGTTTGCAAATGACCTATAAAATTCTTGTATATAATCACTGTAATGCAGTAAAAACCATAAACCTAGTATTCTATTAACAGCCGAATAGTAAAAGAAATGCTGGTACTTAAGTTTTCCTTTCCTGTTCAGTTGTTAATATAATACTATGTTAAAGGACTATACTACACTAGATGCCTGCTTGTTCAAAATCTCCATCATGCTGGTTTCCTAGTTTAAAGGAAAAAACAACTGATATTGCGAGAGACTAGGTATCTAACTGTCCAGATATTCCTGGATGTCCAATGGCAGTGCCAACCACACAGAAAGCAGAGGTCAATTCCTAGACAAGATTCAATAATTTTCTTTTCCTTTTCAATTGCTGATATAAATTCTGTACCTTATTTTATTAGGCACTAACTTCTTTACAATTCATTAGATGTCCTCACTGATATTTCTCTCCTAATCTACTGCATATTCTGCCATCTAAAGAGATATATTCAACTGTTACTTAATACGGGTTCCTTCTGAGTTCCGTTACTAAATTTATTAAAAGCAATACACACATTTCTTTTAATATTCCAACATCCTTGTTGCAGGGTTTACCCAGTTATCTTTCTACTGTAGGTTTTATACACAAGATATTTTGTATACTATTTTTCAGTTATGACTTATTTTGTAGTCTTGTAAAATTGCATGTATGAGCTATTGTCAAACTGTGTATGTAGCAAGGCATCTTCTGTACTGTATGCTTATATCTCTTTGCAACTGTATTTGTTCTTTTGTACTATTTATACCATATGGCCCAGATCATTTCTGAATGCAATCTTTGCACCAGCTCACCTACTTAGTTGTCAAACATTAAATAAGTAAATAAGTATGTAAGTAAGAAACTACACTCTAGGAGAAAATGAAAATTATGTCTGATGTTAAAAATTAAATATTTTTTCTTTCTCTAAAAATATATGGCCTCATTGTAAGGAAACAATTGTGTTGGTGGATAGGCAAGAGAATTTCAATGAAACTGATTTTGGACCTTGGTTTTTCAGTCAAACGGCATATTTTTCCCTTTTCTACAGCAGATACGGTTAAAAACTAGAGTTTTTGTAACTCAGACTCAAGACAAAAGAACGTTGAACTCATAATGCCTTGTGACATATAGAATGATGAAGCTTGGTAATCTAATAGCTTAGTAAACTAGAGTAAACAATATTAAAGTTAGACTTTGCTTCAGATCACTTGAATTTATAATGATGGGTGAAGTCTTTTTTTTTAATTTGTGCTTAAAGGTTACTTATTAGTTTATCAGTTTTCCTTTGTCCTTCCAGAATATTCCCAGCATGTTTATTAAAGCATAATGAAACAACCATTTGTTTCCTTTGTGGTCCATTGAGACATCCCTCTGAACTGACCCATTAGACTATGACATTTGTTTCAGATTTATTGAAAGCAGCATGATTGCTTTCCTCGGGTGTTACTTGTAGATTCTAGGATTTCTTATTTTCCATTCCTTCATCAGTTGTTAATATCCTGGAGGATGTTGTGATGTGGTAGATTTGTTTCTGTGCTCTGTCTCAAGAAAAGGATTTATATGCATATGATTTTGCTGTTATTTCTTATTTTTTGGCACATGTTGTTCTGTTATGGTGATAATTTTGTATTAATTTGCTACACACTTTTCAACTGACTGGCATGACGTAACAGACATTTATGCATTAACCTGTTTGCAGTGATTCATATTTATGCAGAGACGTAAGATATAGATTCAGTATGATTGTGTTAGCTGAATGGATACAGGATCAATACCTAATAGACACACAAAGTAAAATAGTGAGTTTTACAGATATCACCTGCATTCCCCAGGTTTTATTAGAACTCCAGCTATTATTTAGAAATTCAGGTAAATTAGTTGGAGGAACTGCCTTCTTTGTCCTTCTTTGTTGAGAGTAAAGTTTGAACACTGATTATTCAATACTGATGTTCACTGTAATATTTTCTTCTAATATGTCACGTGACAAAAGTCCATTTATGTTGTATTAAGTCAGACTTTTTACATTGTGTTATAGCTGCTTCTTAGGATAGCTCTCTTATCAAATGTTTCTGATGGTGTTGCAGTGAATTGCCTATTTTTGACCTACAATAATTATTGTGGACTTTTATTTGATTGTTTATTCTTATGAACACATACCTTATACCGTACGTTTGACCTAGCAATGATTTTGAAATGGATTAGCAGTTTCTATTGTCTGCTGCTGATACATAAATGTATTCTTGATTTAGCCATGTTTGTTTTTGTATATAACACATTATTTTAAATTTATAACATCAAGACTTACTAAAGTATTTATAAAGAGCAATATTTTGGGCTGTACAGGCTGTGGCAAAAAAAAAAACTGTTTCTATAATGTGGTCTTCTGTAGTTTATAGACACATTAGCTCAGTGAGGAAAGACATCATTATTGTTTAATTTGCAAGCCTACAAATAAGAGTTGACAACCACTGAGTGCAAATGATCCCTTATTGTGGTAGTAAACAACAGGGCAGGAGCTGCACTGTGTTAACTCAGGCAGCCCTCCTCTGCAGTCACACTCCCACTCAAACTAGCAGAAAGTAAAACATACACATGTACCAGACATACCACACCTATCTCTCCCTTGTCAGAATGTCCACAATGTCTCCTCCCCCCTCCTGTGGTAATTCACAGGTGATTATAGTCAGTCCTTAATGCCAAACATTCAAGTTTTACACTTCATATCCTTCAGAAAATGCAGGATTGAGTAAATGCTGTTATCCTATGAGGTTGAGAGTTATGACTAACATTTTCTGTCCCTCATTTTTGCATGTCACAGATCCTCAGTACTTATTAGCAAAAAAAAAAAAAAAAAAAATGCTGACCTTATCACTTAGATTACTGACCTTATGCAGGTATGCCTTGGGTTAAGATTATATGATTTTCACCCCTTCACCAATATTTTTTTTATATATGTTTATTTTAAAACTCAATCCTTGATGTCCAGTTGTGGTGCAGATGATTAATATCCTCTGTGGGAGGTAGGAGGGGACAGGGTTTGAAGTCTAATTAGTGCCTTTCTTGATGACCCCTCTCTGGGCCAGTGGTCAAGGAACCTCAATCCTCACTACTAAAACCTGTGGGGAATGTTCACTTTAAGAGAAATATATGCACTTAGTATTTCAAGATGCAGCTCTCTGCACCAAGTACAATTTCCCTTAAAAACATGCAGGGAATGCAGTCAGCCTGGGGTCTGGATTTCTTTATTTATGTCTCCCTCCAGGGCCCCAATAAGGCTCCACACTAGCACAGCTACAGGGTTAAGTCC
Source organism: Protopterus annectens (assembly GCF_019279795.1). Classification (NCBI taxonomy): domain Eukaryota; kingdom Metazoa; phylum Chordata; order Ceratodontiformes; family Protopteridae; genus Protopterus; species Protopterus annectens. Next base: position 1,233,857,182 of record NC_056744.1, read on the forward strand.
TCAGCTGTTTGTCTAAGCCAAGTCTTCCAGCACGCTCTCTGTGAAACTACTTAATTGTGTCCCTGCTCCAAGTAGCTGACACATACATACACACACACACACACACACACACACACACACACACACACACACACACACACACACACACACACACAAACACACACATACATACACACACACCTGGGAAAGGCTGGCACAAATTTACCTGCTGTGCCCCTTTCTGCCCAGAGTATTAGGTAGTTATCACTGCCACCAGACACTTCACAATCAGCTACTCTAAGGCTGTTAACAAAGGCTGCCCAATTATACTGTGTAATATTAATACAAATGGTAGTAGTTGACCAAGACAGCTAGGCCTTCAGAAGTAGCCCACCCACTGCCAACAAATAAATATAAGCATGCATAAAGGTTAAATACTTTCTAAAAGGGCCAGCCACAATAACATGTTTAAATATATTTAATAATAAATAATAAAAAACATGAAAATACTGAATATATATTTACAGTAAACCACAGAGTTTAAATTACAGGAAATAGTTAAAATACCACTGATGGACAGACTCAGACAAATAAAGAAAAACAGTATCTAAATGAATTTTCACTATATTTTCCTGACTGAATCTAGAAGAATTATTGTTCCCTACTTAGTAGCAATGCAGATGATTTGGTGAATAACCCTTGTTGTCAGACCCAAGGCAGAATATTCGATACTGAGAGACTTCTCTTTGTGATATCTAAGATTTCCAAGATGGTTGGCAGAATGACCTTGTCTGGTCACCTGACTCAAGGTTCTCACACTATTGCCCTTTGAAGTTTGAGACAAGATGTTAGCATAGATGCATTACTAAAGTTTTGCTAATGTTTATGGTAGCGCCTGGGGCTTCCCCTCTTTTTACTGAGCTAATGAAGAAACACATCTTCAAGCATGCCATCTCCAGGCCTATTCAGAGCTGTGAGATAAGCACTTCCATGGCCTAACTGGTGGTCCAATTAACAGTATTTGTTTAATGTAAGAAATAAGCTAGCTGTTTAACCCCTTCTTTTTCAGTGTCCTTTGCTAACATATATACATACATACAGTCTCACATGTATATTCCTTCTCTTTCCAGCAGGACCCACTGTTGATACATTTTTTTTTAACAGTAGCAACTTTGCAAACACATTTTAATTGTCAAATACCATATACTTCTAATACATTTGTAACATAAGCATCTGTACAGATCATTTTAATATTCAAATGCCAAAAAGTTCTAATACATTCGCAACATATGCATTTGTGGAAATCAGTTTAATATTCAAATGCCATACAGTTCTAATACATTTGTAACACAAGCAACTTGTATAAATCAGTTTTATATTCAAATGACATATCATTCTTTACAGAACTCCAGCTGGCTATGCTGGCACTAGCCCATGTCATCACACCTTTTACGGCATGTTACTTATCCCTGTCTAGTGGTTATCCACAACTGTTATTAAACATGTGCTATTAAGGCATGCCTTACTGATTATCCTTAGTATCTAGTGTTGCCCTCATCCCTGATGCCCATACAGGAATTACTATGTGTTTTCCCTAGTGGTATGTGGATCCTCACACACCCCAATCACTGTACTGATTAGGTGCTACTCAGATACAAGTACGTATTTTACTACAGAAAATGCCAAAACCAGTAATTCCAGAATGTCCACAAGCCAGCAGGAACCATCAACTGTTTACTGAAAGAACTAAGGGCTTTCGCCTGGAAATGCAATGGGCTTCTTCAGAGTTAATTGTAAAACAAAATTAGTGCATTTAAATAATGATTATACAATAAAACACTCAACATCTCACCAATTATTTCACAGTATTAATTAAAAACTAATTGGATAATTTGTTGTGAAAACAATAAAACATTTATACTTTAAAACCATTCACTATATCTTAAACCACTCATCGTACTTTAACCATTTCACCATATTTTAAACATAACAATTCTTAAACAAATTCATAGTACCCTAAATTAAGTGTTATTTGTATTTCAATATGCTGGAAATAGAAATACAGTCATTTATTCCTGGTGGTTTAGCAGCATCTAACCTTAACTGCAACAGACATTCTTCTACCTCAAGTTGGGTTTTAGCATCACCACCTTGTTCATTTTTAGGTACAATGTCAATCACAAAATATAAATACTTTTTTAAAATTTGGACATCACTCACTATATGTAAAAAGTGCACTCACTTTTTTCTTATTCTTCATATCTCTCGTGTGTTCTAGAATACGCTGTCTTAATTTTCAAATAGTCTTCCCCACATAAAATGTGAGGCAGCTCAAACAAGTAGCCACATATACAAGCATATAAATTTTACAGTTGCAATAACCTAGGCATCTAAGTGACTGCTAGCAGTTGTTAATACTGACATATGGGCCATCGTTTATAAACTTACATGCTTTACACATCCCACATTTACTCATTCTAGAGACTTTTTGATTATTCGTCCCTAAGACCCTTTCAAGCAATTCTTTCAAATTTACCCCCCTACTGTATATAGAAGTGGGGGTAAATTCCAATTTTTCTTTCAGTTCACCACTGAAAATACTATCCCACATAGTTTGGATAATAATTTCAACTTTAGATGCTGTTTCATTATATTGCAACACCATTGCAGCCCTCTTGTCAAATGCATTCGATTGATGGTGTTCTATACCGTCAGTAATGGTTGCTTTTTCCAAACCTGCTTTTAGAATGGGTTGGAAAGTACAGTAATGTGCACTTACCATAAATGTAGATGTTCGAGTGTATTCACTGTTGCAGTCATCACATTTGGGTTATCTCCTTCAGTAGCTCTCAGTCGGCCTAATTAACAAGGTTTTGGGTCCTGTGTCAGTTGCTGTCCCATCTTCCATGACGTCAGATAGTCAGGGGTATAAAGCATGCAGCCAATGCCATTACATCAGTTTTTCTTGCCCCAGATGTCAGGTACCCCCATAATGGGAAGCAATTATATATATAAGGTTACACCTCCAAAAAATAGCAAATACACCAAAAAGCTTTAAACATATTAAGTAAGAATAGAGGTATAGCCAATAGAAGTCAGGGGGCTGGAGGGAGGATAACTAGGACTGCACCAGTGAATACACTCGAACATCTGCATTTATGTTAAGTGTACACAACTGTACTATGTTCTTCATGTTTCACTGTTGCAGTCAACACATTTGGGTAGATTCCCATAGCTAAGGATGGGAGGAGGAAATTAGATAGAATTAGGACCAGCTATAAGGCCCTGCAAGACTGCAGTGGCAAAGTCAGCTCTGGATTTAGAGAAAATTGGCAAATGGTAATGCTTGGTGAAGGTATGTACAGAACTCCAGGTAGCAGCTTCTTGGATGCCCTTGGTAGGGACACCTCTGAGAAAAGCTGTAGAGGTAGATGCAGCTCTGGTAGAATGTGGTCTAATCCCTTGTGGGGTATACTTTCCATGGTGCTTATAGCAGAAATGGATGCAATGGCCTATCCATTTAGAAATGGTTTTCTTTGAAATGGCCTTCCCCTCTGCCCCTGCAGCAAATGCAACCAGCAGTTGTTCAGATTTCCTGAGAGGTTTAGCCCTGTCCAAATAAAATCTAAGCTGTCTGTGCACATCTAAGGAGTGCAGAATTCTCTCCCCTTTGTTCTGTGGATTAAAAAAGAAGGTTGGCAAATGAATGGACTGATTAAGGGCCACACTGAATACCACTTTGGGCATGAAGGAGGGATTGGTCCTGAGGGACACCCTATCCGCATGAAAAATTACGAAAGGCTCAACTGCCATGAGGGCCTGTAATTCAGACACCCTTCTACTGAAATGATGGCTAAAATGAACGCTGTTTTCCAAGAAAGAAGTTTCGACTCTGCACTTGCAGCTGGCTCAAAAGGAAGAAGAGTGCCTTTTTCCAATGCAAAGTTAAGGTCTCAGGCTGGAGTAGGGGCTCTCCTGGGTGGTCTTAAGTTTTAGGCCCCTCTGAGGAACTGCTTCAGCAGTCAATGAGAGAAGAGGAGTGGTTCTGTGTTGTAATGAGCTGAAATGGCTGAGGCATGAATTTTGATGGAGGAAAAGGAAAGGCCCTTGTGCAGCATTTCAGTTAAGTATTGAAGAATTTGAGGTAAAGTGGGTGCTGATGTGCCCATCCCCTGAGCCTAGTTCCTGGAACAGAATCTTTTCCATTTTTCAGCATATGATTTTCTAGCACTAGGCCTCCTTGCCTCCAGAATAACATCCAACACTTGCTTGCTGAGGGATGATAATGGAGAGATCAGGTAATTAGCCAAGCTGCCAGGTTCTGGGTTTGAAGCTGTGGGTGCAGAATCTGGCCATTCTGCTGTGACAGCAGGACAGGGGTCTGAGGCAGGTGCCATGGTGCTAGCAGTGACACACTGTGCAAAAGGGGGTACCAGTGTTGGAGTGGCCAGTCTGGTGCAATTGGTATCATCCTTGGTTTGTCCTGTTTTATCTTTAGTAGTACCTTGGAGAGGAGAAGCAGAAGGGGAAGGCATAAATTGATAGGTTTTTCCAGGTGAAGGACAGGGCATCCACTTTCCAAGCTTGTTTGTGGGGTGTCCTTGTGCAGAATTTTTTCAATTGATAGTTCTGGGGGGAGGCAAAGATGTCTATATCTGGGCTCCCCCATTTGTTTCTCAACATGTTGAATATCTTGGGTTCCAGTTTCCACTCGTGTGGGTCCATGAGATTTCTGCTTAGATCGTCTGCCAGTGTGTTTAGCTTTCCTGGCAGGAGTTGAGCCTGTAGGTGTACTTGGTAACTCAAGGCTGTGTTCCACAGAGCCATGGCTAGTCTGCAGAGACAGTATGAGTGGGTTCTCTTCTGCTTGTTTATGTACCACATAACAGTGGTGTTGTCCGTCTTTACCATTAATTGTCCTGGAATGATGTGGTCCTTGAAGGCTGTAAGAGCATTCTGTAAAGCTAACATTTCTTTCTGATTGATGTGCAGGTGCATTTGACTTGGGTTCCATTTGCCCTGAATGCACTTCCCTGCCAAGTGAGCCCCCCATGCATAGTCTGATGCGTCTGTTATTAGGGTTTGGATGGCAGGGGGTAGAGTGAATGGCAGTCCCTTGTTTTAGTGACAGGCATCTGCCCACCAAAGGAACTCTATCTGTAGACAAGGAATGTTAGGAAACATTGCTTCTAGATCCTGAGAATGTTGTCGACACCATAGGCTTTTTAGATACCATTGTAGTTTCCACATATGCAGTCTTGCATATGACATTAGTATGAACCCCAGGGCTTGCAGTATTTTCCTTGCAGATAGCTGGGTCTCTGTGGCCAGTAGTTTGAAGTAGGCTGTCAAATTAACTTGTTTTTCTAGCATGAGAAAAGCCATCTGGGAAGTTGTGTTCAAGCTTGCTCCCAGAAATACAATTTGCTGGCAGGGTACAAGATGTGATTTATTTTTGTTTATAGTGTACCCCAGGGAAGTTAGTAATTTCTGTACAAATGCCAGATGATTCAATAGTATGTCCTGGTTTTCTGCCTGAATTAGACAATCGTCCAGGTAAGGATATATTTGGATATTTCTTTGCCTGCAAAATGCAATGACTGGAGCTAGGCACTTTGTGAATACCCTGTGTGCAGTATATAAGCCAAAGGGCAGTGCAGAGAACTGATAGTGCATGTTTCCTGCTTTGAAGCATAGGTATCTACTGCAGGATTCCCTTATTGTAATGCGCAGGTAAGCTTCCTTTAAATCCAGTGTTGCCAATCAGGCATCTTTGCCTAGCATAGGAAGCAGGTGGTGAAGGGTTAGCATCTTGAATTTTAGAATCACCAAAATGTGTTTAGGATAGAGATGTCCAGTATAATTGTCCAGGAGTTGTCTTTTCTGCGTACCAGAAAAAGTCTTGAGTAGAAACCCTGTCCCCGTTCCTCTTCTGGAACAGGTTGAATAGCCCTGATACTTAGGAGAGCGGGAATTTGCTTTTGAGCCTTCACCCAAAGATTTGGGGGAAAGGTCTGGCCAACCATTTGAGGTTGGTAAGGAGTGAAAGTGGAATCTGTATCCTTGGGAAACTATATTTAAAACCCATTTGTTCTGGGTAATGAGTTCCCAATTTTTTGCCTGCCGGGCAATCTTTCCCCCTAAGGGAACAGTCAGTTGTGCAGGGCTTGGAAGATTTAAAGTTAAGTCATTGAGACAGTTTACCATAGGGGGAGTCATATTGCTCCCTGCTTTGGAAGTGGACCCCCCCCCCACTGCTTAGTCCTGTGAGAACTTTGGGACTGAAGCCTGGGTGTTCTGCTGGTGCTGGCTTTGGACTGAGAAGGCCTGGAAGAGGCAGGAAAGGACCAATTTTTAGAGGGCTAATGCCTACTAAATCTGGGAGGCTGTACTTGCAGGAAATCTTTAACAGTTTGCATGGATTTAGCTTTTTCCTCCATCTTTTTAAGTACTTCTTCTGCTTTGTTGCCAAACAGGTGGTCTTGGTTTAAGGGAGCATCCAGCAATTTAGCTTTAACATGATCTGGCAAAGAATGCTCCTTAAGCCAAGCATGCCTTCTAAGTACAGACCCAGTGAGAGCAGCCCTGCAAGATGCCTCTATTGAAACAAAACCATATTGCAAAATATGTTTTCAAACTTGCTCAGCAGAATGCATTAAATCCTGTAAATCTTTATTTTCAGCACAGTCAGGAATCAGCATCAATTTCAGTTTAAGCAATCCAGTAATATGCTGCTGATACTTTAACATATGAAACTAGCAGTTTAAGGCCCTAATGGCCAAGGTTGCAGAAGTGTATACCTTCTTACCCCATCTATCCAGCGCCCTGTAATCTCTATCAGAGGGGTAGGATTTTTGGCAGTAGTAGCTTAATGCCCTTGCGTCCCTAAGAAATGGTCTTAGGATCCACAGTAGGATTTTTAAAAAGGAACTTGTGAGAATCAGGAACCCTGTAATATCTATTAGGTTTTCTGGGAGCAGGAGGTAAAGAGTCAGAGGCCAAGCTAGATTCCAAAAAGGCATCATCAACAATGTCCAGTACAGGGGCATAGCTAAAGGCCTGTGTTGGAGCAGGAGTAAGAAATCCCTAAGCCTCTTTTTAGAGTCAGAGTAATCCTGGCTTTCCCAGTGAAAATGCTCCAGAAGAGTATGCAAGGTTTCACCGAAAGAGAAATCCTCTGAAGGGGAAGCAGAGGAAATAGAGTCCTCTGCATCAGAATCCTCATAGGTAGATAAGGGCAAATCCTGATCATCAGAGGAAACAGAAATTTCAGAATCTTGATCAGAAGAATCATAAGCAAACTCAGTCCTAGGTCTCATAGAGGGGGAAGGTTGGCTTCCCCTAATTAAAGTAATAAGGTCTTCGGCCATTCTTATCATTTGCTTTTAGGCATGGAGGCCTGACCATGCAGTCTGGGCGTCTGTTTCCTAGGCATGGATATAGTTTTAGGCCTTGAAGAAGAAGATGGTGTCGGTTTAATATGCAAGTCAGTAGGCCTGAATACACCCTCAGAAGCCGGTGCCTGCACAGCAGCTCCAGACCCATCCAAGGTAGAGACATCTACAGGCTCCACAGTTGAAGCATCTCACGGCATACCGGACTCCGAATGGGTCTCAGTAGAGGCCTGAAAATCTGAAGTAGCGCATATAAGGGGCTGCAAAAGTGCCTCACTGAGTACCGGTGAAATGGCGACTAGCTTAGGAGAAGCGTCGTCAGCAGCTTTGGACCTATGTGGTCTGTCTCTGTCTTTATCTTTCCATTTTTTCGGAATGTCGGTAGTCAGATGGCTTACCGAAGCCATATCTGGATAATTGAACTGAGTACCAAAAAATTTGGAAGCGTAAATATACCGACAAATAGTACATTGTTTAAATAAGGCACAAAACCAACAGCGAGGTACGTCGTGGTCAGGGCCTAGGCAAGGAATGCAGTAGGAATGAAAATCATTATGAGGTATTTGCTTTCCACATGAAATACAATTATTGACTTTTACTGACATCGGTTTAGAGCAAGAAAAAGTTTCCCCAACGGGGTACTTAGCTTAGTTGAAGACTTCGTTTCTGAAACTAGAAAACGAAAATTTCAGGAGTCGGCCGACCAGTACTTGTGAACTGCTTCTGCTTCAGGCACTGCATGGCAAGTCAGACCAAATTGAAAAAAATAGTATTTCAGCTTAATAAAGCTCTTACAGTTCTCTCAGCTCATCACTGGTGCTGGCGTTTTTTTCATTTGGTCTGACTAGCTTGGTTGCCTTGCACCAGCCGTACTTGCTAGCTTCTTTTTTGCTTACACTGCACGGCAAGAAAGACTGATGTAATGGCTTCTACTGCATGATTTATACCCCTGACTACCTGACTTCATGGAAGATGGGACAGCAACCGACGCAGGACCCAAGACTTTGTTAATCAGGCCGACTGAGGGCTACTGCAAGCAGATAACCCAAATGGTGATGACTGCAACAATGAAACACAAAGAATATCATGTTGTTCATTTTATTAAAAACTTTATTACGTATTCTTGTTAATATATTCAATGGGGTACCCTCTATTTCTAAACATAACAATTAACTTAATCATTTCCTTTCTGAAATTGTCATCTTGACTGACCATTCTGGACAATCTTACCATTTGTCCTTTGATGACATTTTTCTTCTGAAAATAGGAGTGACAACTACTAAAGTGCAAAAAGGAACTGGAATAAGTTTTCTTACAAAATATTTTAGAACCAATACCACCTTCTTCTTTATACAATAAAATGTATAAAAATTCAATCCTGTCATTATTTACTTGACTAGTAAATTTTAAAAACTCAGTGGTATAATCTAAGTATTCAACAAATTCCTGTACCTCATCCTTTGTACCCCTCCAAAAAATCTAAATATCACCCAAGAAACATGTAAGTATAAAATAATCTTAGACATAAGTTCGTCTCCCATTCAGTTGATACTAGGTTTGCATATATGGGGGCACTCCTTGCACCCATTGCCATCCCCTTAAACTGTTTAAAATATTTCCCATCAGAAAAAATAAAATTATTCAACAGCACCAGCTCCATTAAATCTACTAATAAGCCTCTCTTAACATTATGTTGTTCGCTAAACTTTAATAAGCTATTTCCAAAATATTCCAATCCTACTTTGTGGGGTATCACACAAAATTTTATTATTTATTTATTTATTTATTTGCAGTTGTTTAACCAGGATAGTCCATTGGGCCTGAAGAACCCGTTTTCAATGGAGTCCTGGGGAGAAAAGCTCCTCATACAGATTACACAATGGTTAATATACACACATAGATTGCATGAAGATTACAGAGGTAAACAAACTAAGAATAATATACACACATGGATTGAATAAAGATTACAGAGGTAAAACAGACTGATCAAAAGTATTTCAATCAAAGTTAATAATGTCAAAAGTATATATATATATATTTTTTTCTCTAGTAGGATTGAGGATAGGTAGTTAGATGACATTGATGATGTCCACAGTTGCAAACAAAAATTCTTCACTACAATTCGAATTTCTTATAATGTCCAGGCAATGCAAAGAGTCCTTCAATATGTGTGGAATCTTATCTAAAACTGTTTTACAAGTAATATAAACATATGATGCCAAAGTCTCAGTTTTCAAACCCTTAGTGGCCATTATTGGTCTAAATGGGATACATTCATATTTTCATGCATTTTGGGATGCCAGATATCGATGGTATAACTGGTGTATCTACCGTCAAATACTTGTATTCTACATCCAAAATAATCCCCTCACATAAAAAATTCATAAAGTTGCCAATCTATTTTGGCATATGCTCAATGTACCTCAAATTTCAACACCCTTTGATATGTATCAGAATCACTCAAGATTTCCTGCATCTTACAGGTGTAGACAGTTCTTGGCATTATAACTATCCCACCCCCTTTATCAGGTTTCATGACCTTATATAGGTTGGTGTTAGTAAGTGCTTTTAAACAAAATCTTTCACCTGTTGTCAAATTGTCCAACTTATTCTTCTCAGTGTGTATATGTCTCCTTATTTGTGTTTCACATAACTGTTTGAACACCATAACCATAGGGTTACTGTGCAGGATAAACGTACTACTTCTTTCAATATTCAAAACATTGTCTGTAAAAGGACTGGCATTGCTAGCAAAAAAATACTTTCAAATTCAATTGCATGGTAAATAACTTAAGATCAATTAACAACTTCCCGATATCTTGTTGATGTGCTGGTACAAAGGAAAAACCTTTCTTTAGCAGTGAAAAATAATCAGTAGAAATGTCAAGAGCAGTAAAATTAAAAATAGAAAAACCATCATCATTCAAGTGTCTATAAACTTGCAAAGGCATATTTAAATCACTTTCGTTCTCTCAAGTCCTCAAATAAAGTATTAGACATTGTCCCAGTACTAACATCAAAACCGTTGTTAAAACTATGATTTAAACTATTGTTAGCATGTTCAACTCATTGTCCATAGCCATCACCTCCAATGTTGTCTCTTTATTCAATTGCAATATGTGCTGTGGTTGGAACGTTGGTTGCAATGTGTATAGCATGTGTTGCGTGGACCCCCTCCTTCCATTGGTCTGTCTGTCCCCCTCACAGGGGCTCTGTTGAAATTCTGCTGTTGTTGGTTCTGTTTCTAGTTCCTTAACTGGTTTGAACATCTTGGAAGTGGGAGGATCTAAAAAAGGCTCATTGTCCACGCAGTCAACTGTGGAAACCTCTCCTTCATTCTCTTCTCTCACCACCCTGGCATTAATAAAGTCCTGTACCACAGCACTTCCCCTTTTTTCAGCACATTCCAAAGTGTCTCTCATAGTCTTCCCTTGCTTTCTTTCCAACCCAGTTTTAATAAATTTATCAATGTCAAAAAAATATTTTATCAAAATGAGCTTTGTTGAATTCAAATAGCAAATCGTTACTTATACTGATATTTAATGCAGTTAATTCATTTTTAAGTTTAGCCAGCTTACAATTGTTGTCACGAATGATAACACGTCCATACCTGTGCGATCAAAGAGAGCGATTCAGTCCTGAAATGCCTTTGATTCCTCATTTATGCCCATCGGCCGTTTAAAAATCCTCAAACCCTTCAGTACTTGGTTCAGTTCAATGGATCGCTCTAAAAAACATTGTCCATTTGGAGTGATTTAAACCACTTCATAAGCTTCTCAAATTCCTGCATCTGTGTGTTTAAGGAACCAAAACACGCACCGTTGGCCATTGCCAGCATTGTATTGAGCAAAGGTGGTGATAACCACATTTCTAAATGAGGACATGTATCATTGGTCGAGTCATTCACACTTTGTCTATCAGTATTTGTTGTATTTGTTGTATTAGTGGCATTTTGCATTTGCAAACCACTGCTACCAGGTGGTATATGTAAAGGTAATAGTTCAGCTTGTGTTGAAGACAAAGTAGACAAGGAGCTGTTAATATTGTTTGTGGTGGCATCTCTGCCATTAGCTCATGTAAAAGAAATAGTTTGTTGAGAAATATCCACATATTGAACCAAAAAACGATCCATTCCTTATACAAAAAACAGATATAAAGCTCCACAGCTAGCCAGGATATACTAGCACTGTCACAAAACATGACAGAAAATCCCAAGACCAGTAATTACAAAATATCCTCAAGCCAGCAGGAATCATCAACTGTTTATTGAAACAACTAAGCGCTTTCGCCCGGAAATGCAATGGGCTTCTTCAGAGATAATTGTAAAATAAAATTAGTGCATTTAAATAATGATTATACAATAAAACAACGTCTCACCAATAATTTCACAGTATTAATTAAAAACTAATTGGATAATTTGTTGTGAAAACAATAAAACATATATACTTTAAAACCATTCACTATATCGTAAACCACTCATCTTATTTTAACCATTTGTTGCAATACAGTGGTATAATGGTGTTGCAATATAATGAAACAGCACCTAAAGTTAAAACTGTTATCCAAACTACGTGAAATAGTATTTTTGGTGGTGAATTGAGAGAAATATTGGGATTTCCCCCCACTTTTATATACAGTAGGGGTAAATTTGAAAGAATTGCTTGAAAGGGGCTTAGGGTCGAATAATCAAAAAGTCTTTAGAATGAGTAGATATGGGATGTGTAGAGCATGTGAGTTTATGAACAATGGTCCATATGTCAGTATAAACAACTACAAGAGGTCACTTAGATGCCCAGGTTATTGCAACTGTAACACTGATATGGTTGTATATGTGGCAACTTGTTTGAGCTGCCCCACATTTTATGTTGGGAAGACTATTTGAAAATTAAGACAACGTATTCTAAAGCACACGAGAGATATAAAGAATAAGAAAAAAGTGAGTGCACTTTTTATACAAGTACAAATATGACTCTGTCATTGTCCATGTTGGTGTGAATGACCTGACATGTACCCCCCTGGATTACATGAAAAGAGACATGGAGGAGCTGTCCGATCTTGTAGCCCAGGCAGTTATGACCCTAGCCCTGAGTAGCATCCTACCATCCCCCAGAATGATGCAACAGTACAAGGACAAAATGATTGACTTCAAAAATTGGCTAAGCTTCTGGTGTCATTCTAAGGGGATCCAGTATCTGTCTGCCTGGGATGACATGATAGACAGACCACGATGCTTTGCCAGAGATGGCCTGCACCTGTCAGGCTTTGAATTCCGGATACTGGCTAAGGTTCTTGCCACCCCTACAGTACCTTTTTTAGGCAAGGTTCAAATGACAAATTCACCACTGTAACAGGTACAAGCAAGCAAAATCTGAGGGTAATGCTACTCGATGGTAGAAGTCTAAACCTCAAAATGCACTCACTCGAGGCACTCCTTAAAATGGAAAATATCGACATCTGTGCAGTGACAGAGACCTGGTTCAAGTCTCCAGAGAGCACCCCTGCATTACCAGGCTATAACTCATACCACATCTTTCAGCCACCTAACCTGACCGAAACACTAAAGGCAGAGGTGTGTCCATATTCTTAAGGATATCCACACCTCCAGGCTAGTTGCTCAGCATAATGCATCTGAGATTATCCAAGTGCAACTAACTCTGGGCAAGACCACAATCCAAATTGTAGCTTGCTACAGATCCCCCACCATGCCCCAGGATTTCCACTCCTTATTTCTTGATACATTGCAAAATATAAGGGTACAACCCAAAATCCTAGTAGTGGACGATTTCAACTACCCCACCATTAACTGGGAAAACTACTCATGAACCAACTCTTTTGCTCAACGTTTTCTGGAATTCATAAATTCCAATGCCTTGGATAAATTTATCCACATCCCCACCAGGGACAGCAATATCCTAGACCTGGTCATTACCAACATGGGCAACTGGTGTTCCACACCAGAGGTCAATTCCTCATTGGTCAGATCCAACCACAAGGTAATCATCCTAGACATCCACATGCCCCATTAGGGAAACCACCATAAAAAATTTCTCCAAAGCCAACTTCACGCTTAAGACAGAAGTGGCAAACTTCACAACACCCATGCAGATGAACAATAGAGGTATGACTGCTGAATCCCACACAAATGCACTTTTATAAACACTTACATGAGTGCATGGATTGTGCAAGCCCTAACAGAACCAAGATGCAATCCTCCAAAAAAAGGAAGCCAATCTGGTGGTCCCCTGCCATAAACAAACTCTAGAACAGAAGAAAGAACTGTTGCAAAAAAGAGTAAAATCCCATGATTGGAGGAACTCGTGGTCAGCCTCAGTAAGAGGCTGATGTCCTTCGTAAAATCCTCCAAAGCTAGTTACAAAAACAAAATCACCACTGATTCTAAAGACAACCACAAAGCATTCTATAGCTATGTCAAGAATCTCAAGAATGTAGCTCAGAGGGATTGGGATTTCTTTAAGTGGAGCATGTCCAGCAGCTCTGGGTTTAACATAGCTTTGTATGTTAGGCAGAGATCACCTCTGAGTAGGCGATATGTGACGGAGTAAAGCTGGAGTTTTTTGAGACGGTCTGCATAGGACATCTGTTTGAGGCCAGTAATCCTCTTTGTGAGGTATTTCTGTGGCCTTTCCAGTTGTTGTATATGTCTTGTGAGGTACATACCAAAAGTAGCGTTGTACTCTATAATGGGTCTAATGAGTGATGAGTAGAGGGGAACAATGACCTCTTTTTTTCTGGATGAGAAAACTTTTGTGATGAGGTTAGCCACGTAGAAGGATTTCCTGAACACTGTGGCAATGTGATTATCAAAGGAGAGACTACTGTCTACCTGTGTCCCAAGGTCTCTTATCACATTTTCGGCATTAAGTAGACTACCAATTATGTGGTAGTTCATGGGTACAGAGTTTTACCAAAGGGGATGACAATACACTTTTTGGCATTGAGCTTGAGACCATGGCTTTGACACCAGGCATCTGTCTCAGTGAGGCCCTTTTGTAGTATGTCCATGTCGTTAGGAGTTTTGATTATGGCTCCTAGTTTGCAGTCATCTGCAAACTTTGTTAGCCAAAGACCTTCTGTGTTAGCCTGTACTTCAGAGAAGTAGATACCAAACAGGAGAGGACCCAGGACTGAACCCTGTGGTACTCCACTTGTCACTGGTCTGAAGTCGGATTTGGAGTCTGTTACTTTCACAGTGTGGGTTCTGTCTGTGAGCCAGTTGACAACCCATCTTGTGACATAGGAATTTATACCTAGTTTAGTGAGCTTATCTATAATTCCAGAGTGGGGGATGGTGTCGAAAGCCTTGGCGAGATCTAGATAAGCTGTGTGAACCACCTTACCCTCATCTATGCTTTGGTGACTGCTTCAAAGAAGTCATTCAGGTTTAGGAGACATGATCTGCCTTTTACAAATCCGAACTGGGTAGGGTCCAGAGTTTGGAGATTACCAATGTCTTTGTTTATGAGTTCCATGGCCTTGCAGACCAGGCTCATCGGGCTAATAGGGGTGGTAGCTCCCGGGGTCCGTCATGGCTCCCCCTTTGTGGAGTGGGATAACTGTTGCAGTGCGCCATTCAGTTGGCACAAAGACTGAGGTGAGGCTATGACTGAACATGGTACTTAGGTAGGGTGCTAGTTCATTCTTTAGTTCATGTAGAATGTAGCCTGGGATATTGTCAGGTCCCATGGATGCTGTGTTCTTGGCTTTGGAGAGTGTGTCTTTTACCTGTGCAGTCGTGATTACAGGAACTTTGCATTATTCCAGTATAGAGATGGGCCCTTTATGGGGTGAGAGCTGGATAAAGTTAGCACTGAATCTATCTGCCAGGATGTTGGCAATATCAGTTAGTTCTGTATATTTAGTGCCATTGTGCTGTAACTCAGAGCAGATCTGAGTGTTAACATTGAGATTCTTGACATAGCTATAGAATGCTTTGTGGTTGTCTTTAGAGTCAGTGGCAATTTTGTTTTCCTAACTAGCTTTGGAGGATTTTATGAGGGATCTCAGCTTCTTACTGAGGTTGACCAGGGTGTTCCTCCAGTCATGGGATTTTACTCTTTTTTGCAACAGTTTCTTTCTTCTGTTGTAGAGTTTGTTTATGGCAGAGAACCACCAGATCGGCTTTCTTTTTTTGGAGGATAGCATCTTGGTTCTATTAGGGATAGCATGATCCATGCCCTTGTGTAAGTGCTTATAAAGTGCATTTGTGTAGGATTCAGCAGTCGTACCTCTATTGTCCGTCTGCATGGGTGTCATGAAGTTTGCCACTTCTGTCTTAAGAAGTGTGAAGTTGATTTTGGAGAAGGTTTTTATGGTGGTTTCCCTAATTGGGGGTGGGGGTGGCATGTGGATGTCTGGGGTGATTAGCTTGTGGTCAGATCTGACCAATGAGGAATTGACCTCCGGTGTGGAACAATGGTTGCCCATGTTGGTAATGACCCGGTCTAGGATATTACTGCCCCTGGTGGGAGTGTGAATAAGTTGATCCAAGGTGTTGGAATTTATAAATTCCAGAAAACGTTGAGCACAAGAGTTGGTACATGAGTAGTGCACATCTTTATGCAAAAGCTCCACAGTAGGGTTGCCTATAAATTCAAAAACATTACCTGTATGTGTACAGATCTAAATGCCTTGGTTTTAAATGTTTATTTCCATTTTAGAACTGTTTCCTGTAATGTATACATCAAAATATGTTATGTCCTATGTTATCACTGAATCTTTGATCTTAGTTATTGAACTTTTTATTATTACTCTCAGTTTTATTCTAGATTTGTAATGAATAGTGTGGGTGTTTTATACTTACATAAACTCACCCATTAGTTGTTTAGTAAACAATTATTTCATTATTCTATGTGAGGCACCATTTGGTTAAGTATTAATTATATACCTGTGGACTTTTTATAGCTTAAAACAAATAAAAAGGCAATAGGTATTCGCCAGACAACTTTATTAACAATAAATTTGTCTGGAGAATACCTATTGCCTTTTTATTTGTTTTAAATTTGTTTGGTTTGACTTTTTTATAGCTTAGTTAGACCATGATACTAAGATAGGAACACTTTTATTGCACTCTGTCGAGTTTGACTTCCTAATTTAGCAATAGTTAACAGATATAAACTAATAAAAAATGGTCTGATGAAGCTCATTGATGTAGGTGGATGAAAGAATTTACAATAAATGCTTTTTGAGTGGAACTCCCTGCTATACCTTCCTTTTTGTTTAATTTTCAGATATGCATTTTTGTGTGTTATGAAAGTGTCAGTGCCACTACCTTAAACAGGCTGTTATAGCCAGTCCGGCTGAATGTATGATGGTGGACTGTGACCAATATTCCACACTGCTACACAGGGAAATGCTGAACCATTTAGTTAGGTTCTCCGTCATTCAATGGTTCCTGCTAAACATCAATACAGCTTCAGGGGCATACTGTCTGACATTCTCACTGTATACAAAAATGAAGGTCCAAGGTCCATCAGAAACTAATATGGGATTTTCTTTGACTTGCTGCATGACACTGACCTTTGTTTCATAATGGATAACTAGTTAAACAGGAAATGTGGTCCTTATCTACTGGTTGCTACACCCCAGGGGTCTCTATTGTTAAAGAATGCAAACAGGATTGTGGAGGAATGTATTTATTGCAAATCTGTGATATGGATGGTCCATTTCTTTAACAGGAAGTTCAGATGTTTTGAGTATGTCCTGTCAGCAGAAGGAATGTAGCCTTCTCATCTATAAGTCACCGAGTTCTATAAGATCATTATAACAAAAGGTTATCAGTTCTCTCATCCTGTCTGTCTTATACCAAATCTTTATTGTTCTCAGTGTGTTTAAGATTTGTATAAATATGAAATTGATGTCTCTTACTAAACAGTTATTCTTATTTACAACAGGATTTTGATTGATTCGGGGTATTACCTCAATATCCCATCATTTGCGTCATATGCTGGACTTCCTTCTTCCAGTCAGGTGTGAAGACATCAGACGTAGTTGAAACACCAATCACCTGGTCTGAATATTTCCTAGTTTCCCCTTAGTCTCAAGCACCCTTATAATAAACCTGCTGACCCACAGCTAATGGAATAATGCAATATTGCAGTTGTTACACTTTTTCACTTTAAGCTCTCTTATATCAAACACGTTGATCTACAGCTAAGGGAGTAATGTGATATAGCAGCTATTGCACCTTTCCTTTTCATTTGTGCTCCTTTGGATATTTCTTGAAACCAATGCTAGTAAACGACAACTTATTGTTCACTGTCTCTGAGATACAACTTCATTTCAGTCATGATCCTCTGTAAACCACTGCTAGGATTCTGCACACATTCGACTTTATGTCAAGTCATTGTACATCATCTTGCAGTTACTAGTCTCATCTTGTGCATGGTTTGCTCTGTGCACAGACCTTCATTCTTTAGTGAGCTACGCCCTCTGACATGGTCAGGACGATGGCTGGAATGTGGTGGACATACCCAGGTATATGGACTTTTAATCTTGAAATGGTTAACGGATATGTTAGTCATGTTCCTTTGGGTGGCTGACAGATATGTTAGTCATGTTCCTTTGGGTGGTTGACGGATATGTTAGTCATGTTCCTTTGAGTGGTTGACGGATATGTTAGTCATGTTCCTTTGGGTGGTTGACGGATATGTTAGTCATGTTCCTTTGGGTGGTTGACTGACAAAGCTGTCTAGGCTGTCTTTCTACCTTTCATGCTTTAAGCTTTTAAACCAAAGCAATGCAAAACAGCATTTTTTCTTTTTTGTTGAGGTCCTTGCTACTGTTACATCAGCATTTTATTAAACTGCAACAATGGTTAAGGAGTATTCTGATCCTGGAACATTTTTCTGCTTTGACTGAGTTACAGTTTCCTGATTTGCTGAGCTCAATATTGTGAAGCTAATTGTCAAAAACATGCAAATGATCCCATGAAATTCTTGGTTGGTAATAACCTCATAGTCGTTCTATCTCATTTTATTCTTTCAGTTCCTAGAGTAATTTTTGTAGTTAGGTATCCTGAAACTGATTTTTAAGACTTCTTGTCATCTGAAATCCTTCACTGGATGTCAGTTATCTTGACAATTCCAGATCTGTCTCCAGCTTATCCATTTTGACATACATCCTGAATAATATCTAACAATTCATAGACTACTAGATAATATCAATTTAGTTTTCACATTTGCAATAACATTGTGCCTGTCATCATTAGAGTTCTTAATGATCTGCTAATGGTAAGACGCCACCATTTATTGATCTAACCAGATCCCTCTGCAACTTTTGACATGGTTAAACATAGTATCTTGTTTTAATATTTTTGATTACACTGTACAATATTCTCTTTGTTTATGGACTGCTTTGTCTCCTGTCTGTCAAGATGACTTGCAACAGAATTTCATACCACTAGGCCTTTTCATTTGGACAGTAAATTCCCAAAGGCCTCACACTCAGGTCCATTGTTTACCATCTTGATGTTGTCTTCAGGTGATCTTTTTCAAGGCTAATGGTTAAGTCACCATCTCTGTGCTTCTGATACTTGGCTTTATATCCCATCCCATTGGAAATAAGTGAGAATAATTTATTTTAGGTAATTCGGAGATGTTAAGTTAGTGGGTATCTGAAAATCAGTTGAAGATTAACATCTCCAAGACTGAAACACTGAAACCATGGCTGTGTGTGTGTGTGTGTGTGTGTGTGTGTGTGTGTATGTATATATATATATATATATATATATATATATATATATATATATATATATATATATATATATATATATATATATATATATATATATATATATATATATATATATATATATATATATATATGGGTTCACTACATAATCTCGACATTTTGAAATATCGAATTTCAAAATCTCGAGACCATATAGCTGAAACCCCTAAATACCGAAAGACCAGAAGTGTGAATTACAAAATCCCGAACACTACACTAAACATACACCACACAGATACACATATGCACACCTTCACCCAAAACACAAACACACAAACATACACTACATACAAGTAGGGGGGCAAGCCCCCCTGCACCCCCCCTACTTACATATTCTAACTCCAAGGTTGCACTACACAGACAAATACAAGAAGACACCACCAAACACCTACATTCCCCTCGAACACATACATCACATTCACAACACACACTTACTCACACACTAAAGCCCCTAACCAACACACTTAAACATAGATATTTACCTGACCTTCCACTTATCCATTCACAAACTGCAACACCAGAAGCGGTACTTCAACATCTCCGAACTTTCGGATTTTGAAATTCGCGCTTCTGGTCTTTCAGTATTTAGGGGTTTCAGCTATATGGTCTCGAGATTTTGAAATTCAATATTTCAAAATTACGAGATTATGTAGTTAACCTATATATATTATACACACACACACACACACACACACACACACACACACACACACACACACACACACACACACACACACACATACACACACACACACACACACACACACACACACACACACACACACACACACACACACACACACTTTCTGCTATGAATGCTATTAGGCTAGGGCTGCTAGTGGTTCTGACAGTATGGTTGGAAACATCTAGCTGCCGTACTTTTGTCTACCCAAGTCAACCATTAGAATCTAATAACACCATCACTTTGAGAGAGAGAGAGCACCACGTTGGTCTGTTATAGTCAGAACCTAATGAACTATGTCTTTAACTTTGCTTTTCTGGTTACTTCTTTTCTGTTTAAGTTTTTAAACATTTGAGTAGTTCAAGGGTCACTGTGGCAAATGCTTACTAGAGTTATATATCAAACTAATACAAACCCAAACATTCGTTTTTGCATGGTATTATAGTTGTAATTAGTGTGGATGGGAATCGTGAAAGTTTTAATCCATCAGAGGCCATGCATTTGATCCCTTCGATTTCACATTCAGTATCCAACCCAGCAATTTAGGTGTAAAAGTATAATGATCACCTTGTCAAGTTTTATTCATTTAACAGTTAGCATCTTAATTTTAAGTGCAGCCACTATCTTCTTCCTAACTACCCTAGAAATATATTCCTTGCCAGTAGATGTTTGAGATTTATAATGCAAGTCCTGCAAATATGAAAACTGAACTATGATTTAATAAAAGCTACAGTATTTTTTTAAGTTGCTGTTATACATTATACACAGCAGTTTTGAGTTAGTGTATATTTCCACACATTCATACCTAAATTCTCTCATTTATGAGAACTGCCATTATAGTCCTCAAGTATACAATGCAAACCAGAAATGAATACGTTTTGACATGGAACCCCCCATCTCTCATCTGAACACCTTTGATCTCCGTCTTGTTCTTCGTTCCTCCTCACTTCAATCTGAGTGCTAACATACGTCCTTTCTAGGACAGCCTCGATATATCCTTTCACTTGGTATACCTTCCAATTTTAAAATTCAGAGCTTTACAGCTATTAGTTTATAGGGATGAAGAGTAAGGATTCTTATGAGTAGAAATGGGAATGCACTGTAAGACATCGTACTGTGCTAATAAGTTCCAATCCTTAACAGAGGGCTTAATTCATAATTACATCAGAGTGCGTAAGACGTATAGCTGCAGTTCATGCACTGGAGTTCCTGACAGCCCATCTCCTTACAGGTAGCAACATCCTTTATCTTCTGCAGAGGTCACATAAGCCACGGTAACACTGTCTGATGCATGTAGGACAGGAGCGCTTATCAAAGGCAACTTTCACAACCTGCAGACCTTTCTGATATACTGTGTCCATTTCTATAAATATTTCTGCACCTGAATCTCTGGCAGTACACATAGATGTCATACATCTTTACAAGAGGACTAGCTTAGACCTAACTTCTTATATTGATCAAAACGCTGGAACATTCTACTCTCCTTTGTGTTACTTAATTTGTCAAGATTAGCCCATTTACATAACTTTCTGTGCTGCTGTATTTTTTTGAATTCTAGTCGACAAGTTTCAAGTCTATACAAATTGCTGCCAGTAACAGAGACATTTACCTCTGTGCTGTCTCTTTCTGTGCATTCTCTGACATCACTGGCATGTAACACAACAAAAGCAACTATTGAATAATTAGTGGAGCACCATGTCCTCCTTCTGTATTTTTCTTTAGCTCTTTAGTAAGAATGCATTGCACTTCTCAGCTAACTACTTTATAATCGATAATCAATTAAGTTGACAGTCAAATTGTACTTTCCATTACATATTTGGCATTTCACTAAAGCTCCTTAAATTCTAAATCTAATTATTACTGATACAGGCAACAACTCACTACCACTAGTTGTAGAACAGAGCTACCTATGGATCACCTTGGACCCTGCTCTTTTACAAGTTCATAGGGTCATAGGTTCATACTAGGCTATCTGCCCTAGGGCATTTATAAGCCTAGCCAGAGTGTGTTTGGCTTTCGCCACCCATTTTTAATTAATTTTGCTATGCCCTTTTTCGAGGTTGGTATACTGTGCCTCTGTCTAACAGTGACACAAAAGTGATACCCCGGGTAAACCTACGATCTCCCATCCACTCATCAAGATTCCTCTTGAAGAGAGTCAATGAGGGACTCTGCCTAACCTGGACTGGGATTTTATTCCAGAGTGAAGGGAGCCTCTGGGTTATGAATCTGTCCCTCCAGCATGTCCTATTTATTTCAGTGCTGAGGTTCAAGTCTCTCGAGCGCGTAGCTCGATGGGATTTGCATTTTCTGAGGTGCAGCATGTCCATTAATTCCGGGTTGGACATGGCTTTATACGTCAGGCACAGATCGCCTCTGAGCAGGCGGTATGCTACTGAGTAGAGCTGGAGTTTCTTTAACCAGGCAGAATATGGCATCTGTTTGAGCCCTTTGATCCTCTTGGTGAGGTACTTTTGGGGTCTTTCCAGTTGCTGCAGGTGTCTGGTAAGGTACATCCCAAGATGGTCATTGTACTCAATTATGGGCCTGATGAGGGATGAGTAAAGAGGCACGATGACCTCCCCTGATCTAGATGTGAATCCCTTCATGA
Source organism: Protopterus annectens (assembly GCF_019279795.1). NCBI lineage: Eukaryota > Metazoa > Chordata > Ceratodontiformes > Protopteridae > Protopterus > Protopterus annectens. The sequence goes on from NC_056744.1 coordinate 1,233,879,596, forward strand.
TTAGGTGGGCTATATAAAATGTTTTTCTAACCACTTTGGCCACGTGGTTGTCAAATGAGAGATTGCTATCAACTTGGGTCCCCAGGTCCCTAATTACTTCTTCTGTACTTAATGGATTACCACCTATGTGGTAATTTGTGGGCACTTTGTTTTTGCCAAAGGGGATGACTATACACTTTTTGGCATTTAGCTTGAAGCCATGGCTCTGGTGCCAGTTGACTGTTTCTATGAGGCCCTTTGGATGATGCTTGTGTCGGCTGGAGAGTCGATTATGGTGCCCAGTTTGCAGTCATCTGCGAACTTGGTCAGCCACAGTCCTTCCGTGTTGGCCTGTACCTCCGAGAAATATATACCGAACAAGAGAGGTCCCAGGACTGAGCCTTATCAGTCAAGCATACTAGCAATATTATTAGAAAACCACTCCCCAACTATATCTATGCTAACGAACCTCACACTTCCTCAACCCTACAGCTTGTAATGCCTTAGCTAAAAATGTGCTTATCCTTAAAAGAAAATACAGGCTTCATCTTGTAACATCACATTCCAACTCAAAGACAGGTAAAATACAAACAACTATAAACCAAATCTGAATTTTTTTTCATACAGAACCCAGATCTCATGACTGCTAGCTTCTACACAAGTTTAACTGGCTACTTGTAATTTACAAAGCTACATTTCTTCTTAGCCGTGACAACTGCAAGCTATTAAAAATGGGGTAGTGTCCCATGTGAAAGCAAAATTACAAATCAAGCAGCCTAACTACACACTTCAAGACAGCCAAGAAGATAGCACTGCCAGTATTATATCTACTTTTAAAGCCTCAAAATGGAAAGAGCTATCTGCTAGGCTAGGCCCAGCTTATTGGAATCAGCTTCCTGCAGAAGTGTGGCAGCAAGAGACACTCCAATTACTTAGAAGCAAACTAAGAGAGTAACTGTTTAAAGACACCAGATGCTATTACTTCCAGGACAATAGTTTGTCCTTGGAGCTCACAATGTAGTTACATATATAGTTTTAACAACTGACCACTGGTTCCTCATTATGCACAGTGAGATATTTAGTTTGTACGATTTTCTCTGATATATCATTTTTGATATGACCTCCTGAAACTCATGACTCTTTGCCACTAAATTGTTCACTTTTAGCTGCACATTCCATTTCTTCCATTACCAGCCTGTAAATAATACAGTTCATTCCTCGTTATATTGAAATTCATGTAGAATAAATTACTTTCAGAAGTGGCAAATTTAATTATTAATTATGGAGTGACCCAAGGAGGCAATAAGCATCATTAACTACTGCAAAGTTTCATTATAGTGCACTTATGTTAGATGACTAGAACTGAGATGTTAAGTTTTACCACTGGACAGCCTGAACCTATTTTTACAGATATTTTGCAAACCATTTTACTACAGCATAGGGGCATCCAATATATTTTAGTCTCATTAATAATATTCATGATTATCTATGTCAAAGGCCTTGGAAAAATGTAGATATAATACAGTGCTGGAATATTATATATCCTTGGTTATAGCTACAAACTTGTTTGAAGCAGTTTGGGTAATATGTCCATGTCTAAAATTGTGCATAGTTGATGCCCACAATTTGTGACTCAGAATGTTGTTTGCAAAGTTGTGTGTATTCTAGTCCTTCAAGTATTTTTTAACAGGACAATAAGGATAGGTGATAGAGTTGTAATTCTTTGTCATATTCATCACTTTTGTGTAGATGTATGATGTTGGCCTCTTTCTGTATTGGCAATAATGGCACAAGGTATTCCAGGGGAGCACAGCAGACAAACAGCTGCAAAACAACACTATCCAGCACTCTGATGAAGTAAATAAAAATGTAACATTTCTTTCTAGAAATATGTCCTCTAATATGAATACTCAAAATCAGCATCCAACAATACTGATCCATTATATAAAAGCAACAATAATAGCATGAGCATGTGATTAACCGCTATTTTCAGTGCATGTCCAATGGACAATAAGACCACATAACTAATTTAAATGAAAAAAAAATGGTTTCATGAAGGACCTTCCTTCTTCAGTTCAGAAAGCAAAGAAATATTTGAATTAGTCTCAGCAGTATAAATAATGGGTAGATGGTCACATGACAAAAAAAATTGGTAATGTAGTACAAACGTTTTATGCTATCAACATATTTGGGCATCACAATAAATATGTTTACTTTAGATTATAATATAGACATTATCACAAAAATATTATCTAACTTATTAAGCAGCAATGTCATCAATGTTTGAGATGTTTGCATTACAATAATTACACAATTTGTGCAATAATAGCAAGGGTCACAATTTAATTGCTATTTATTTATTACATTTGTTTACTGGGATAGTCTGAATGGGCAGAAAGTTACCCTTTTCAGTGGAGGCTTAGAGAGAAAAAACAGAAAAATTCCAGCATTGCATAAAGAGCATAGTAAACAGAAATATTCAAGTAGTAAACAATTTAACAAAATGTAAAGCGAGTATCATTAACTCATAGTGGTACCATGTAATGAGCTATAATTTTTTTTTCCTTGGAAGAAAAACTCTGGAAAATACATTACATAGAGAAGATAGTAAACAGAGATATATACCTAATCAACAGATGGATAGAAGGTATCAACAAATATACAAAATTTAAACAAGAGTATCAGCATACTGTATTATTTAGTAGCAGTATCTGTAGATCTATGGAAAAGAGGGAAATGGAGGATTAGTATTATGAGGAGAGAACAAATGTTTTAGGATAGGTAGAAAGATGAAGAGGGAGAAAGAGAGGTAGAGGACAAGGAGGACATGTTTGACTGATAACTAAGGGCACAGTCCATGGAAAGAGCAGGAGAAAGTAAGAGACAGGAGATGTAGCATCTTGGAGTTATGCATGCATACAGCCAAGTATCTTCGAGGTATTCTCTTATTTGCGCCTTAAGAAGTTGGTCTTTAATGTATTTCCTAGACTTGGAGTTAGGAAGACCCACATTCTGGGCAGGGAAGAAGAGTACAGAGTTGCCAGGTAAGTTTTTAGCTTTTGTAACAGTTAATAGCCTTTTGCCAGTGGATCTCAGCTGTCTACCTTTGTCTACTTGGATTACAGAGTTCGGTTACAGAGTTGGAGAATATTTTTCAAACTAGGTCATTTGTCTCGATAATAGATGAATTTATGGGAAGTGACTATTTGGGTAAGTATAAGGTAATGCCTTAGCTATAACCACTGAAGTTTTTTTTTCCTTTAAGGCCAAACAGTGATGGTACTCTATAATGATGATTGGTAGAATATTTTGCCACCTCATTATAGCACTGTTCCAAGAGTGAGAGGTGATTGGAGTGTAGGTTAATCAAGATGAAAGCAGCTTAAAGTAGTGTAGAGATGAAAATGAATCGAACAATACTTTTTCTGCTATTATCTGTGATGTATTGTTTGACTCCATAGAAAGTATCTATTTGTTTGCTGCTTATTTCACGCGATGATCACATTTTAAGCTTTTGTCAATAGTGTCTTTAGCTAGGTAGAGATCATTAAATGAATATGTTGAACAACAGGGTATCTAAAATAGGTAACTGAGGGACACCCACTCTGATAGGAAGGAAACAGGAGGTGTTAAGTTGCCATTTTACTACCTGTTGCTTATTTGAGAGTTAGCTGGAGAACCAAGATAGTGAAGTTTAATGTATTCCTAGGTGAGCTAGTTTTAGAAGCAATTTCTGGTGGGATATGATATAAAACCTTTAGATAAATCTTGGAAAAGTACTGAGGCTAAGTTTCCAGAGTTTTGATACTAGTTAACAGATGTTCTAAAAATAAGGAAAACTGTACATGCACTATGAAAAGGACAGAAACCATGTTGTGAAAGAGGAAGGAGGCAACTGTCAGTCATAAAGCTAAGGAGCTGAGGCTGGAGATACTTCTGCAGAGTCTTTGAGAGTGGTGAGAGTGGAGACATTATAGCTATACCCCTAAAGTCTGAGAGTTCATTTGACTGTTTTTTCTTTATTTATTTTATTATTGTTTGTTAACCGGGTTAGTCCAGCTGGGCTTGTGACCCATTTTCAGTGGAGACCCGAGGAGAAAGGCTTCTGTACATAGTATAAAATCAGAGATTTGAAACATTACAAAATATAAAACACAGAAATTTGCAACATTACAAAATATAAAGTACAGAAATTTGTAAACTTACAAAAGACAGAATTTCAGACTTACAAAAAACAGACTTTCCACCTTTATGGACAGGAAGAATGCAGCAGCTGTCCTACAGAGTTGGGACATGGCTTTCAGTGATGGAGCAGTTGATTTTAGTATAGATAGGAAAACTTAGAGCATCAGGAACAATTACTCACTGGTATGTTATCAGGAGTAAGGGTGGAAGGCTTTAAGGATAGTAATAGGTTTTAGTTGTTGAAACTGAGAGTGGTTTGAGTGCAAATGTTTTGGGGGATAACAAGGGAGGTGGGGTGTGTCTGCCTATGGCCAGTGTTTAGTAACAGAGGTTACTGTTTTGGTGAAATACGTAATGAACCTGCTTGCTATACTATCAGTATGGTTACATGAAGCAGGTGTAGGTTGGGTTGGTGTACCAGGTTTTGACATCTGGTTGAGTGTAGTCCAAAAAGCTTTCGTGTTGTTATAATTTGCTGACTATATATCATTAATAGTAGTTTTAACAGTTTTGACTTGATTTTTTGTGGAGTTTCCGAGACATTTATAGTATCGATGGACAGCTATGGTTTTAACTTGCTTCCATTTTTTCAGACTATCTCTCTCTCTCTCTCTCTCTCTCTCTCTCTCTCTCTCTCTCTCTCTCTCTCTCTATCATGAACAGTTTAGTACCTTTTGAAACCAGAGTGCTGCATTAAGTTTAATTCTTCTACTTCTTATTAAGGTGAGTTCATTGAGTAATTTAAGGACAACTGAGTTGAACAGAACTACAGCTTTAGCAAGTGGAATAATGTGAAAAGCCTGTCAGTTTACAGATTTTAGTGATGCAATGAACTTGTCCTTATTAAAGGAGGAGAGGTTATGAGCTAGGTTGTACCAATGTTGTGTTTTCTTAGGTTTATGATGCTTTATTGTGAAGATCAGTAGGTGATCACTAAGGGTATCAGGTAAGGCACCTATTGAGAGTATTTTGCTTGTGACACCAGAGAGAGAATCAGATCTAAGATAAGAGGCTTTTCCAAAAGTTTTTGTTGTACCATTTGGGAGCTGAGAGAAACTGAGTGATGCAATACAAATAAATGACATTACAAAGACTGTTACTGTCAGTAGTTTGCCATTCAGTATTCACGTCTACTCAAATGATTGCCTCTAGGGAGATGTTGTTTGATGCCCAAGAGAGAAGTTCTTCAGCAGTAACTGTGTTATTTCTTACGGGGAAAGAAATCTCCTACAATGCAAAGGTTTTTGTGAGATTACTTTGCAAGGATGTTATAATTATTTCTGCACTGAAGAGCGAGGGAGAGGTTTTATGAGACCTAAAGAGGTTTAAAATATTTTTGTAGATAATGGCCACCCCACCACCATTTTTATGTGGTCTGTCAACTCTTGAGGTGTTATATCCCTGAGGTAAGATTTCTTCATCGTTTATTTCTTGTTTAAGCCACGTTTCTGTGGCTAATAGTACATCTGGGGAGTGGTAGGCTTCCTTGCATACACATCACTAAGTTTGTTTCTTATACTTCTAAGGCAAGCTGTGTATAAGTGGAGATTGTATGGTTTTGAGGGATGACTATTTTGTGATGTGGCAAACTTATTTTTTTATTGATAACTTGCAGGACCTGGATTATAACGGATGGTACCATGTGTTCTCAAGTGAAAGGACCACATGAAATATGTATATGGGCATTTGAATTTCAGCCTTTCTCTAGGGGAAGGCTTGTGATTATGTCACTGTGGGTGTAATATTTCATGTTAAAGAAGTGGACAGTTGTAGAGGAAGCGGGACTAGGGGCTATTAATAGTTGGAGGTGCATATTCTTTTGGAGATGACAGGGTTGAGTATGGAGAGTTGTATATAGAGGAATGTGTTGGTTAAAATAATGAAGGCAGTAGTTGTGAGGGGTAATTATACAATTGTGCAGAATACTAGCATTGTAGCTATGGAGTAAGCAAGACAGAAATTGAAGAAAATGAGAGAGAAGGAGGTGGAGTAAAAGTGAATAAGTTGACTTAGTGTAGTACTGAATGGGTATGTAGAAATTGGAGAGTTTAATGGAATGAATGGGCGGGTGGGGAGGAAAAAAGGGAGGTTTAGCATAAGGTAGTTGACTGAAGTATAAGAGATGTCAAGAAATGTGAGTGGGGAATGTCTATAGTTATGTGTATGCCTTTAAGAAGCATGGCAAGTAGGTGGAGTTCTGGGTGAAGACCAGGTTCAATAAATGGAATGGAATGGAATGAAGGGTGGCTGAGGAATTTGTGATAGCAAAGCAACATAAAGGTCAATAGCTTCCACACCAGTAGGTGGCAATCACTATTGGCATTCTCCATGTGCAGAAGACAGCAACTGTGAGATACTACACAGACAATTGCTATACAGGTTTCTTGTGCATTCAGTTTTTTTTTTTTTAATACTGCTTTATAAAAACAATGCTTAGAACAGAGTAGAAATATGTCTCTATAGCCTAAGGAAACTGTAAAGCTATGTTATTATCGCAGTATTTGGGGGGGGGCATGGATGCTTATAGAGTAAGTGGAAGGAATTATAAGGTAGAAATTCTGGAAGTAAACAAGCAGGACAGATGATACATTTATATTTATTGTTGTACAATTATAGCATTTATTCTAAATACATTTTCCCATAGAAATGTTTCTTTTCACATATGATATACACATGGAATGCCTCTGTTGAAATACCTCATCAGCCAGGATAAGGGAATTTTGTGGAGTTAAATTATTTCACTTCCTTTCAGTTGTATACAACAGGTCTCACTTTTAGCAGGGAGATATGTAATGTGGGCAAACCGATAACAAGGACAATTATACACTTAAAAATAGAGGTAGCAGTGCATTTATCTTATAATCGAAAGTGGTCTTATTATTACAAGCATATCTGTCAACTGTACAGATTTTCACAGAATGTCCAGATTTTTGCCTCTTATTTTTGATCTGTTTCTAATACAGTTGTGGTTTTCTGGCAAATCAGTGGCAAAACATTGAGGGTTGAAGTCAGAAAAATAATGACAGACATTTGCGTTTCAGACTTCAAGCCATTCAGAAAATTCATGCTAAGGCAAAACCTGTTATTCTATTAACTTTCTAAGTTTGTAAGAACAGTATTTAAAAAGTGTCCTTAATCTTGGTCCTTTGTTCCCAATTATTTATGGCTCTGTTCAGATTTCTTGCTGTAAGAATTTGAGAGGTAGGATTGCAAGTTAATCAGTAAACTGAGTACTGTTTCCTCACAATTCTTAACTACAATCTAACACAGCATATAAACACATGCAATCAAGTAAAAGTGATTAAAGTGCCTATAGACCCTTAGTTGTAACACTGCAAATTGTACAGTAATTTTAGTAGTGGTCACTTGCTGTGTCTTAAGTGGGAGTTCTAAATGTAATATTGCTCTACACAGACATCACTGAGGCAAATTAAAATAGATTAATTCTACTACTTTTCAATTACTTTTCTTTTGCATGCATCAATTAATGTAGGTATTCACTTGAGTTTGCATTTCTCAGCCAAAATAAATAGATCAATTTCAAAACAATTCCACGTTCTCCTAATAGTCACCATACACAGCTGTAGGGTACATTAAGGGAAGAGCCAGGAATATAGCATAAGCAACAAAAATAATTGCATTTACTGACCTTTTAAAGTGATCTGTGCACACAGTCCTCCGGCTGTATGGAACTATGTAGGTTAGCAGCTAAGTGGAAAGCAGAAACTTCAGTGAGCTAGCTACTAACAGAAGGGATAGAGATGGGACGAAAGGTTAAACTGCACATCCAAGGATGGGCTTATTATAGGGTGGAAGGGTGAACGTCATATTCAAGGGTGAGTTTATTATGGGGTGGATGGGTAAATTGCACATCCAAGGACGGGCTTATTATGGCGTGAAAGGGTTAACTGCATATCCAAGGATAGGCTTATTAAGGGGTGGAAGTGTAAACTGCACATCCAAGGATGAGTTTATTATGGGGTGGATGGGTAAACTGCACATCCAAGGAAGGGCTTATTATGGGGTGAAAGGGTAGACTGCAAATCCAAGGATAGGCATTTTATGGGGCGAAAGGGTAAACTGCACATCCAAAGATGGGCTTATTATTGGGTGAAGGGGTAAACTGCACATGCAAAGATGGTCTTATTGACAGAATTGTATTGCAGACTTAAGTGAATATACTTTAGAGCTCCCACACCAGCAGAAGGTAACTGCTGTACAGGTTTCTTATGCCTTTAAAATGTATTTAAAATAAAACAGCACTGCTTTACTATCACAAATCATCAAACAGAATAGAATTATGTCTCTGCAGCCTGAGGGAATTGTAAAGTTATGTAATTATCTCAGTTAACTTTGGGGGGAATGGATGCTCATGTGGGACATGGAAGGAATTAAAAGGCTAAAACTTCTGTAAATAAACATGCAGGACTCTGTGCCTCTACTTCTTACTACAGAACAGATATGTATACTTAATGTTGTACAGTTATTTATCGTAGGGCACTTATTCCAGGAATCCTTTTTCCTACATGCTGTGGATATGAAAAGTGTATACACCCCTGTTAAAATTCCATTTGTTTGTGATTAAAACAATGAGACCATAATAAATCATCTCAAAACTTTTCTTACATTTAATGTGACATATAACCTGTAAAATTCAATTAAAAAACAAACAAATTTGTTAGGGGAACAAATATAAAAAATAAAAAATATATATTAAGCTGGTTGCATAAGTGTGCATACCCTTAAATTAATACTTTGTTGTGTGTGCACACCCTTAAACTAATACTTTGTTGAAGCACCTTTTGATTTAATTAAAGCATTCAGTCTTCTTGGGTACACACCTGCCATCAATTAAAGAGACTCTAACCCCAACTAAAGTTCAGCTGTCCTAGTAGGATTTTCCTGATGTGTACTCAGTTGCCTGCTACAACAAAAGCCATGGTTTCCAGAGAGCTTACAAAGCATCAAAGGGATCTCATTGTTGAAAGGTATCAGTCAGGAGAAGGGTACAAAAAATTTCCATAGCATTGGCTATCTCATGGAACACAGTGAAGACAGCCATCAAAAAGTGGAGAAAATATGGGACAACAGTGATGTTGCAAAGAACCGGATGTCCCTCCAAAACTGATGAAAAGACAAGATGAAATCTGGTTAGGGATGCTGCCAAGAGAAATACAGCAACACTGAAGGAGCTGCAGGAATTGCTGGCAAGTACTGGTTGTGTACTACATGTGACAATAATCTCCCATATTCTCCATATACCTGGCCTATGGGGTAGGGTTCCAAGATGGAAGCCTTTTCTTACACAGGAAAACATCTAGGCCCAGCTAAAATTTGCAAAACAGTACATCAAGTTTCCCAAAAGCATCTGGAAAAATGAGTTATGGTCTGATGAGACCAAGTTTGAACCTTTTGGCCACAATTCCAAAAGGTATGTTTGGTGCAAAAACAACACTTCGCATCACCAAAAGAGCACCATTCCCATGGTGAAGCAATGTGGTGGCAATATCATGCTTTGGGGATGCTTTCTTCAGCTGGAACTGGGGTTTTAGTCAAGGTGGAGGGAATTATGAACAGTTCCAAATACCAGTCACTTTTGGCCCAAAACCTTCAGGCGTCCACTAGAAAGATGAAGCTGAAGAGGAATTTCACCTTTCAACATGACAATAACCCAAAGCATACAACCAAATCAACAAAATAATGGCTTCACCAGAAGAAAATTAAAAGTTTTGGAATGGCCCAGCTAGAGCCCAAACCTAAATACCTACTTTATTTTATTATTACTTCTTGTATTTTTGTATTCTTTTTTTATTGAAATCATTTCATTTACTATGTAATAACATTAATTTTTAATTTCAATTTCTATTTTTTACTACTGGAGCTTTTCTCCCCGGGCCTCTACTGAAAATGGAAATATATCCAGTTAGACTAGCCCAGTTAACAAATGTAAAATAAATAAATAAAATAAATAAATCCAATAGAAAATCTGTGGGATGACCTGAAGAGGGCTGTGCACAAGAAATGCCCTCGCAATCTGACAGATTTGGAGTGCTTTTGCAAGGAAGGGTGTGCAAATATTGCCAAGTCAAGATATACCATGCTGATAGACTCCTACCCAAGAAGACTGAATGCTGTAATTAAATCAAAAGGTGCTTCAACAAAGTATTAGTTTAAGGGTGTGCACACTTATGCAATCAGGTTATTGTACATTTTTTATTGTTTATATATTTTTTCCTAACAGATTTGTTTTTCAGTTGAATTGTACAGGGTATAGATCACTATAAATGTGGGAAAAGTTTTGAAATTATTTATTGCGGTCTCATTTTTTTATATCACAAAAACTTGGCATTTTAACAGGGGTGTGTAAACTTTTTATATCCACTGTAAGTACTTACTCTCTTGTATGAAATACACATCACACATGATGCCTCTGTTGAAGTACTTGGTCATCCAGAATATGGGAGCTATTCAGAGTTAAACTGTTTCAGTTCCTTTCAGTTGTGCACAACATGTCTCACTTATAGCAGAGAGATATCTAATGTTGGCAAACCAGTAACAGGGAGGACTATGCACTTGTCAACCAGGATATGGGAGGTGTGTGGAGCTCTGTTATCTTGCTTCCTTTCAGTTGAGCACAATAAGTCTGATGGAGGAAATGAACATAACTTACCATAACACAAGGTGGCAATAGGAGGCAAAAGCTAACAATGTAGCAAACAGTTGCACTCCAGTAACTAATCTAGATGAACTGTCCCTTAGAACTTCAAGTTTTGATGGGATTTTCAGAAAAAATGAGACAGGAACAGCTTATATTTATTCATCTAGTGCATAAAGACACACTCTTCATAAAGGCAGATTAATCAAGAATAAATGAATGGGTGAAGACAAAGTGCGAGATAAGTGATGAACATTTAAAAGAGTCATAAGAACAAACTATAAGATATAGTAGGGAGATAAATGATAAATAATTAAAAAATTCATAAGAATAAAATATATACTATAGTAGGGTGATAAGTGTTGAATGTTTAAAAAAGTAATATGAACAAAATATATGATAGTGTGAGATAAGTGATGAATGTTTAAAAAAGTCATAAGAACAAAATATATGCTACAGCAGTTAGATAGATGAATATTTAAAAAAGTCAGAGCAAAATATATGACATAGTAGGGAGATAAATGATGAATGTTTAAAAAAAGTCATAAGAACAAAATATATGATATAGTTCGGAGATATGTGATGAATGTTTAAAAAATCATAAACACAAAATATATGATATAGTAAGGAGATAACTGATGAATGTTTAAAAATCTGAGGAAAAAATATACAATATAGTGGGAGATAAGTGATGAATGTTTAGAAAAGTCATAAAAACAAAATATATGGTATAACAGGGAATGGTAGAGATGAGGAACAGATCATTTTGATTAAAGTTAAAATTAAGATTGCAGTTTTTCTTATCCAAATCAAGCAAAGAAGCTTCATAGATCTTACCTGAGTAATACTTGACAAAACACTTAGTGACAGTATCACAGAGAAAGGGATGGCTGAAACCTAGTGACACACACAAGCACATACTTCTACACAACTTTTTGTCTGATAAATGAGAGAAATGGATTTATATCCAATATTTAAACTACAAATTTCTAGATTAAATTAGCATATGATCACTGAGACCTTTTTAGAACTTATAGATGCCTTGACATGTATAGCCATCTATAGAACGTTTTTAAAGGTGTTATTAGATTTTTTAATTTGACGGTTTTCATACCCATTCTATAATAATGTTATAAAACAAAAAAATTGAATATATATTTATAAATTTCATATATAAACACATATAAACAGGATCACGACTATAAAAACATATGACTTAGTAAAGGATTATGTAAATTCATACAATCACAGGGTAGATTATTTTCTTACTGAAATAATATTTCAAATCAAACATCAGAGGCTTCCACTCACCAATAAAATACTTTTCTTTTTGAGTTCTAAAAAACAAACAGGTGCTGTGTCTCACATCTTTTTAGGATAAAACACTTGAAACTAACTCAAGCAGGATATCAGTTCATTACAGTATGTGGCCCCATCCAGTTAAGAGAAGAAAGGTTGAATTCTAATATCAAGAGCTACATTTTGCAAAAGTAATTAATCACAGTGCTCTTAGTAAATGTCAAATAATCATAGATGTCTTTATTTGTGCTATTATAAATATATATCAGTACCTGGCATGAGATAAAAAAGTATAATCTTTTTTATTAAAATCCTAAATCCGACATGTTATACAGGCACAAATAATAATGACTGGTTTTAATTGTATATCTATACCATGTAATGCAAGTGTACTGAACAAACTTAAATTGTCAACCCATATAAAATGTATACATTTCTAGTCAATGAGCAAATACTTCATTTATATTGCAAATATTACCCATTAATTCATATTCCTTGGTATAAATAATGAGGACAATTTTCTGTTTGGAAGATCTAAGATTCCCTAGAGTTCCTTAGAGTCCAGGCACCTAATAAAAAATATACTGTGAAAATCCCACCTAACAACAGCTAGTAAAAATACTTTCTTTAAAAAATGTCCAAATTATAAATTTACTAATCAAAGTAGGGAAGCACACGCTAGTTCATGTCGAATCTTCTTTATTAGAAACACACAAACAAGCAATCCAAATAGTAGTTGAAAAAAGTGTAGAAATTCACCATTCCATTTATACACCTGTATAAAAGCATGTTTAAAAGCATGGGAATGGTTTACTAGGATAGTTGTGTTGTAAAAGACAATTAGAATGTTTACTAGCTAAATACCCCTTCCCCGATATACCAGTGTGAAATTCAACATAGTGTTGCCCTACTTCAAGCTCTGTGATTCCAAGATATAAAAATCTTTTGGCTTTTCCCTGTTAGGGGTTGCCACAGCGGAACTCCATCTGCTAATGACTGGCAGTGGATTTTTACGGTGCTGAGTTGCCAGCCCGACACCCAACCTTCAAAGAAGGCACACCCATTCACGCACGTACCTAACTGCATGTCTTTAACATCACTCGAACACGGGGAGGACATACAGACTCCAAACAGAAGGCGCTCCAGCTGAGAATCGAACGAGAGAACCTCTTGCTGTGAGGCAACAATGCTAACCGCTGCACCACCAATTCCAAGATATGTTAAACTAAACTAAACCAAACTAAAACTTAAACTAAAAAATATACGTTAATAGTTGTTAAAATTTCCTGAAAGGATTTCATTGTAGTATCAAAAAAGAAAAAGTTAACACATCTCCAAAATTCCTTAGAAATCTTTTCTACCAACATTGAGAAACATTTTTAACATAGACCGCTTTTATTTATTAGAACTTCTTCAGGTTTGTGTGTCCAGTGGGAAAAGCAAACAAAAATTAAAAGTTAAATGAAAATATACAACTCTAAATTTTGTTGGGGTAGAAACAATACATATTATTTAAGAAAATGTAGCACAAAAAAAAAAATCCTAAATAAAAACCTACCAAACACTTGATAACATATATAAGTACACAAGTCTATTCATCTCAAATGATAAATCTAAAGAATTTTAAAGTAAAATACACTCAGAAATCTAGAAAAAATATAGTATGTCATACATGATAGTAGATAAAATATGTATACTTACTAAAATTTAAAGAAAATATAGAAACATATGAAAGGGGGAGCCACCACTGATCCTGGGAACTATCGCCATATTAGCCTGACGAGCCTGGTTCCCCTGTACTCAGCTCTCATTAGACCCATTATAGAGTACAATGCCCCTTTTGGAATGTACCTCATAAGTCATCTGCAGCAGCTGGAAAGGCCACAGATGTACCTCACAAAGAGGATTACTGTCCTCAAACAGATGACCTACACTGACAGTCTCAAAAAACTCCAGCTTTACTCTGTAGCATATCGCCTACTCCGAGAAGATCTCTGCCTAACATATAAACCTATGTTAAACCCAGAGCTGTTGGACTTGCTACACCTTAAGAAATCCCAATCCCTCCAAGCTACATGCTCTAGGGACCTAAACCTTGTCACCACAATAAACAGGACATGCTAGAGGGATAAATTCCTATCCCAGAGACTTCCTATACTCTGGAACAAGCTACACATCTATATCAAGCAAAGTTCCTCATTAGCACTCTTCAAGAAAAATCTTGATGAATGGATGGGAAATAAGAAATACACCCCAGGGATCACATCTGTGGCTCTGCTTGACAGAGCCCAGGAAATTAACTTTACTGGGTGGCGTAAGCCAGGGAACCTTGTTGGCTAGGCTTACGTAGGCCCTTGGGCCGATAGCCTAGTACCTACTTATGAACCTAAATTATTTATAAGTATTCTCTTTGACCTCCATATTTTACCCTTCTCTGTCAATATTCAAGTGAAACCAATTATATGGATCTGGAGAATTCCTCCTTTCTTATCCAAGTAAAAAAAAATGATGAACCATGTCTGCTACAACTAATAAAATGTTTTGAATAAATCAGCTTCAAAATGATTGACAAGAACTAATTCTAGGAATCACTTTTAGCTGTATTCATTAGCCAATCTAAGTTTGCTTTACACAGTATGGAGAATTGGAATAAAGAATTAGTAAAATCATAAAAGTGTTTAATATCTATAGGTAACACACTTGCAAGTAACTGCAACTGCAACTTGCAAGTTAACTGCAAGGAACTGCTATTGTAGCAGCCTCCCTACAACCCACATTAACCTATATGTTTTTTACTCAAATTATTACATCCCCCACCAGGATCAATAAAGCTAACCAGAAAGCAAGAATATCAGACTGGATTCTCATAAACCATCACCCTCATAATTATGATTCAGGAACCCTCCTTAATGATATAAGTGACCACTTACTTACCTATATTATCAGGCACAAAACCCATACTCTCAATCTAACATCTGTCAAAAATATCAGATCCAAAAAGAACTTTAACCCTGAACTATTTGAACAAGAACTAAGAGCTTGTAATTGGTCTCCTCTAAAGCACCTCCCTTTAGAAGAATACATCAATTACTTTAACTCTAACTTCCTCGCCATTCTCAACCAACATGCTCCAACCAGATTAATTAGAGTTAAAACCAAGTCTGCCCATGGCTTTCAAAAGTAACCAAACTGAAAATGCACCTTAGAAATAAACATTGGGCCAAATGGAGAATGATAAAAACCCTGTCGACCAACAAACCTTTAGAAAGTTAAGAAATGACACTAAGAAAGCTATACTCTCTGCTAAAAGAAATTACTACCAACAATTCCAACAAACTAATCAAAACAACCCTCAAAAATTCTGGACTAGCATTAACCAATTACTCCACCCAGGTCATTCCACCACACCTAACCCTCAAAATACTGACCATACTAATCCCATGAATACAGCCAATACATTCAATACCTTCTTTACTAATACTATCCAAACACTAGCTAGTCACTTATCACCTAATAGCTTCACTCTACCTTCTTATAACTCTACCTCACCCCCTCCTTTTCACTTGCAACCTGTACCAACTACATATATTCTAGCCCTTATACAAAAACTAAAACCATGCTCTTCCTCAGCAGATCAACTACCTGCTGATTTCCTACAGCTATCAGCCAAAGCTATAGCTTATCCTATTTCCATTCTGATCAATAGGACTATTACCAAAGGTCACATACCTAGCTTATGGAAAGTCTCTCATATTATCCCCTTCTATAAAGGTGGACACTCCAATGAGCTCTCCCACTACCGCCCTATTGCCCTTCTTTCACCCTTGGCAAAGATCATGGAGAAATGTATCCATAGGCAATTACTTGACCACTTAGCTCAAGATAACTTACTTTCCAGCTGTCAACATGGTTTCAGACCCTCACACAGCACCACCACCGCCCTCCTTTCCTTTACAGATTGCATAAACAATAACCGTAACCTTAATAACCTTTCTTCAGCACTATTCATTGACCTGTCCAAAGCATTTGACATGGTCAATCATCAGATTATCATCAACATACTCAAATCCCTATCTTTAGATGCACCTTCCATAAAATGGTTCCAGGCCTACCTAGACAAAAGACAACAGGCAGTAATTTGGCATAAGACTCTTTCTACCCTCCAACCAGTTACCCTAGGTTTCTCTCAAGGGTCCATACTAGGACCTGTCCTATTCTCAATATTTATTAATGACCTTCATCTAGCCATCCCCCAAGCCACATGCATACAATATGCTGATGACTCCACACTCATATGCTCAGCCAAATCCACATATGAACTCCTCTCTCTTACCCAGAAGGCATTTAATACAGTTGAACAATGGTTTACACAGCGTTGCCTTCTTTTGAACCCCAAAAAAACTAAACTCCTCCTCTTCAGTCCGACTCACAAGTCCTCTCCACTTGATTTCTCAGTTATATCCACTGATGGTACCATTACATCACCTGAGCCAACCACCAAACTATTGAGTATCACCATTGATAACAATCTGAACTTTGACACCCATATCAACAATACAATAAAAACTGTCAACAAAAAACTTGGCTCCCTCTATAGAATTAAACCTTACCTTTCCCCCACAGCTAGAACAACCATAGCTCACACTCATCTAATCTCTACTCTCCTCTATGCCTCACCTATTTTTACTAACCTTTCTAAAAATAACCTCAGCAAACTTGAAACTTCCTACAATAACATTGCTAGATTTGCAACAGGAAACCCTTACAGAACTCAACACTGCATAAATATAAAGCAGCTAGGATGGCTTGAACTACAAAATGTGATTAAATTCCATCAACTAACCATTGCCCATAAAACTCTCTATAAACCATTCATTACTCCTATTCTATCTACCCTCATCACTCCATATACAAATCTGAAATCACTACGTTCCTCACACAAAAATCTTCTACAGATCACTAAACCTAACAACAAGGCTGGTAAATCTCTTTTCTCTAATGCTGTTGGAAAAACCTGGAATCTTCTCCCCAGTGACCTTTTCTCTCTTCCCTCTCTATCACTCTTCAAAAATAGACTGAAATTCTACCTTAGAACACACTGGTTGTGCCCCTGCACTAAACCTGACTAGGCATTTATCCATCTGATTAAACTTAGCTCTGCTTATCCTAGACTATTCATAAGCTACTATATATTCTGCTACCAACAAATATAGATTTTTCTCCTAAACTATACTGTGTCTAGTCTATCTAAATACTTCCTACGGAAGAATATATATTTTTCTTTTTTATTTTTAGATAATTTAACCCCTCTTCTCTTTTGACCTCAGTCTTTCTTTCAGACCTTTGTCTTTCTCTTTATGTATTTTAGCTGCATATTGTATAATAGAACCATTCTTGCACTTTAAGTAAGTTGTCTTGTCTTCACAGAATTGTATGTTATAGCCTGTAATATGCATGGTTTACAATGAATGCTGCTTTTTAAGTCATTTTCTTTTTTTTTTCTCTCTCTTGTTGTACCTGAAACCTGCATTGTTTACTATAAATACTCTTATTTAGTCTTATTCTTATATATTGATTACTAAGTTTTTTATTTATCTGTCTTGGAGCTTATTTCCCTGGGCCTCTACTGAAAAAGGATATGTATCCAGTTAGAATAGCCCGGACAACAAATGTAAAATAAAAATAAATAAAATAAATAAATAAGAGTAAAGTATTTATAAAAGTCATCTTAACCTCGGTAAAAAAATGGCTAAATACTTGACTGACCACAAATTGAAAAATAATAATTTTAAAACTAAACCTACAGTTCTACTCAATGTCCACAAAATGTTCCATAACATATTAAGAAGGACAAAAACATAACTGAACAAAATAGTATACATGAGTTACTGGACCACCAAGTGTGAAGTCAGAAGTCAGTTTTATTAATGAAATAACAGTGGGCCATCTTGCATTGTTTTGCAAAACTATATCCCTGAGCTCATGAAACCCTACTCCAAACTTACTATGTTTCTTTAGACATTATAACATTTAGTCAATTCCACCTGAAAAAAGTAGAAGCATGTTGCTAACCAGATCATTTTGCTTACAATCCGGGAGCATATTAAGTAGTTAAAGTCAAGCAAGGCTTCAGGACCAGGTGATGCAACTTCAGAAATACTGAAATTATTACTAGAGTCACTGTCATGCAATGCACTAGCAACTTACAACTATTTTTTTTCAAAAGAATTGCAATTCTTCTTGGCAAGCTGACCGGACAACTGACATGCCTAAGCAAAACTCTGTGGGCCCATTTCATTAACACATATTGAGTGTAAAATGGTTATGCTCATATGGGTGGATACACTCAAAACTGTATTATCTATGCCTACTCACTAGCACAAATCATAGTTTGCATTAGGAAGTCAAACACAGCACAGCACAGCACAACACAACATTAGAAGATTCTTAACATGAATAGAGCAAGCTTAATATTCAAAAATTATCCAAAATCCCTATCAACCTAGACACAAACTACTAGATTCCTAAGAATGGTCATATTTATTCTTTGTACTGCATAAAACTTCAAGATGATTTTGTTTATATCATTACATCAGTTTATAAGTATTTGTATGCAGCAGTAAAAGCTAGACTTCATTTTGTCACTGACATTCTCAGTAACTAAAGGTGGTAAGCAAGGATGCCCTCATCCATAAGACTTGAGAATCTTGCCCATACAGTTACAATAACATATTAATAAATAATTAAACAAGAATGACCATCAATGTTATTAACTAAAAATTCTTCCTGTTTGCATATGATGTTTACAGATTATATTGTAATAGCCACTAAAGGGCTTATTAAATGTGGTCCTAATACATTTGATCATCTAAACAAATGGAAATCATTGACATCTGAATGCAGCATTATATCATTAGGGTAGAGGACACCAAATTTAATCAGACATGGAAACCACAACAAATCCCATATTTAGGCATTGTAGTATTTCTTTCGTTTTCATGCATAAAATCTAGCAGAGATTAAACCTTTCATGATTACAAATGAAAAGAGATCAGCCTTAACCAGGAAATGAGTTGTTTCACACCACAAACAAGTATTATTTCCTTTTCTTTATTTGCTTTTGTTTATTTGCAAAATCCAACTAATTAAAATGTCAATTTTCAGAGAGAAAATATTCAAGAAACAGTAGATGTACAATGCAATAAAGTTTAAACAAGTTCTAGAGAAATAACTACAAAGAAACTGAAATTAATTAAAAGTGAACAGGAAATATTTTGAAAGATATAAAGTGTGGTTATTTCCAGGAAGTGACACTGGTGCTTATTACAGATAATTACTATTACAGTAGTAATATTATTACTGTTGTTTCTCAGTGAAATTTCTCAGGGCAAAAGTTCAGAGATCAGCACCAGACAGGCACTTTAATCTGCAAAATTAAGAAATAGTTTGTCAGTCCATCAAGGGCTTGCACCCATTGATTAGGCATGAACCAATATATTACATAAAAGGCTGCAGAAACAAGTAGAATCTCTGTAGTTTTCCTGTATAAGTAAGATACATTCATTTCAACCATGTTGCAGTATCTTCCTCAGCAAAACACTGTTTTTCATGCTCTCAGACTTCTTTCTCCTACACAAAATACCTGAGAATCTTTCTAGAATTTTTCCAGGATTAGATGCAAGTGAATATAACTTTCTAGTGATAAGTGATGTTATCATACAGACTGAAACAGCTACCCTAATTAGCTTCAGTATAGGTTTTCTTCCTGAAGACTCTGTAGCTGTCTTTAGTCACACTCTCTCCACCCCTACTCCACCCCATCCCCAGTGTATATCCGGCATCAGGGGGTGCATGCCTTTTTTCTCCCAATCTTCTCATGATGTTCTGTGATGGCCTATAAGTCAACATAGTACAGTATTCACACAACTAACACCTACAGTGATACATCTTAAATACATTTTAGTTGGAAAATAAAAATGTATCTATCCTAGACCAAAAATTGATTGCTCCTTTATATAGCCAATGACCAATGCGTAATAGTAATTAAAATTACCATTTCTGTTTATGATGGATTATATTTGCTTAATGGAAGAAGAAGGTAAAAAGTGTGGCGCTTTTGCACTTTTACTCTCCTTAATATTTTACCTTCTCTTCACACTACCTTTCTCTTTCCCTTATTATTTCTGTTTGTGGCCTATTAAATAATTCTGTGGTTATTAACTCTTATCAACTTTATATTAATCCATTCTTAGGACACACAACACTCTCCATGAGAAAGTGCTTTCAGCGATGCTGGGATTAGAGAGCCTGAATCCCCTCCTTTCGCATCAGTACTTCCTGCTCTGAATGTCTCTCTGACATGATCTTGTGCCCCTGTACTGTATTCTCTCTACCTCTCCTGGTGTAAGATGAGAAGAGCTGACATTCCTTCAGCCTCTGTTTACCTCTCCCCCTTCCATTTCTGGTGACTTTCTTCTAAATGTCTTTATGCAAGCTGGTTTTTGTAAAAGGCCACAAAACTGTTTGCAGTAAAGAGTCAAGATGTGATCTTAACCAAGATCCTATGTAATATAAGAATTATGTCTTTGCTTCTGGAATCTATCCCGCCAAGGATATACCCATTATCTGTCCATGTCTTTGGTACCACATATACTTTACCTGCTCCATTGTCATTTTCTCCACTCCTGTCATCTGATAATTCACACCAGGGTTCTGGAAGCTCAAGCACAGGACTTTGAATTTGTCTGCAGTGATCTTCAAAGTCCATCTTTCTAGCCATTTAACAATCCTTTTTTAAAGCCTTCTCTAATCTTTTTCCTCAAGTTCCATTGGGCAACCCCTAGACTGAAACCCACCTAGTATTAAAGCTGAGGAAAAAAATAAATAAATAAACTCATAAATAAATAAATAAATGACAGAAAAGCACTAATTTCTACATTATAGCAATATCACACCTTTCATTCAATTAAATGACCCCACAACTTTGTTTAATAAATTAGTAGAAGGATGAATTGCAAGCTACTCTGGCAATGCATTGCTGGTACTCTACATCCACACTGCCAATCAGACACACCCCCAGTCCAAGCTTTCAGGGGATGTGATCCAATCGGCAAATAGCTTGCATCCAAGGCAGAAATCCCTTCATCCCACCCTAGCTATGGTTCTGCCCAGACCCTAGAAATTTTGTCGCCAAAAGAAATACAATTAGGATGGCAGCTCAGCAGGTGAGACTTAGGATGTGGAAGACTGAGGCTTCAGAAAAGGATATGGGAAATCAGTATATCATGTTCTGGGCCTCTCTCACGTGCTGATGATGGCTTGCCTTTACAAAATGATTTTCCATTTTCTTGGAAAAATACTGTCAAATTCAAAATGTGCACTGTCTGAGTATTGGAAAAACATGAATGGCTAAAAATAAGAACCTCCCTTTTCTACAGGGTATGGTAATCTCAGAGCTGGTATACATAACTGCGGGGGGGGGGCTTAGTCCCGCATCAGGTAGTGTACTGAGAGTTGCGCACTACAAAAAAGAAGTTTAAAAGAGAAGAGTGATGTTTCATATTTGGTCTTCTCCTATATGTTTAGCCTTTTTTTTTCTTTGGCTCTCAGGACATGGTAACGTGAGTCTTGAGATTTCAATACACAGCCTGGAACTGCCACTCTGTGCATCACCTTTGGTCATTGTTAAAATCAAGTTAATCGGTAAACTGACTTGTATGCTTCTCCCTATCTCTGCATATGTTTCATTAAATTAACTTTGGATATGTGTGTGTTTGCAATATATTTTTGCATTGCACCGTATTTAACATTAGCAATGTATATGTTGAAAAGTTTGCAACTGCATTAACTGAAGTTTAATAAATAGTTTGTTGATTAAAATAAAAAAGTATCAAAATGGTATCAAACAATAGCAATGATTAAAAATTATTAAAAATCAGAGAAGTTGGCCACTTCAATTAGGAGATAGAAAAGTAGTCAAAACAGATTAGGTTAGCCTTTAGCTCTAAGGCGCAAACAAAGATTCAGATAAAAATAAAATATAGGAGTTGCATAAAGTAAAATTAGGTAAAATGGAAATAAAAATGATATAGTGCTAAAGCAAATACTTATAAAATCTGAACAAATCACTACAGTAAATCAAATGGTTACAATCATCATTGTAAATAATGTAAATATTTGCCTGATATAAATAGCCTTGCATTCACTACTTAGGCTTTACAATCACTCTTATCATTCATAACCCTACTGGTGGACAATTATTGACTTTGTTAGCGTTATTTGACTGAGGTTCAAGAAGCTGAGAATCGGAGTTCCAACGCAGAAAATCACAGTCTGTGGGTTGTTCCAGCAGTGATGGCATTTTGGGAGTTAATTTCCGTCTTTGAGTTGAAGTGGCCATGGAGCTGTTATATATACGTTTGGGGGTGCATTGTTCAGAGACTCCAATCCGTAGGAGGTAGTACTCCAACCACTCATAGTGGAAGTGTTAGTGTTACTATAAAGGATGCTAGTAATTTTTAAGCACTAATATTCTGATCATAGTTGCTATGAAATCTCTCATGGTTTGCTTGATCTTGCTATCAGTTTACAAGTCCCTTGCATTTTGGTGCTGCTAGCTTATTCTTGTTTGCTGCTTCCCAGGAGCTCAAGGTCAGAACTGAAAATGGTCAACAGGCCAGAAAACCTATCCAGTTATCAAATGGTGATAAAAAAGTACTTGTTTTATGAAGGAAGGGGTATGTTAGGAAACTTAACCTATTACTGGGATAACACATCAGTTAGTTGAAGCCTATTAGCTCTTGCGGGCTATTTTTAAGCCTAGCCATATTTCCCATCTCAAACGTAGAATCAAACCTTGTACTTTATGAGGTAAGCACTTTAACCATTATACCAGTCTCCAACATCCATTTTTATAGCCACCTTTATTTGCCTTATGATTATAATTTATTAGGTTCACAGGTAAATACACAGCTTTCAGAACCTAAACATGTCCTTCTAATCTGTGAGGTAAAAACTTTGACCATTATGTTAACCCTCCCCTTGGGGTTGCTTCTGTTGCCTGTTAGTGAGCCTGACATGCAATGTTTTAGAGCACTACCTTATAAAGTCTTAGGTATCGCTTTCTTAGTTCATCTCAATATAAACTTTCAATTCGGAGCATATACAAGTTTTTTGAAAGGGAGCACCACCATCAGGAATGTAACATGTCTTTCACAAATGTTTAGATGCCTCCATCCTTAGACAGGGCATAAATTATAAAAATTATACATCTTCACTACAGGAAACTGAAAATGTGAATAAAAATGACAGCATTCACACAAACAATATTTCATAGGAAAGTGTGCTTGGCTAATTTCACTTAGTAGATAGAAACTGGTCTTGAATGTAGCCAACAAATTTCCTGACACTTGTGAATTCCACATGCCATTTGTCAGTCTGAGCCATTAATTACTTTCATAAAGGTTTGTTAACTTACTGAGACACAGGGGGATCATTAGATTCATGCATTTATTTAATCTAAAGGTCGATGTTTGCAAAGAAACTGATATAATGTTTGAATTTGGCCATTGCACCTTGCTGTACGTGGAGAAGCTTTGTTTGGAAGAATGTCGGCTGTGTTTTCCACTGCTGGCTCTTGCCTGTGAGGTTCTTTATCAGTGTATAATGCTATTTAGCATTTAATAAGGTTGGTGTTATATTCTTCATACATTGATGAAGGCTAGTATGCCAAAACCGATCTGTGTTGTTCCCATAGTTTGTGTGAGGTTTGTTATCGGTGCATTTAATAAGGTTGGTGTTATATTCTTCATACACTGATGAAGGCTAGTATGCCAAAACCGATCTGTGTTGTTCTCATTGTTTGTGTGAGGTTCGTTATCGGTGCATTTAATAAGGTTGGTGTTATATTCTTCATACACTGATGAAGGCTAGTATGCCAAAACCGATCTGTGTTGTTCCCATAGTTTGTGTGAGGTTTGTTATCGGTGCATTTAATAAGGTTGGTGTTATATTCTTCATACACTGATGAAGGCTAGTATGCCAAAACTGGTCTGTGTTGTTCTCATTGTTTGTGTGAGGTTCGTTATCGGTGCATTTAATAAGGTTGGTGTTATATTCTTCATACACTGATGAAGGCTAGTATGCCAAAACTGGTCTGTGTTGTTCTCATTGTTTGTGTGAAGTTCGTTATCGGCGCATTTAATAAGGTTGGTGTTATATTCTTCATACATTGATGAAGGCTAGTATGCCAAAACCGGTCCGTGTTGTTCTCATTGTTTGTGCGAGGTTCATTATCGGTGCATTTAATAAGGCTGGTGTTATATTCTTCATACACTGATGAAGGCTAGTATACCAAAACCGGTCTGTGTTGTTTTCATTGTTTGTGTGAGGTTCCTTATCAGTGAATTTAATAAGGTTGGTGTTATATTCTTCATACATTGATGAAGGCTAGTATCCCAAAACCGGTCTGCGTTGTTCTCATTGTTTGTGTGAGGTTCGTTATCGGTGATTTAATAAGGTTGGTGTTATATTCTTCATACATTTATGAAGGTTTGTATGCCAAAACCGGTCTGTGTTGTTCTCATTGTTTGTGTGAGGTTCATTATCGGTGCATTTAATAAGGTTGGTGTTATATTCTTCATACATTGATGAAGGCTAGTACGCCAAAACCGGTCTGTGTTGTTCTCATTGTTTGTGTGAGGTTTGTTATCAGTGCATTTAATAAGGTTGGTGTTATATTCTTCATACATTGATGAAGGTTAGTATGCCAAAACCGGTCTGTGTTGTTCTCATTGTTTGTGTGAGGTTCGTTATCGGTGCATTTAATAAGGTTGGTGTTGTATTCTTCATACATTGATGAAGGCTAGTATGCCAAAACCGGTCTGTGTTGTTCTCATTGTTTGTGTGAGGTTCGTTATCGGTGCATTTAATAAGGTTGGTGTTATATTCTTCATACATTGATGAAGGCTAGTATGCCAAAACTGGTCCGTGTTGTTCTCATTGTTTGTGTGAGGTTTGTTATCGGTGCATTTAATAAGGTTGGTGTTATATTCTTCATACATTGATGAAGGCTAGTATGCCAAAACCGGTCCGTGTTGTTCTCATTGTTTGTGTGAGGTTTGTTATCGGTGCATTTAATAAGGTTGGTGTTATATTCTTCATACATTGATGAAGGCTAGTATGCCAAAACCGGTCTGTGTTGTTCTCATTGTTTGTGTGAGGTTTGTTATCGGTGCATTTAATAAGGTTGGTGTTATATTCTTCATACATTGATGAAGGCTAGTATGCCAAAACCGGTCTGTGTTGTTCTCATTGTTTGTGTGAGGTTTGTTATCGGTGCATTTAATAAGGTTGGTGTTATATTCTTCATACATTGATGAAGGCTAGTATGCCAAAACCGGACTGTGTTGTTCTCATCGTTTGATGGGATTTATTTTGTTGCTCAATAGATAACCTTAAACTATTTTAACCTCACATGCTGAGTGCTGGCCATTTTTGTTGCTTTTGGATTTGAATATGGCCTTTGCACCTTGCTGTACATGCAGAAGCTTTGTGTGGAAGCGAGAGAATTCCACATGCCATTTGTCAGCCTGAGTCATTAACTACTTTCACAAAGTTTGTTAACTTACTGAGGTACAGGGGGGGTCATTACAGTCATGCATTTGTTTAATCTAATAATCACCTAAAACTATAACCACAGAAACTGATATACTCATGTTTGTATGTACACATACACACACACACACACACACACACACACACACACACACACACACACACACACACACACACACACACACACACACATACACACTTGCACAGGCACATATAAATGTATCTCCCTATTTATCTATCTACTGTCTAAATCTCTTTAATTGGCTGACCTATATTTGATGGCTGGACATATTTTCCTTCTATTTCAGTATTCTGTTTAGGACATTTACGTGTGGCCTTTAATGGACTTTCACTATTGCTATTTTTTTTTTAGGAGGAGGATGCAAACATCATCTAGGCAGCTAAAAGGTGTGTTTCAAGTATTTTTTTTTGCTTTAGCCATATCTTCCATTGTTCACAGAATTCCAACTTGCTGAACCAATGGGGTATGAGCAATAGGCTCTCCATGCCAGTCATTCCTAATTTTCTCAAAGGACAATGCTAAGAGGCAGCCCTGCCTTCTCCAAGCACAAGAAGTGGTTTCCCTGGTTTCCCCTAGAGAAACAACACTTCCCTGCATGCTTTCCAAACACCTATTATCCTCTTCACTTCTTTAGAGGTGAGCAGGCCATGGCCCTTAACTATGTTTTTGGTTTGGTGATCTGCCATACATTTTTTCAGTGTATAAAGGTTTTCTGAGAACTACATTTTTTCTGTTTTTTCAGTTATACACATTTCTGTTCTCTACATTTCGACTTCTTTACCAGTATCTGTAAAATAATGACTATTACCCATTATTTCCATCAAGGTCTTGCAAATATCAACTGGTCAGCTTTTTTTTTTGTACCTTCCTCTAAACCTATACATTTCAAACTTACATTTTTTCTCTCAAAATAATTATTCAAGATTGATTTAACATAAGAATATGTACCCATTTCAGCTTCTAACATATATATGTCATGGGCATTTTGCATGCCATAAATAGTATCATAGCTACAGACCCCAGTTATATTTACTGCAATCATACATTTCACAAAACTGTTATAACCCTTTGTTGTGCTTTGGGCCTAGTACGTCCTGCTCAATATCAAGAACAAATAGTGATAGGGTTTAATAGTTCACTGAATGTCTATATTGCTATTTTAATAATTTATTTCTAGCTTTAAAGTACTTTTTGACTGTCACTTTCTCTGTCATATTGTAATAACCAAGTATGGGTTGACTTAGATCTGCATGAGAAATGCAGCGTTATATTAATCTGTTGCACTGCATACATTTACCAATTTGCATAATGAAAACAGGTACTTAAAATTTTGCTCTGGCAGAAAAATTACATAACTATGCAGCATGAATTTTCCATTTTAAACTCAGCTTAACTATTGATGCTTTCAGTTTTGACAAAAACAGATGTTCTCTGTTCTACTGTAGCATACAAGCCTGCACTAGCTTTTCCAATCACCATTGTCCATTATTTTTGGATGGCACTTCTTAAATGGGTATACTTGCTTACCTACTGCTGAACACTAAGTAGCAGTGTAACAAGAATACAGTTCAAAGCACCGACTGAATTTCCATGTAGCATTTTACAATTAATCCATTGAGTACTAGAAGGCCGCACTTTAAAAATAACAAAGTCTTTGTAGAATTAGTAAAACAAAGCCATATTCTAATTGCCACACTATACATTAACTGCTCAAGTAATAACATTTTTACCTTTCAAAATCATCTCAATGTTTTATATATATATCTTCTAAAACTTGCAGCAAGCTTTAGTGAACTCTGCCTGAAATATAGTGATTGTTTATCACATTCTGCTCCAAGGCAAGTGAAGTTTCTTAGAAGGCAACATTCCTGGGTAGTGGTTTAAACGTAGAATGACTATAACTTACAGTTACTAAAAATCTGTGATTTCATTTCTCTTAGATGAAATTCTAGAAATTATATCTGCAATTAAATGTAACCTCTGGTCATTACCATAATTATTTTATTAGGCCAATGTTCCCACTCATAAGAAAAATTAAAACAGATTGTAAGTAAAGAACATAAATAAAGCAAGCTAACAGTTTTAGATATAGCAAGCATAAGTAGATATGCAAGTCATAGAATTACTGTACCCATTTCAAATGCCAAAATCCATGATTTTTTTTTATTTTTCAATACTCAGCAGTATAAATGAGGGAATTTTATTGTACTTTCCATGAGACTGGCTGTGATAAATGAAAATATTATGGAATAAGTACTGTCTGATGAAAAGAGAGGGGTACCTGTGTACCAGAGAACATGCAATTGTATAATGCTGGGCACAGGTCAAAATTGTAAACTACCCAAAAATGTTACATTTCTGATTTGGTGATAAAACATACAAAGTGTAGCCTTCTGGGCAGCATTACGAGAGGTATAATATAAAGGGGAGTTCAAGCATAGAAACAAAGAGCAGGAAAAGGTCCAAAGATAGTAATCTGACTTATAGATGAATCGCCACAATCAAAGAAGGGAAACAAGTTCCATAGCCATGATTATACCTGGCTATGCTGTCAGTAATGTAGACTCAAGGAAATGGGAGAAATACTCCCTCTCCAAAGTTCTGTGGGAAGGCTACATCTATACAAATGTAGGGACCCCACAGGGATAGGAAAGAGAAATTGTTACACCAGCTGCAAATGAACCAGCTGCAAATGAAAGCTATTAAGGTGATGAACAAAACACAGAGGGATGGAAAAGAAAAACTATGAAGGGAGCCAGGAGAGGCTAAGGATGTGCTTCATATAGAAAACAGACGATGATAAAGCAAGATTTTGGTCCAAGAAATTATTCAGGAAAATTGTGGAGGAAGAGAGTAGACAATAAATAGTCAGTGAATGTAAGACACCAGAGTATCCAAGCAGGGAGAACAACCTTTAAATTTAAGTCCATGAAATATCACTCCCTACAGGACTAACGCTACCTGTGCCAAACTCAGTCCAAGCACATAAACTAACATAAAAGGCACAGTAGCAATGCAGGCAGTAAACACAGCACTAACCAAAATGCAGGAAACAAAGCTGAAAGAACCGCTGCTTCATGAACTTTAAAATTCGGATTTATTGTGGTACAAACAGGAGACGTGGTAAGCGCTTTCACCTCGATAGGTTTCTTCAGACCAGAAGAAGCCCCCTCTTGTACACCCTTATATGGCAAAAAAGGTGCAAAAACAGATAAATCATTAAAGGCACAGTGCATCTATCATAGTACACAACATAAATAAAGTGCTTACACTAAAATACATTAACCATAGTAAAATAAAAAGCCTATACCACTCATAAAACATGAATAGAAATGCATAAAAAACAAAAAAAACTGCATAAATTTATACTAATTGCACAACACCAACAATAAATCCTCTCATAAAAATGCTCTCATAAAAATGCTCTCATAATATATGTAAAAAGCACAGTCATATATATCACTTCAATCTCCTGGACTTCAGGAAAGGTCTCAGTGGTACTTTCTCATTCAGTCCAGGAAAAACATCTGCTCTAAGTCTAACAATCCATTTAGATTCATTACTCTCAGTTCTACCCCTCACATCCCCCCCTAAAACTAGTGTGTGTAAGATCTAGTACTTTAAAACGAAAAAGATGTGTGGGATCATTAGACAAGACATGTTTGGACAGAGCATTGACAGTGGAATGAATCCTGATCTGGTAGAGATGTTTCCTTATTCTGTCCCTCAGCCTCCTGTCCATCTTGCCTACATAAAACGCAGCACAGGCTCCACAGGAGGCCAAATAAACAACATGTATAGATTCATAATTTGCATGAACTCTAATTTCATGGTTAGTGCCATAGACAGGGTGATAGAACTGGACATCAGTGTCTATGGAACAACAATAGTTGCAACTACCACAGGGTACAGTACCAGCAACCCTATCACCTCCACCATCCATAACAGGATAACACAGCAATTTCTTTAAATTCGATCTATTCTTATAGACAAAACCTGGGGCAGCACCCACAATTTCCCTTACATTTGGTCCAGTGCTAACACCCCAGTGTGATCTAATCACATCCTTCAACCTACCTACATCCTTAGTATAATATAAGGGCACTCTGAAACCATGATTTCTACTTCCTGCCAGAACACCCTGGGAGAGGCCATCATGGTCCACTCCAGTCTCAAAGAAAAAGGGTGCAGCAGCTTGTTCCCTCAAATTAATGAGGTCTGCCAATCCTCTCTCCATGTCAGATGTCTGATATTCCCTGCTCTTAAACCTCTCACATGAATCCCCAACATCTGCCTCAAAACCATCCTGACTGGGATTATACCATGACGTCCTATATACCTGACCCCTCACAATATTACCAAAGATATAACCTGGATGCATACTGCATCTATGGAGATAGGAATTACATTGACACTCCTTTCTATACACTTCTGTGTTCAATAGGCCACTTTCTAATCTCTGAACGTAAACATCCAAAAAGGAAATCCAATTCTCAGAAACTTCATGGGTAAATTTCAGATATTGTGTTAGACCATTAACTCTCTCCAGGAAGAGAGATAACTCATCTTTCGTGCCCTTCCAAAGGAAAAACACATCATCTACAAAACACCTCTAAAACATCATGTTCCTTGAAAAATCACCTATACCAAACAAGAACTTGGTCTCCTATGCAGCCATAAAGAGGTTGGCGTAGCTATTGGCACAAGAAGTGCCCATAGCCACACCATACATCTGTAAATAGCACTGAGAGCCCTTACTAGAGCCATCACTCATACTTGTGTTAACAACAATTACACTCTTATGCATATTAACATCCACATTGGTATCATGAATTTGTCCTTAAGGTGCATCAGTCCGTTGAATAGAAACAGCGGCATTAGGTCCATGCACATTACTATATGTCCTCGGCCAAGAGAAGACCTGGCCTAACCTAAAGTCATCAATGTCCCTCTGGAGCTTGTGCTGTTTCTGTCCCTGTTGATCTCCAATATTATTTAGTCATGATGGATGTTCAGTCCCTATACACTGTGATACTAAACAGAGATGGGGTGCAGTTGCTGTCTGATTACTTGAAGGACAAATCTGGATTAGATAGTGATGCAGTGGATTTGTTAGCTTTGTTTTTGGAAGTTGTGTTAAAGAACAACATTTTTTTGTTTTGGCTCTCAGTGCTATTTACAGAAGGATGGCCTGGCTTTGGGCACTTTTTGTGCCAATAGCTACACCAACCTCTTTATGGCTGCATGGGAGACCAAGTTCTTGTTTGGTATAGATGATTTTTTGAGGAACGTGATGTTTTAGAGGCATTTTGTAGATGATGTGTTTTTCCTTTGAAAGGGCACGAAAGATGAGTTATCTCTCTTCCTGGAGAGAGTTAATGGTCTAACACAATATCTGAAATTTACTCATGAGGTTTCTCAGAATTGTATTTCCTTTTTGGATATCTACATTCAGAGATTGGAAAGTGGCCTATTGAACACAGGAGTGTATAGAAAGGAGTGTCAACGTAATTCCTATCTCCATAGATGCAGTATGCATCCAGGTTACATTTTTGGTAATATTGTGAGGGGTCAGGTATATAGGACGTCACGGTATAATCCCAGTCAGGATGGTTTTGAGGCAGATGTTAGGGATTTATGTGCAAGGTTTAAGAGCAGGGAATGTCAGACATTTGATATGGAGAGAGGATTGGCAGACCTCATTAATTTGAGGGAACAAGCTGCTGCAACCTTTTTCTCTGAGACTGGAGTGGACCATGATGGCCCCTCCCAGGGTGTTCTTGCATGGAGTAGAAATCATGGTTTCAGAGTGCCCTTATATTATACTAAGGATGTAGGTAGATTGAAGGATGTGATTAGATCACACTGGGGTGTGTTAACATTGGACCCGAATGTGAGGGAAATTGTGGGTGCTGCCCCAGGTTTTGCCTATAAGAACAGATCGAATTTAAAGAAATTGCTGTGTTATCCTGTTATGGATGGTGGAGGTGATAGGGTTGCTGGTACTGTACCCTGTGGTAGTTGCAACTATTGTTGTTCCATAGACAATGATGTCCATTTCTATCACCCTGTCTATGGCACTAACCATGAAGTTAGAGTTCATGCAAACTGTGAATCTACACATGTTTATTTGGCCTCCTGTGGAGCCTGTGTTGTGTTTTATGTAGGCAAGATGGACAGGAGGCTGAGGGACAGAATAAGGGAACATCTCTACCAGATCAGGATTCATTCCACTGTTAATGCTCTGTCCAAACATGTCTTGTCTAATGATCCCACACATCTTTTTCATTTTAAAGTACTAGATCTTACACACACTAGTTTTAGGGGGGGGGGAGATGTGAGGGGTAGAACTGAGAGTGATGAATCTAAATGGATTGTTAGACTTAGAGCAGACGTTTTTCCTGGACTGAATGAGAAAGTACCATTGAGACCTTTCCTGAAGTCCAGGAGATTGAAGTGATATGTATGACTGTGCTTTTTACATATATTATGAGAGCATTTTTATGATAGCATTTTTATGAGATTATTTATTGTTAGTGTTGTGCAATTAGTATGAATTTATGCCGTTTTTTGTTTTTTATCCATTTCTATTCATGTTTTATGAGTGGTATAGGCGTTTTTATTTTACTATGGTTAATGTATTTTAGAGTATGCACTTTATTTATGTTGTGTACTATGATAGTTGCACTGTGCCTTTAATGGTTTATCTGTTTTTGCGCCTTTTTTGCCATATAAGAGTGTACAAGAGGGGGGGTTCTTTTGGTCTGAAGAAGCCTATCCAAGTGAAAGCGCTTACCACGTCTCCTGTTCGTACCACAATAAATCCAAATTTTAAAGTTCATGAAGCAGCGGTTCTTTCAGCTTTGTTTCTTGCATTTTGGTTAGTGCTGTGTTTACTGCCTGCATCACTACTGTGCCTTTTATGTTAGTTTATATAACCTTTAAAATTAACTTTAAGGCAAAAAGAAAATGCAGTTTCAGTGAAAGGGTGGTGGAAAAATCAAAGACACACTGAAAATCGGCGATGAAGAGTCTATCAAAACAGGCATTCTTATAGATGGACACAAAGCTTCAGGGTGTTTGTTGAATAAATTGGATAATGGGTAATATAATATTTTCTGCCAGCAAATTTCCTGTATGGAGGCATTAGATCATGAGACTGCATTACACAAAGACATTACAGTATTTATGCTCATTTAAGCTGATGCCCACTACAACGTATATGCTTACTCAGCCATTTGTCTAAATGCACTGCGTAAGTGCATTCTAGTATGCAGGTAGCTGGTTTCATTCACTAATTTTCCTACATGCAACATGCAATGATGATCCACATTTGCCTGCATTTTTAGTCACCTGCCTGCCTTGTTTAGGACAACTGCACCATCTGTGCTCATGCACAACAATGCATTACACCTGCATGTTACAAAGTACATACTGATTTAGCCATTCACCCAAATGTAATCTGTTGCACAATACATATTGATCCTTTAATTCTGCTTAATGCAGTATGCATACCTGTTAACTAATGCTCATCCTCCTCACCAGGCTCAACTTATTTGTCTCCTGTCCACCTTCTCCCACACTGTTGTTCTTTTTCTACTTTATCTCTTGTAAATTGAACTCTGGACAAAATAAATGTATGTTTTCAAATGTTATCTGGCAAACATTGTTCAGTTACAATTCCATTGTATATAATGCTTAATTCTGTGACCTGTATAATTTTGCTGACTCTTAACTTGTGTACTGTGTTACTATGTGTCCTTACGTGATTTTATTTGGAGCTTTCCTCCCTGGGCCTTCCCTGAAAATTGGCAACTATCCCTGTCGGACTTCCTTGGTAAACAAAAGTTAAATAAAACAAATAAATGAATGAAAGAAATAAACTAATACACACTGATCCAGTTACTACATCTTAATGCTGCATGTTACAGAGCACATACTGATATATTCATTCACCCGAATGCAGTGTTCTATCATGTTACACCACACATACCGATCCATTCATTCACCTGAATGCACTGTTCTTTTGTGCTACACCACACATACTATTCCATTCATTCACCCGAATGCAGTGTTCTATTATGCTACACCACACATACCGATCCAGTTATTCACCTGAATGCACTGTTCTATCGTGCTACACCACACATACTGATCCAGTCATTCACCTGAATGCAGTGTTCTATCATGCTACACCAGACATACATCTAAAGTCAATGTCTGCATTTTACTGTGTACATGCCAATTCACCCATTTACATGAATGCAATCTTCATATAAGTTACAGAGTACATGTTGAGCCACTGAATCACAATAATTCAGTTAACATACATGTTACAAAATGCACATGGATCACTAATTCATCTGAATCCACTGTGCATGCTTTTAACAGAAAGCATACTGATCCTGTAACAAACCTGAATGCACGCTGCCTGCAAGGTACAGAGCACATCTTGGCCCATTAATTCACCTGAATGCAGTGTGCTTAAATTACAGAATATGTTCTAATCCATTATTTCAACTGAATTCAATGCAGCTGCATGTACAGAGAACATACTGACCAGTTCATTGAAGTGAATGTAGTACATTAACATGCTAAATGATACAGCAAGGGTCTCAAAATCACAGCCCACTGGAACTTTAACATTGAGTTGTGAACCTTTGAAGCAATGTGATCCACATTGCTGACTTTTACAAGAAAGATTCTTACCAATTTGTATTTTAAGCTGCAATGGCAAATACTTGTCTTTGTGGGTCATGTTGCCTGCAGCAACTCCTGTGTGTGTGTGTGTGTGTGTGTGTGTGTGTGTGTGTGTGTGTGTGTGTGTGTGTGTGTGTGTGTGTGTGAATATACGTAAATGTGACTGCTATGTACAGTGTATATAAAAAATTTATACACCCCTGTTAAAATGCCAGGTTTTTGTGATATAAAAAAAATGAGACCACAATAAATCATTTCAAAACTTTTCCCACCTTTAATGTGATGTATAATTTGTACGATTCAATTGAAAAACAAACAAATCTGTTAGGGGAAAAAATATAAAAAATAAACAACTTACAATAAACTGGTTGCATAAGTGTGCACACCCTTAAACTAATACTTTGTTGAAGCACCTTTTGATTTAATTACTGCATTCAGTATTCTTGGATACACACCTGCCATCAATTAGAGAGGCTCTGATTAACCCCCAAAAAAGTTCAGCTGTCATAGTAGGATTTTCTTGACATTTACTCAGTTGCCTGATACAGCAAAAACCATGGTTCGCAGGCAGCATACAAAGCATCAAAGGGATATCATTGTTGAAAGGTATCAGTCAGGAGAAGGGTGAAAAAAATTTCCACAGCACTGGATATACCATGGAACACAGTGAAGACAGACATCAAAAAGTGGAAAAATATGGGACAATAGTTATGTTACAAAAAACTGGACTTCCCTCCAATATTGATGAAAAGACAAGATGAAAACTGGTCAGGGAGGCTGCCAAGAGACCTACAGCAACACTAAAGGAGCTGCAGGAATTTCTGGCAAGTACTGGTTGTGTACTACACATGACAACAAACTCCCATATTCTCCATATGTCTGGCCTATGGGGTAGAGTTGTAAGATGGAAGCCTTTTCATACACAGAAAAACATCCAGGCCTGGCTAAAATTTGAAAAACAATACAGCAATTCTCCCAAAAGCATGTGGGAAAATGTGTTATGGTTTGATGAGATCAAGGCTGAACTTTTTGGCCACAATTCCAAAAAGTACGTTTGGTGCAAAAACAACAATTTGCATCACTAAAAGAATACCACCCCCATGATGAAGCATGGTGGTTGCAGTATCATGCTTTGGGGTTGCCTTTTCTTCAGCTGGAATAGAGCTTTAGTCAAGGTGGTGGGAATTATAAACAGTTCCAGATACCAGGCACTTTTGGCCCAAAACCTTCAGGCATCTGCTAGAAAGCTGAAGATTAAGAGGAATTTCACCTTTCAACATGACAATGATCCCAATCATACATCCAAATAAACAAAAGAATGGCTTCACCAGAGGGAAATTAAAGTTTTGGAATGGCCCAGCCAGAGCCCAAACCTAAATCCAATAGAAAATCTGTGGGATGACCTGAAGAGGGTTGTGCACTAGAGATGCTCTCGCAATCTGGCAGATTTGGAGCTCTTTTGCAAGGAAGAGCGGGCAAATATTGTCAAGTCAAGATGTGCCATGCTGATAGACTCCTACACAAGAAGACTGAATGCTGTAATTAAGTCAAAAGGTATTTCAACAAAGTATTAGTTTAAGTGTGTGCACAATTATGCAATTAGCTTATTGTACGTTTTTTATTTTTTATATTTTTTCCCCTAACAGATTTGTTTGTTTTTCAATTGAATTGTACAGGTTATATAAGTCACATTAAAGGTGGGAAAAGTTTTGAAATGATTTATTGTGGTCTCATTTTTTATATCACAACAACCTGACATTTTAACAGGGGTGTGTAAACTTTTTATATCCACTGTATATGTGAAGGTGACTATGTCTACTCTGTGTGTGGGTGTGTGTATGTGCGTGTGCACGTGTATGTGTCTTTGTGTGTGTGTA
Source organism: Protopterus annectens (assembly GCF_019279795.1). Classification (NCBI taxonomy): domain Eukaryota; kingdom Metazoa; phylum Chordata; order Ceratodontiformes; family Protopteridae; genus Protopterus; species Protopterus annectens. The sequence continues at coordinate 1,233,915,927 of NC_056744.1, forward strand.
TGTGAGTATGTGTGAAGGTCAGTGCTATGTCTGCTGTGTGTGCATATGTCTGTGTGTGTGTGTGTGTGTCTGTGTGTGCGTGTGTCTGTGTGTGCGTGTGTGTGTGTGTGTGCGTGTGTGCGCGTGTGCGCGTGTGTGCGCATGTGCACGCGGGCATGTGTGTGCGTGTGTGTGTGTGTGTGTGTGTGTGTGTGTGTGTGTGTGTGTGTGTGTGTGTGTGTCTGTGTGTGTGTGTGTGAGTGAGTGAGTGAGTGTGTGTGTGTGTGTGTGTGTGTGTGTGTGTGTGTGTGTGTGTGTGTGTGTGTGTGTCCTCAAGCCATCTGAGTTTGACAGCTCTGTGCTACAGAATGCATGCTGATCTATTAATACATCTTTATTCAGTCTGCTTGTACCTTACAGAGCACATACTGATCTGTTCATTCACATGAATACAGTGTGCTAACCTGTTACATTGTGCATGCTTATCTATTGATACACCTACAATCATTGTCTTTAAATATTACAGAACACATGCTGTTCCATTAATTCACCTGAATACAGTGTTCCTTCCTGTTGCAGAGCACGTCGATCCATCAATTTACCAGAAAGCAATTATAGAATACATACTGATTTCTTAAATGGTAACTGTGCCCTGAATGCAGCATTTCCTTTCACAGACATTTATTTCCTTCCCTAGAGGATGATCCCCATAATTTTATACATTAAAAAGCATAACAAAGCTATTTCTCCCACTCTGTGGTATTTCTATCCTTTCATCTTCCTCAGTGCATGCCATGCTGGGGCTGAATGAAATCTTGGTATACTTTCATGTAGGAATTTGTCTCCTTTGTTATTCCATCATGATGCCCATCACATCCTTAAGTATGATTCTAAGGAAAACAAATACAATTATGTACCAGTAGTTCTTTTTTGTTATTTGGGCGACCACGGTGGTGTAGTGGATAGTGTTGTTCTCCGGTTCAATTCTAAGCTGGGGTGCCTTCTGTACAGAGTCTGCATGTCCTCGCTGTGGTCGCGTGGGTTTCCTCCAGGTGCTCCAGTTTCCCCCCACATCCCAAAGACATGCTGTAGGTGGATTGGACACAAAATTGGCCCTAGGTGTGAGAGCATGCGTGTGTGTCTTTTAAGTGGACGGTTCGGCGCCGGTCGGGCAACTTGACACTGTAAAACTCTACTGCCAATCATGAGCAGACAGGTGATCCACTTTGGTGACCCCTAACCGGGAAAAGCTGAATGAAGTTCTTTTTTGTTATTTACACCCGCTGAGGACATAAAATTATTCATGTTCAAAATCCATAACTCTTTCCCTCTGTGCGGTTGCATGAAGCTTGCATTCTTTTCTTTTCCTGGGGATGTAAAATTGTTAAACCTTTTATAGTCTGAAGGTGAATAAACCTGATCACCATTGAAAGCAGCTTCACTAATGAACTGAGCATTATGAGCCAAGAAAAATAACACGCTGACTGATGCAAGGAAGGAAGACAGTACCTGAACCTTACAAAAGATCACTTTTTAAAAAAGCAAAGTTATCTGAATTTGTGTCAATCACATGTGTAAGAGTCACTGCAAACAGTCACTGATATTTTACTGAGAATTCTCAAACATGATGGTATTTCTGGTAATTCCACTGTAAGTGAATGGGAATTTAATATGTCAACAGATCAGGCCACTGTAATCCCTTTAGTTGCATCCACATAGTGCATTATGGACAAGAAATAGCTTTTCAAGAAAACAAGATCATGTCAGCACGTCTGCCTGCATGAGGAAATTCAGGATTAGGACAAAATTAAGATTAATAATAAATGGTTACTATGGTGCTGGCAAGATTGGAATGTGTAAAACTTCCAGGAAAGATAAAAATATACATGTTTTCAATTTATGGTTCTTATAGCACTTTACTTCATCCAATAGTAATGTACCTTCATGTTTCAGAGCATATGCTGATGCATTATTTCACCTGAATGAAGTGCCAATGTATTCTACAGCATGCATTCTGCTACATTCTCCCACCCTAATGCAGTTTGCATATATGTAACAGAACACAAGTTGGTCTGTTTACTCTGATGAACGCAGCATGCTTACATGTTAAAGAGCTTATCTGGTCACATGAGTGTAATGTGCATACATGGCAAAGAATGCATGCTGATCATTTACTTCACCTGAATGTACTGGAAAAACCTGTCATTTACGTCAGTGCAGTGAACATGCATGTTACAGAGTATGTGAAGATCCATTAGTGTTCCTGCAGCCACAGAGAAAATACCGATCATTTCATTCACCACACTGCAGTGAGCGGGCATGTTAAGGGTACATGCAGATTCTATTACTCAACTCAGTACAATGAGCCTGCATTTTGCTGAATACATGTAGATCATTTCATTTACCTCAGTGCTGTAAGCATGCATGTTGCAGAACACATGCATATTCTTTCATTCAATTGAACTCAAAGTGAGTATACCATGCACAAAGATGAGTGCGTATTCATTCATTCAGTCAAAACTATAAAGCAGCCACTCTGCAAAGCTGTAAAAAAATATTACTTAAGAATATTTCAGCAGTAGATGAACAGCATTCTTCTTTAGTGTAAGCAATATGTTATATTTTCACACACACACACACACACACATATATATATATATATATATATATATATATATATATATATATATATATATATATATATATATATATATATATATATATATATATATGGGTCGACTTTGTAATTTTGAAATACTAAAATCTAGAAATTCTGTATTTCGAAACCACAAAGCCGAAAACCCAATCAAAACTCACAAACTCGAAAAACACACAACCGCGAAATTCAAAATTCTGTAACTATGTTACACATACAGTACACACATAAACATACACAAAACTCCCCCCACAATCAAACAAAGTCATCTATACTACATATAAGCAGGGGGGCAAGCCCCCATGCACCAACACACACCCCTACTTAAATATTCTAACTCTGAGATCGCACAAACAGAAACACAAATGGAACTCACATACACACACACACACATCTTACAGTCCCTCAAACAGACACATAACAGTCACAACACACGCTTACACACACTAAACCCCTAACCAACATACTTACACACAAACTTACCAAAATTAAACCCAAACATCCACACACCCTACTGCCAGAAGCAGAAATTCAAAATATCCATGCTTTGGTATTTTGAATTTCGCACTTATGCCAGTTTTGAAAATGTGAGTCTGCGGCTTTGTTAGTTTGAAATACTGCAATTCGAGATTTCAGTATTTCGAAATTACAAAGTGGACCTATATATATATATATATATATATATATATATATATATATATACATATAAGAGAGAGAGTGAGTGAGATTATTTTTATTCATTAGTCTGCAAATGCATCATAATCACTATTTCTCCTGTTCTTCTTTCCTATTCAGGGACCTGGAAATGTCAAGTTCTACCCTTTCTCAATTTTCATTATATGCATAACTAACGCATTTGCACTACACAGCTTTATTGATAAAATAGATTTGCTCAGCTATTTTCTACTGCATTTTTGGTGGCAAACATTGCACTTAGTGTACAACTGGTAGTGTCCTGAATTTGAAATATAACCTACAATGTTCCAGTCCTTTATCCACAGACAAGCCACTAATGAGATGAATCTATGTTGCCTCTGACAATTAATCCATTAGTTTTCCTAAGAAGGTGCTGCCACTTTATCCAGTTTTATTCAATAATGACTTATATAAGAAAATTATATTATATTCCAGGTTTGCGGATGATATCTTAATAATTTGGGAAGGCACAGTAGAACAGTTTGAGAATTTTTTGAAATACCTAGAAAGCACAACGAGTTTTCTAAGGTTCACAATGGAGGCATCCTATACTGAAATAAATTTTTTAGATTTGAATCTAAAGATTGATAATGGGAAAATTATATCTAGTATATACAGAAAGAGGTGTTGGAAGAATGCAATACTTAGTTTTGATAGCATGCATCCTAGGTATGTCTTCAGTGGTATAGTGAAAAGTCAATTCACCAGACTTAACAGGATATGTAAAGAACACTTGGACCTTGGAGCCCAAGCAGATCTGATGAAGAACTATTTATAGAGAGGGGCTACAATAAGATGATGGTCAAAGAGATTAGAGAGCAAGTAATTAGAACAACAGACGATCCTGACACACTACAGATAGAGAGAGATCATTGGAGTTATAATGAAAAATTTCACCCAAGACATCAAGAAAGAGTGCAGTTCATTACCACATATACCAATGATAATAAGAGAATTATAGAAATTATAAAAGAACATTGGCAGGTGCTGACAATAGACGATAGAACTGCAAAATTAATAGATGAAAGCCCTAGATTCATATATAGGAACAATAAGAATTTAAAGAGATTATTATGTAAAACATACAAGAAAGAAGTGACCATGGATATAGAGCCCACTATGAATATGGGCACTTATGCATGTAATCAATGCAATATGTGTAAATTTATTACAGGAGTTCAGATATATACACATCCTGTCTTGAACTATGTGTTTAGACCTAGATTTCATGCATCATGCAATACTTGCAATGTTATTTATTTAGCAACTTGTGAACACTGTTCAGCATTCTACATAGGACTTACTAAGAGAGAATTTAAGAAGAGAATATATAATCACATATATGATATAAAGAAGAATAATGAAACCAATGCTTTGGCGAAACATATAAGGCAATATGGAACACACAGTTTCAAATTCAGGGTCTTACAAATTATTGAAAAAGACAGAAGTGGGGGTGATATGGTTAATATACTTGAACAGAAAGAACTATATTGGATATTAAAGATGAAAGCACACCATCCACCAGGTCTGAATCAATATGTTCCCATGAAACCAGTGTTAAGAAAGAATTAATATTGCTAATGTCCACATATTATTTATTCTCTGGGATCTATAAGTCATACATACTTATGCTGTTATATCTATTGCACATTAACTGGGTTTCTTACAACTAGTTTATTTATTTATTAATTGATTCATATTTATTTCTCAATATTATAGGATTTTGGCTTCAACTATATTTATATATATATATACATATACATATTTTTATAATAATTCATAAGCACTAAGTACTCTATCAATACAATACACACTATATTTACATGGATGTTATACTGGATATAGATTTCAATTTGATTTATAACATTCAGGTTATAAATATGGATCTATTATAATAATGTGAACATTACTGGCTTGATTATTTGTTTTAATAATGAATTGCATTAATTTTATTTATATTCATTATTACCATTTCCATTTTTATTGTTTTAAATTTGATAGTTGCATCTAGTTTTTGATATATATTTTAGAATTAGTTCAATAATGCATAGATGCTATGTTAATAAATTGTTAGGTTGTGCTGTATTAAATAATATAAATTCAAGATCGTCTTATAGGTCAGCTACACCTTTAAAAAGTTTGAGATGTTACTAATTGGTAAGGCAATTGTTTTAATTGAATTCTAGATGATACTATTTAAACTGAGCTACTTTTGTGTACAATGAAATCTGATGAAGCGTATGGTGCATACGTGAAAGCTCTCATTTCGTTTTTCTTTGCCTTTCTGTGGAATAAAGAAGAATTTTTAACTAAACGCTGATGGTTGTTCAATGAATGGTGTGATTCCAGCTGCCTTTTCGTTCTGGTTCTACTTGTGTTTCATATTACTATTTATCCAGTTTTGGTCATTTCTTTTGCCTTCTGTAAAGTCCTTCATATTGTTCTTCCCCTTCCTGCTCCATTCTTCCCAACTTAGTTCTTCCTCTCACCCTTTGCTATCTTATACTGTTCTGTTACATGTCTTGCCATCTTCCCATATCATAAACTTTCCATGAACTTCTACCTTCATACATACCAAAGTATTTTTCTCACCTCTCTTCTTTCTGACCTGTCTTTCTATGGGTTAGGTTATTTCAGCTGCTTTAATGCACACTGTCTATAGTAACTGATTTGCAGAACCCATTTACTTTTAAAAAAATTCAGTGCCACCCACTACTGTACACTAGTGATAGTAAGAGGCTGCAAACCATTTCTGCACTTAGAGTCTGTAAATAAAAACAGAGTTAATTTATTCAGTGACCTCAGTATGTGATAAATAAATATTATGGTGAAAGTTTTTATACATTCATTTAATAATTTATTCAGTCATACATTTTTAACATATCGACTTCATAGTCTCAGAGGAACCAGAGTCCTACTCAGAAAGGTGACAGGAATAAGGCAGGAGACCCCAGTACATCACAGGATGCACACAAACCATGTATAAACTGCACCCAGACCTTTAGCTGATCTGGAGTATTGCATATCTCTCCCCACATGTCTTTGGGATGTGGTAGAAAATCAAGTACCCCAGCAAATTCTCTAATGGACAAAGATAGGGTATCCCAAATCTGTTTAGAAGGAACACAACCTCTTTATCTAATGATCTGTATGTGTGCATTACTATATTCATGCTAATTCAGCATTCATGAATTCATGTAACTGCATTACACAAACACATTCTAAACATAGTAGACCATAGCTTTAGCATCAGCTATTTGTCTACGTTAAACCCTCTTGAAAAATGTTGGTGTCTTGGGGCAATCTATGATAGTTCCAAATTTGCAGTCATCCATGAAACTTGGTGAGCCATAAGCCTTGAACATTAGCCTTGACTTCCTAAAAGTAGATACCAAATGGGAGTGAGTCCAGTATGGATCCTTGAAGTACTCCACTGGTGACTTGTCTCTTGATGGAGGTGTTTTCTCCAATCCTGACTTTTTGGATCCTGTCTGTGAGTCAGTTGGCAATCTAGTGAGTTATGCAGGGATTTATGCCTAGCTCAGAGAGCTCATCAACAATGTCTGAGAGGGGGAATTGCATTGAACCCTATGGCTAGGTTGAGATATGCAGTATGCACTATCTTACCCTCATTCATTACCTTAGTCACCCTCTCAAAAAAGTCCACCATAGTCTCATGAGTAGGCATGACCTTCCATTTACAAAGGCTGATTGGGATGGTTCTGTCTGAAGGTTGCCGATGTCATTTTCTATCATTTCCATGATAATTAGTTCTGTGACTTTTCATATAAAGAAGGTATGTACTTACCATATCGTTCCATCTGAGTAGTTATACTTCATTTTCTGCAACCTGTGCATATTCGGATCCATATCGGATCCGAGCTGGCAACATTTTTTCAAGTATCTGCTCCAAGCTCCTCCCCTTACCCATCATCCCTCACATCTCCTACCTTCCCTCAGATCGAGTTTGCCACTATACAAACTATCAGCAACTCAATAACAGCACTAACCTAGAACAGGTTCGGGGGAAGGAGGGTGGGACGGTTTCAGAAAATGAAATATAACTGCTCAGATGGAACGTTATGGTGAGTACATAACTTCTTTATCTGAAGTAGTTAACTTCATTTATCTGCAACCTGTGGGACAGAGTCCCCAGCTACCAAAACTCCTGGTAAGCCCTCATGGAAGGATATTCCTGAACATCGCAGAGCCAAAGGATGTTCTCCCTCTAGAGATCAAATCCAACTTATGAGAAATTAATGTATGTGACCTTGCCCAGGTCGCTGCTGCACAGATATCATCCAGTGAAACCCTAGACCAAAAAGCAGCAGAAGTTGCCATAGATCTGGTAGAATGGGCTTTAACAGGACCAGGTGGGGATAGACCTTTATCCATAAAGTCTTGCAAAATACATTGTGTAATCCATCTAGCTAAGGAGACATTGGAAATGGCTTTGCCCAAAAATGGTCTAGAAAAAGACACGAATAACTGGTCAGACTTACAAAAGGGTTTAGTCCTATGTAAATAGAAATGAAGCTGTTTATGAACATCTAGCAAATGCAGCTTATATTCACTCTTGTTCTGAAAATTTGGAAAAAAAAAAGGCAGATTAATCATCTGGTCAATATTTGATTCAGAAGCAAGTTTCGGTAAGAAAGAAGGGTTTGTGCGGAGCAAAACCCTGTCTTTATGAAAGATCAAGTAAGGGGGCACAGCAGACAAAGCTTGGATCTCAGAAACCCTTCTGGCTAAAGTAATGACCACTAGAAAAGCTGTCTTCCAGGATAAGAATTTCAAATCTACTGACGCTGCTGGTTCGAAAGGGGGAGCAACCAACACCTGCAGAACTAGGGTAAGGTCCCAAGGAGGGACCAAGTCCTTAACCGGGGGGAGTAAAAGAAATGTGCCTTTCAGAAAAGCTTTACACAGTCTCAAAGAGGCCAGAGCATTCATATGTTTGCCGACATGAAAATTAGAGATGGCTGTCAGTTGTACTTTTACCGTAGAGGAACTAGCCCCTTGTTGGAAAATATTGGACAAAAACTCCAACACTGCAGGAACCGGGCTGTAAAGGATCTAGGTTCCTCTGAGAAGCACAAATAGAGAAGTGTTTCCATTTGCTGCAATAAACCTTTCTAGTGGAACCTTTGTGCGATGCCACCAAAATAGTCTTTACTGAAGATGACAGACCGGGAGTCCTAGCAATCAGGGGAACTGGAGCAACCAAGCCGTCAGCTTGAGGCTATCAGATCAGGCGGACAGATGCTCGAAGGAGGAGAGATGAGATCCGGGCAGGATCTAGAATCAAAGGAGAAGTTGGAACATGAGACCAGAGGAAGGGGAATCACACCTATCAAGGCCAGAACGGGGCAATGAGGATCACTTTGCACCCCAGTCAGCAAGCTTTCTGAAGAAACTTTGGAATGAGAGGTAAAGGGGGGTAAGCATACAGTAACCCGGGAGGCCAAGCATAAATGAGAGCATCTCTGGGGGAATCCCCTAGTGAGGGGATCAGAGAGAAGAACTCGCTGCACTTCGAGTAGGAAGGAGATGCGAAGAGATCACGCAAGGCTGACCCCATTCAAGGAAGATCTCCTCCGCTATTGACTGTTTCAGAGACCACTCATATGGCATTAGAATAGCCTGACTCAGTCTGTCCGCTAAAATGTTGGAGTGTCCCGGGATGTGCATTGCGATCAGAAACTGACTGGTGGAGATTGCCCACTCCCACACTCTCATGGTCACGCGACAGAGAGGGCAAGATCTGGTTCCTCCTTGTTTGCTGATGTACCAGACAACTGACATGTTGTCTGACTGAACTGCAATTGTCCCCGGGGAAGAACAGCATTTAAGGCTTGCAACGCTAAAAGCACTGACCTCCTTTCCAGAATATTGATATACAATCTGGTCTCGGTCTGGGGCCACGTGCCTTGGACCATCCTCCCCAAATAGTGCCGCCCCACCTGAGCTGAGAGGCATCCATGGTCATTGTGGCTTGGGCTGTGGGTGTTATGAAGAGATGACCTGCCAAGATTTCCGGCGATTGGAGCCACCAGAAAAGAGACATCTTGCAGGCTCTGCTGATTAATATTAGATAGTCCATGGGGAGGTCTAGTCAAGACCACTGAACCGCCAGGGTCCACTGAAGAACCTGCATGTAAAGGCATGCACAGGGAAGGATTGAGATTGCTGCAGCCATGGAGCCTAGGGCTTGGAAAACATCGCTTGCCATTGGCATCCTGAGGCCAAGGATCACTGACACATGAGCCCATAGGTTCTGGACTCTGTCCAGTGTAAGAAAAACTTGTAATAGTAGAGTGTCCAGCTGTGCCGCTATAATTTCCAAGGTCTGTGTCGGGTTCAAGCGGGACTTGGAGATGTTGATGTTAATCCCTAGGTTGACTACGATATGTAGGAAGGAGTCTATGGCCATGCAAAGTAGACACTTGGTGGAAGCACTGAGGAGGCAATTGTCTAGGTAAGGAAACACCTGAATTCCCTGAAGCCTCAGGTGAGCCAATACAAATGCCATAACCCTGGGGGCTGTGGTGAGACCAAAGGGTAGGGCTCTGAACTGGAAATGATTTGTTCCCAGCTGGAAGCGAATGAATTTCCTGGAGTTTCTGCAATTTTTGATATGGTAGTATGTGTCCTGGAGGTCTATCGAGCACACCCAGTCGCATTCCCGGAGGTAAGGTAGAATATACTGCAAGATGACCATCCGGAATTTCTGCTTGGCTACAGTCATGTTCAGGGTTGACAGGTCCAATATGGGCCTGAGGTCCCCTGTCTTTTTTGGCACTAAAAATAACCTGGAGTAGATGCCTAATCCGAACTGATCTGGGGGAACTGGTTTGATGGCCCGATTGTGAAGCAGCTTTGAAATTTCTTGTGCTGCCGCCTCCCTTTTAGCGGGTGGAAAATCTGGGAGGTGCTTTGGTTGGATGGGTGGGAGAAAAAATGGGATAGAGTAGCATCTGGATATTATTTGAAGCACCCAATGGTCTGTTGTAATGGACTCCCAAGCCATTAGGTGCAATGACAATCTTCCCCCAACTGTCTCCAGAGAAGGACAGTCGAGCAAACCCTCAGGGTTGCTGCATGGGTCTGTCCGAGAAGGTCTCCCTAGACCCAAAGTTCCTTGGCCCCCCTCTGCCTCTAAGGCAGCGTCTGTCTTGTCCCCCTCTGCCTCTAGGGGATGAAGTGTCCTGAGAGTCACAGGAAAACTGAGGTTTTCAGAACCACGTCTTCTTTTGCCCTCTCTGATTCCTAGAAAAGGATCTTTGAGGGGTAGAGAAGTCGACTTTGACGACAGACAGAGTCTTCCCGTCCTTCTCGCTCTGGACTACGGTGTCACTTACTGTCTTCCTGAACAGGGAGGAACCATCAATTTGAGCATTTGTGAATGATGCTTTGAAGGGGTCCACAAATTGACATAGTCTGAGCCAAGCATGTCACCTCATAGCTAAGCCGGTCCCAGCCACCCTAGCTGGCCCTTTCATGACATGGGAAAGAAGATGCATGGACTTGTTTGAAACAGAAGTTAGAGTCGACATTTTCACCGAGAACAACTGCTTGTCCTCTGGTGACAAAAACTCTGGGGGCAACACAGCAAATTCCATAACTAGGTCTCACTGAAGTCGTATGATGTGTGCCAAATAATTCAGCTCTCGTATGGAAAATGTCACTGAAGAAAAGACTCGCTTCCAAAACTGATCCACCGCCCTAGACTCCTTGTCCAGAGGATGGACCGAAGAACTTACCTGTGCCAGTTCTCTCTTGGTGGCAGCTGCGACCACCATAGCATCCACTGAGGATCCCTTGTACCAGGCCGGTTTGTCTGTGGGAGGAGAGAGGATCCTGTCCAGGGCTTTTGGGTATTGGTTCTATGGTGACAGGCTTCTTCCATGCCCGTGTGGTAATGAAATCCACTAAGGGATCTGCAGGAGGGGACACCCAGGATGTATATGGGCCTGTGCCAAAGGCCTCCAGGAATACTGACTCATCTGTAGAGGGTTTTGGGGCTGACCAACCTCCCCTCTGGTGAAGGATTTCCATGATGTCTCCAAAGGAGACATCCTCGGGAGGTGACCTGGGGGAATCCTCACCTTCATCCAAGTCAGTATCTTCTGTGAAGGACTCAGGGGAGCCCATGTGCCTCCTCTTACACAAGTGCTTACAGGGACCCTCTTCAGTGGGACTCTCTGAAGAGGGCTCGTACATCATGGGGGGGGGGGTTCCAAAACGGGATCCACCTGGGGGTTCTCTAGCACAGGCTGTCCCAGGGACAAGCTGATGGAAGTCATGACCAAATCCATGGGAGTCTGGGTGGAGTCCAAGGTGATGGGCTGGGGTCTTAATCCTTGGGAGAGAGCCCTCTACACCACATCAAAGGCCAAAGGGGAGTGCACTTCCTTAGCAACCATCAAGGTGGAAGCTCTCCCCGGCTCCACCGTGAGGGTTGGGGCCGAGGCCAAGGCAGCCGGGGTTCCGTAAGAACAGCTCGGATCTAACAAAGTCGGAGCGGAAGACACCTCCATTCCCTCGGATCCAACTTCACATTCTCGGCCCAGAGAGTTGCTCAGATCCGAACAGGTCTGATCCGAGGAACTCAAGGTAATCACTGGCATCGAGGTTGGAGGAACCATCGGCGCCGAACCCCCAGCTCAGAAGATCCTCGGATCTGGATCCTTGAAACTGCAGCTCATATCGAGGAAGGAGAGATTGGATCTAAGAAGGGCATAGAGGTCCCCTCTTCAGCCAGAGAGAGGCCTGTCAAGACCCCCATTTAGATTTGGGTCTGAATGAACTTCCGCATCATCCTGTCCATGTCAAGCTCTGACAGACTCCAAGTCGACCGCGAGGGGGTGACCGACTTGGATCTGGCTGGTCTATGCGATGACCTCGAAGAAGGCCTCTGGTCCGAGGGCTCAGTCAGCTCTGGGGAGAACCTTGGGAGTGGAGCCGAGGAGAGGCTGTCCTGACAACTTTTGTAGGCGAGTTGGGAAAGGGCTCCTGCTCTGGAGACGGTTTACAGTGCCTTTTCCCTCTCTTGTCCTGCTTGTCTTTAGTTTTGGTCCCCATCTCAGAAGGCTTAGAGGGAGGTTGAGTCCCAGCCTGAGAGAGGGTTGATTGGCTACTGGAGCCGAGGTCACCGAATCCAAGGCAGAAACTGGTAGAAAGCCCCTACCAGCTTTGCCAGCCTTTCCTTCAATGCCCTAGGGTTGAACCCTGCACACACACATTACAAGGCAAAGATAAGTGGGGAACACCAAGGCAAATAACACAGAGAGTGTCCATCAGCCAGTGAAAGGTTGTGGCCACACTCTGTGCGTTTTTTAAAAGTTGATTTTGGCTGCTCAGCCATCACCAAAAAAACACTCAGCCAAAACTAAACCCAAACTAACACACACACACACTAAGGCAGGGTTAGGCCAATATACTACCTCACAAAATCTAACTTTTTAAACTACTTTTTTTTTTTTTTTTGAACAGAAAACCGAAGAACAATGAAGGGGAGGAAAGGGATGAAAATTGACTACACACACACACTAAATATATTATAAAAATTACCACTTACTACACCCAACTTGGAGCTATAGAGATCACGATGCATATGCATGAAGCAGCAAATGAGATCTGGGGGGAAGGTAGGAGATGTTAGGGATTATGGGTAAGAGGAGGAGCTTGGAGCAGATGCTTGAAAAAATGTTGCTGGCTCGGATCCGATATGGATCCAAATACCCACAGGTTGCAGATAAATGAAGTTAACTACTTCAGATTAGATGTTTTAGACTGATGTACACATGCAATCACAGACCCAGCACATTTGCAAGTTGTTGTTTGGTATTATGCACTGAAGTAAACATTACACTTCTAAAAGGTAGACAGTTTCAGACCTGGTATTCTATTCTATTCTGATCAATAAACTTATTCTGATCTCGGGACAATTATCTACAGTATAATACCGACATATTCTAAATCCTGCTGCGTTACTTATAGTTACCATGGAGACACAAAAACTTAATATTTTCCATGTAACTCTGCCTGAATGTGCCTTTCCTCACTGGAAATACACCAAACATATGACTCATCATTTGAGTGCCTTCAGCTTGAACACCACAGCTAATCAGTAGAGCTGTCACAGATGGTGTCTCCTGAGGTGGTGAGCCAAAAGCAGAAATGGTGAGCACACTGAAATGAAGAGAATAGCAGAAACGTAATGAGAAAAAAGTACTCACTAGCCCAAAGCAAACAGACTGTGTCCTTGGATAAGAATGTCACTAGGCATTTAATCTGTGCTAGAGGTTCTAACTACAGAAATTACTTGCAGCATTCTACAAAATCTGATTTCTATTACATCAGTTTGAACAAAAATGCTACATAAATGTCTGTCACCATAACATACAGACTATTACAAATCTGGTTAGAGACATCAGCTGCTTTTTTCCCTTAAGTTGTTCAACTTAATGGAAGGGAGCTGTTTTCCCTCGAGTACTGTAACAAAACCTATATATTTGTTGTCAGAGGCACCTCCTAATAACTCTTACCATTTTCTTTAAAAAGAAAGTGAGTCAGGTTTAAAATCTTGATTAAGGTTCTTAGAGCAACGATTCAATGTTCAATTATTACAGATTTGATGGCATTATTCACAACTAAGACTATTATTAACTAGCACCCATATTGTAAGTAATTATTACTTTTTCATGTAGTTGCCTAATGGCTAAATGTTATATAGCTTTGTGTGTGTGTGTCTATTTAGGTATATTTGTGTATATATATATATATATATATATATATATATATATATAGAAACATTTATATATACACACACACACACACATTTGCATATATAGGGCCTATATCAGAAGATTGAAACTCTAAAAGAGCAAACGCTGTTTAATCAAATGCTAATACCCGAACACACAGAATATTGAATGTATGGAACAGCGATTTTTTACACATTGAAAAATTGCTGGGCCATTGTCAGGACTTTGCCCTTTCCTCCACTGTGGTGCAATCTTGAAGTTAGTATACTTAAGCAGGGGGTGTGTCTCGGGGGGGGGGGGTGAAACCCCCCCACTTTATTTTGTCTCTAGATTATTTTTTTTGGAGTAGCGAATTTTTTTCCCTGGGAAAAAAAATCTCTGTCCCGTATGTTCGATACTGTGTGGTTTTGAGTATTAGCATTCGATTAAACAGCATTTGCTCTTTTGGAGTTTCAATTTTCTGATATAAACCCATATTATATATATATATATATATATATATATATATATATATATATATATATATACACACACACACACACACACACACACACACAAATATATATATGTGTATATACAACATATACACACACAAATATATATATTTGTATATACACATATAAACACACAGACACACACACACACACACACACACACACACACACACACACACACACACACAGACACACACACACACACACACACACACACACACACACACACACACACACACACACACACACACACACACCTCTACATCCTTACCTATAGATATAAATAATGGTAGCATATTTTACTTTAAAGTATCTCTGCTTACTTCCAGTGACATTATTTTAAAAGAAGGGCATTTTTTGAAATGTTTTAATTTTTCCCATAATTATAAAGTGTGTCTGGCTGCCATAACACAGTTGCTGTAGTAACCTGTTTCCAATATATTTTTGGTCTTAGTCTGTACTTTAACAAAATGAAAAGCCATAGCTAACAGACTGTACCATTACCGTTCGAGTTCTAATTGTAAGTCATAACATGAAGAGTGTATATTTTTATAGAATGTCATTAATGTATTGCTGTTGTACAAAAATGTGTCTTTTTAGCTACAGTTAAACAGTTGCATCATAGATATAATGATTTTGTCCTTTCATAATGAGATATAAGTAGTATCTTATCAAAACAACAAACCCTCTGGCATAAAATATTAGGTATCAATTAAAAAATATTGATTGTATGCAAGAAGAGTTTCCATGATTTTTCCTGGAACATTCATTTCAGATATAGTTTCCAGTTGGCATGTTTGTTTTATTTACTACTCTACATATTTTCATGCGGAATTACATAATTTTTATCTTAGTTTTTAGCATTCCTTGCTCTTTGTTGGAATATTTGTTGAAATGTTGCTTTCATTTTAAAGAAATGCATTATATCAGTGAACAAATGTATATCTAAAAACAGCTAGAGTCTTTTAAATGTAGAACATCTTTGCCTTGACCAGCTTCCAAACTTTTGCTTTTTTCTATGATTTTTTTATATATATCATTCCTGTCCCTTTATATTTAGTATCGCTGTTTATGCATAATATTAGTAAACTTAATTATACCTTTCAGAATCTGATTACAAATGTAGCAACATTACTTGTTTGAAGTCCTGTAAGTACATATTAAATACACGTTTCCACACTTGCACAAACCATGCCACTTATTTTATTTTTATAATGTATTATAGGCAGATAGACTGGGTGCCAAGGCTCCATTTTTAGCCATGTCTTTCACAAAAGAATATCAAAAAGGTCTCAAAACTGTAAAAATGAGATAGAAGTTGAAATGGAAAGAGTCTTTATTCTAAATAAGCTAACGTTTAACAAATCATAAAGTCAGAGAGCGTATTAATCCAATAAGACAGCCATTTTGTATCTATACAATATACCTATCAATCGTCACTGGTTGAGCTTTCAGTATTGCAAATCTAGTTAATACTGTTCGGATAGCATGGATAGAGCAGGTAATTGAACTAGAGGCAGAGGGCTTTAGGATAAGAATGAGGTTAGTTCACTTCTGGTGGTGTACTTCCTGTGCAAGCTGCAAGTTTAAGCTTTTGACAATATGCAGATAGACAGACTAAGTACGTTTTATTGCATGTATTCAGGTGGGTTGGGTTGCCTTATGTGTAATATTCATTGCTAATGATTTGATCCTGTACCTCAGAAGGCACTTTGCTGTATAGGGTGGGTGATGACTAAGACATTAGCCATTTATTAAATGCTTTGTACTTGTAAACTAGATGCTGGTGTTGGTATTACTGGGCTGCCCCCATCCTGGAGTTTATGTTTAAGAAATGGTTGCATTAATACGTGAAGGTATATCACCAAATATGTGCCTGTTGTTTCTGCGATGGTGGTTGACTAGTTGGGCTTGTGGTTATAGTTTATAGCATCTAGTTATTGTTTTCAATAAACTGCAAATTATAATTTTTTTTAATAAACAGCCTTTATTATTACACCCAAATTAAAAACAGCATAACAAACATGTACAGCATAGCATGAATCTTTCAAATATTAATAAGAGAAATACAGACATTTCAATGATACTTAAAAAAATAATGCTAATGTAATTCACTTATCCATTCTTAAGGGCATCACCAGTGGCTAACTCGGAATTTCCCTGCTCTCAAAACATAATCTATTTCCTTGATTTACAGAAAATAATAGATACCCCAGAATAGAACCCAATGCAATCAACAAAGTAAAAATAAATACACACATTCCTAAGAGTTCATACTCACAAAATGCCTAGCATGAAAAAAAATTCTCATCAACTCTTTAACAGCTATCCAGAAAGGGTCATTCTAATATTTATCTATGAATGTTCATACCAATGCAAAAGCAAATCTTTTTATGTAAAAGGCAATTTCACTGTTTCACTTTCATGTACTATCCACATTTCCTTTGTAAAGGGAAAATTCATAACTAAAAAAAACTCTTACTAGGGCTCTGGATAAAAAGCCAGGCTTTCAGAAATATGCAGCAGCCCTGTGGCTCAAATTAGAAATGACTTACAACTAGCATTAAATGCATTCTTACAGATCATATTTGTCTCAAGCAGTCGGTGTGCAAAAATGGATGCTGTTTTCTCATAATCACACATAAAGGGTTTTAGCATATCTAACTTGGTAAATCAATGCTTATCAGTTCCTTGTTGTTGTGTGGTCTTAGTATGTTTTTGCCAGGTCCACACAGTATCTATCACCTTAGTACATCCTTCAATAAGAAAAAGCACTTGGTAAGTCTCCACCCTGATAAGGAGAACCTTTAAGTCTAGTCAGCAGGGAGGGGATCTCTTGTCTAATCACAATTACAAAACTTGAGTTAATTACTGTATTTCTGAGTCGCAGATATTTCCAATGTTTTTTCCTAATACTTCACTGTAGATCATTCTTAGCCTGAAAGATTGTAAAGCATGCCAGCAGTAATTGATCATCTACTGTTTAACTTAGGTCTCTTAGCATGCATAGCCCCAATGTGGCAAACATGTGCTAATATGTACCCGTGCTACATAAATGAATATGAGTTATATCTACAACCCATCAATGTGATAATATTGCTAACATTCTTTAAAAACCCACAAGCTATTCGGATAATGAATTATTGAACCAAACATAAGCCAAAACACTCATCCAACCTAGCAATATAACTTCTAATGGTTGGAAAAATACAGTGGGGCAATATTTTTTAATCATGTCCATCTTGTATAAGGGCTCCTGCAAATGTGATGATGCTTGCTCAGGTTATTCTTGTAAAATTCGTAAGGACGTTAAACACCACTGGCTAGTTGAAAATGATCACTGTCCCATACAAACATGTGAAGCAGTCATTTGATTTAAACTAGCCCTGACTGAGTTCTGAAATAAGGGATATGTGACAGAGAATAGTATTGCAAGGGCATACAACTCATCTTAACCACTGAAAGAAGTCCCAAAATATAAGGTTTTAGTCTCCTCCAAACACATGACTAAATGAATAACATTTCCCACTCTGGTAGTTAGAGAAAGGGTTATGTTGACGAGCTGCTGTTCCTGTGGTGATGGGTTTAATTTCCAATGCTTATTGTGTAACTTGATGAAGTCACTTAACCAGACAGTTCTTGGGGGCAGCTGGGAATTTGGACTAGGCTCTTTAATGGTTGCCCAGACTGTAAGCTATTAGTAACAACATAAGGGAAGTTAGATTAAGCCAAAATATTCACCTGATGCTGGGGAGCAGCTTAATTCCAAAGTATTGGATTAGTTTCTGATATCACAAAAAAGACACAATAGCTACAGTAAAACTGAATTATGTGTTACTTCATTAACTGGGAAGTCTTCTTTGAAGTTGCTGTTGTCTGAAACTGGGAATGTGGGGGGGGGGGGTCAATGCTTCCACATTATTGTTTACTGTATTATTACATTTTATCATGAAGCACAAATAAGAAGCCAAACTTTTCAGGTCCATCCACAAAGCCTAAAACTTTAATCCTATATATCAAAAATAATCCATAAGCTCTTTTATTCCATACAAAGTAGAACTTTATCAGATAAAACTTCTCCACAGAAATCCATTTAAATAATCACTTTGGTAGAATCACATGATACAATTTAATTAGTCATTAAAGACACAGCCATCTTTAAAATAGACATAAAATCAACATAAATAAAACCAATAAATAGTAAAAACAAACACCTTTTTTTAAAAATCAAAAGAAAAACCTAACTCATCCTTTTAGTGCTTTCAGTTTTAATGCAGGGGCAATGGAGACATGCTTATTCAGCTCTGGCCAATTATAGGAATTCCAATACAACTGCCAAAACAGCTCCATTTTTCCAAGTGAAGTGGCCATGGGCCCTCTGTAGATCTTTGTTCAATCTGTTCTAGGACTATAAACTTAAATATATGGTCTGGAAATTCATTAATGCATTTAAAAAGCGCACTGGTGTTCTTTTCCTTCCTAATATCGTATGTATGTTTATATATGCATTTACATAATGTCCTCTCTGTTTTTCCTATGTAGAAACTTGCACATTCTTGGCATGAGGCTATATAAACGAATCCGGCACTATTGCAATTAAATTTGTTTTGTAAGTGAAAGGTTTGCCCACAATTTTCAAATTGCTTTCCCGTTTGTATATACTTAAATATTTGCATCTCCTATACCTATTCATGAAATGGTTGATTCTATTTATCCCAATTCCACCTTCAAAAACACTTCTAAAATTGTTACTTCTCCTATATACAAAAAAATGTTCCTTCCCAATTTTTTCAGAAATACTTCCATCTTCCCGCATGATGTCCTGATTCTTCTTCAATATCCTTTTAACCACCCCACTTTTCAAGATAAACGTGGAAATGAAGGAATTCTTGTAAGCCACCATTTCCTCCCTCTTTACCACAGGCCCAAGCTGTATCCTGTTCCCAGTTCACCACAGGCCAAAGCTGTATCCCACTCCCAGTTCCATGCTTATCATTACTTAGAAGTGGTAAAAAAAATGCCTACAGTTTCTCTTAGCCTTAACTTCTTATATCAGATCATTCACCATAATCTCTGGGAGGCCCCTCTTGAGGAACATACCCTTCAAGTTAAAATATTCATCCTCAAAATGACTCTCACAAGACATCATTCGTGCTACCCTAACCAGCTGGCTTTAACCACTGCCTTCTTTTGAGAGAAGGGATGAGAGCTGGTGAAATGGAAACAGTTATTAGAATAAGTGGTTTCCTATATATGCAAGAAGTGTATTTTTGTTTGTAAGGTCCTTACTTAGTAAGACATAAGTATGGGATATTCAGGTCCCTCTCTTGTGTGTAAATACCACAAATTCAGTATTGGCACTGATATATTCAGTAAAGGGAGATATGTATTCTCTTTTCCCCTGCCACACTAAAAAAAGTGCTTATGGATTATTACTGATATATTGGATTAAAATTTTGGCTTTGTGGGTGTACCTGGGCAGTTTGGCTTTGTATTTCTGATTATTTTGTAGTTTGTTGTTTCTGTGGAATCTATGTTTTATCAATACTGTTTTAGTGTCTCTTCTATCCACCAACAGCAAAATGTCTCATCTCTTCATAATGAACAACACAGGTCTCATTAAACTGCAACCAATTTACTTTCTTCAGTGAATCACTAAGGTGTTTTCCGGGATAACATTTGGGGGTTTGATCTAATGTGAGTGTTTTTTGGTAAAATCAAAACAAAACAAAACAAACAACAGTAATAAGAAAAAAGAAAATAAGCACTTGCATATTTTTTTAATACAGAATAGGGCACACAGAGTGAATGCCAATAAATGCTAATAAATGTGTTGTGGCCTTTATTAATTTCTCCTTTGTTTCAATATTAGCCAATCCAGTTAAACATCTCCTCAAATGTGAGAATAATATTTTCTAAAGAAGCAAACATGCTGAAGAAAAACTGTACATTTAAAAAGAGACAGAACTTCACAAGAATAATCATTAAGTAATTGTATTACCTTTAGTGTAATCTTAAATTATTGATTACGTTTGAGTATTTAATGATGAAGAATGCATTTTAGATAAGCACACTTATCCCTTGGGATTCAGAAACAATGCAAAGCAAGAGGTAAAATTATATAACAAACAGTGTTGGGCAGGGCAATATGATTCAGAGACATACATAGATAGTAAGTGTGAAAAACAGCAAGGCTTATTTGGAGTGGTTTTGTACTGTATCACTATATACATGCAATGTATCTCTACACAAAACAGCCACAGTTGAAAGGTTTAAAAAATGTAATAATAAATAATAAAAACACAATACAAATCTTCTCAATTCAACACAGTGCTAGTCAAGAGTTCAGAAATCACATGAAAATGCTTAAAATAATACTGTAGAATAGTCTGACATAAATATAGAAAACAGCTAGTCTGCACTTACTATTTTCTATCTATTTCTTAAGAGAAACACTAAAGTCAAAGATCCTACTTACATACAGACAGAGCAAAGCAAGTGCTGGTGAGTGGTCAGTTCTGAACACAAATGCAAAATGCTCTGATTATCTCTCTCTCTCTCTCTGAGAAAGTCCTAAAAATACATCACGGGTGACTCATTTTAGATTACATAAATCTTCTCTGCTTCACAGGCTAACAGAAACTCAGTTTTAACATTTCTTTTATCTTGCATCTGGCCAGGAAACTACAGCAATAAAAGGCATTATATATGTAAAATCTAGCAGTTAACTCTGTTTTCAAAACAACAGAAATAATTGCTCAGTTCAGGTGTTAAGTCTTAGACCATTGAAATCAAACAGTCATACAATGGTTGACTTATCATTTTTCTTAGAGCAGAGTGCACTGTGGTTACATTTTTGAAGTTCAACATTTAACACAGTTTTCTTACATTTAAGGGGACAAGCCTGTGGATTATATTCATATTTTCAATTACATATAATTATATACAAAATTCTATCTAGATAGGCTGACAGCCTTCACATATCTTCTCCCCCGGGATAACTCAAGTCAGTATTTTAAGTGATGCTTGAGAAATGTTGCTTTGAACGGGTTCGTTCTATCTGAGTAAACCTTACCCCATTTCCTGTCTTGAGAGCCCATCTGCGCAGAAATTGCTAACCCCACTGCGGTGCTGCACTGACATATCATATGCTTGCAACCTTAGGCTCCATCTTAGCAACTTGGCATGTTGCTGGCTGGCTAGGTGTAACCATGTTAGGGGATTGTGATCTGTAACTACAGTGAATTTTCTTCCATACAGATAAGGCTGAGTTTCTGCAGTGCCCACACTATGGCTAGACATTCCTTTTCTACAACTGCATAGCATTCCTCCCTGGATTAAAGCCTATGACTGAGATAAACCACTGGGTGCTCTTTTCTCTCTGAAGAAATCTGGCTAAGTACAGCCCCCACCCCATGGTTTGAAGCATCCACCTGCACAACAAACTATTTGCTGTAATCTGGACTGTTTAACACAGGTGGTCCTCCCAAAGCTTAGTTAAGCTTCTGGAATGCCTGCTCACATTCTGTGGCCCACACTACCTTATCTGACCTGTTCTTCCTTGTCAGGTCTGTGAAGGTATCAGCCATGGTACTATAAGTGGGGACAAACATTCTGTAGTACCCCGCTGTCCCTAAGAATGCCCTCATCTGCTTTATTGGTAACAGGTACAGGCCACTTATGAATGGCTTCCACTTTGGCTTGTTCTTACCACTCCCCACTCTATGTCCCAGGTAGGAGACCTCTGCCATACCCACCTGACATTTTCTCAGCTTAATGGTCAACCCTGCCCTCTGTAGTCTGCCCAGCACCTCCCTGACATGTTGAAGGTGGTCATGCCAGGAATGGCTGTAGATGGCAATATCATCTAGGTAAGCAAGGCCAAACCCTTCTCCTCCTGCTCCTGCTAGGATATGATCTACCAGCCTCTGGAAAGTCACAGGGGCATTTTTCATCCCAAAGGGCATTTTTGTGAACTCATACAAGCTAAAAGGAGTCACAAAAGCTGACCTCTCTCTAGCACTGGGAGTCAAGGGTAACTGCCAGTAGCCTTTGGTAAGATCAATGGTAGTAAGATACTTACCCCCACCCAGCTGCTCTAGGGCCTCATCTGTCCTAGGCATGGGGTAAGCATCTGACTCTGTGTGACTATTTAATTTCCAGTAGTCCACACAGAACCCATTGTTGACATCCTTCTTTGGCACCAGCACCACTGGGGAGGCCCATGGACTGCTGGACTCTTGAAATAAAAAATATGTCGAACAGGTAGAAAAACACTCACTTTATTCAACAACAAACAAAGCTTTCGGGAATATCCCTTCTTCAGTCTTAACAGCAAATGAATTGAAACATTATTATATAGTAATTAATCAAAGACCCACATGACACAGCCACCCAATGTAAAAACAGACCTCATTAAAAATGTTATTAGAAATTGAATCACTTCTAAAAGCATCAGTAGAAAAATGACATGTTTTTTATGCTCTCATTCTTATAAAAAAGGAAACCATAAAATCAACTAACATACTTCTTAACAAAATATATACACTCTAACTAAATAATATACATAGAATATATATAAGATATTTAAAATAAAATAAACTCATAATATTTTCATAGTTATGAACATCAAATATCTTATGAAGAAAAATGTTTGCACATATAACATACATTTATAACCTCCTAACGTGTATAAATATATATATATATATATATATATATATATATATATATATATATATATATATATATATTTAGTATGTGCATAGATAGTAGAGTATCTAACTATCTATATTGCTTCTGCCTGAAATCTAACATAGGTTTAAGTGTTATTCTATTATTTAACCTTGGTATTCTATCTGCTGCTAGTCTTATTATCCATCTGTATTCAGCTAGATCTAGCTTATTATTTTGATCACCCATTCTTAAATTCTTACATACGACCTCCAATACTTTAAATTTAAAATTATGCAAACTACTTTTCTCTATTCTATGCTGTGCCAATGCATTGGATGGAATATTTCTTTTCATATCAGACCTGTGTTCAATGATGCAATCTTTTAAGTACCTTGAGCATTTTCCGACATAAAATCCTTTACATTGTGAACATGTAACTAAATATACTACCATGGTAGTCTTACAAGTTGCTGTACATTTTATTTCATATCTTAATTTAGTTATCAGATGTTCAAAATATTTTTTATCTAAAATATCTGGACAACAACTACAATTATAACAAGGTACTGTCCCTGAATTGTACATTATTGGAGTAACTAAGTTAACTTTGAAATCTTTAAAGCACAATTTCCTCTTTAAATTATTCATATTTCTATAAACAAAATAAGGATTATCACCCAATATTGTATATAATTCGGGCTGGACCAGTAAAATTCGCCAATTTTTTCTTATTATTGTTTCCACGTGTCTTGTCATATTATTATATGTGGTAATATATCTCACCATAGAGGATGAATTTATTACACTCGCATTAACAGCTGAATAATTACTAAAATAAGGGGATGCTTGTGTCGTCCTAGATTCCATTATATTTCTTCTTCTTCTTATAATATTTTCCGTGTCATAACCCCTATTCTGGAATTCTTCACATAAGATATCCATTTGTTCTTCACATTTCATTAAATCAGTATTTAACCTGATAATTCTTAATAGTTGACTTTTTACGATGCCTTTAAATACATGTGCTGCATGCATACTTCTAGCATGTGTATATTTATTTACATGTATATTTTTCCTGTATGCACAAGTTTCTAGTTTATTATCCAAGCCCTTGCATATTACAATATCCAAAAAGGATATCTTATTCCAAAAGTAGTCGATAGTATATTTAAGGAAATATGTGGTGTTATTTAAATATTGTACATAGGATTTTAGTTCTTGTTCTTCACCTTTCCATATTAGGAAGCAATTGTCTACAAAACATTGATAAAATAGAACATTATTCTTATAATCATTACTTTCACTTCTAACATAATATTTCTCCCATTGATTTAATACTATATTAGCATAGGTGTCGGCCATGGGAGTACCCAAGGCAACACCAGATGTCTGTAAGTATGGTTGTTTATTGAATAAAAAAACATTATTTTCCAGAACTACTTCTATCATGCTAGTAAACGAACAGCTGTAGATAAAGCTAAGTACTCAGAAGAACGTCCAGGCAGTCCAATGAAACAATTCACTTTTATTGAATGAACCACACTCAAATAAATTAAATTAACGCTCTTCTAGCTGTAGTAGTCGCGCTTTCGTCTCACAATGTGGGACTTCATTACTACGGAGGACTTCTAACATGCTACATAATGTCTCTACATCTTTACCTTTCATTTTTACTTCAGCACATAAAAATCCACAAATTGCATTTACCCCGTATTCATTTGTCATTACTGTGAATAAAGAGCTTATGTCCAAAGTTGCCATTATAAATTCTTTGTATGTGTTATTCTCATACCATGCATAAAGCTTTTTCAAGAAATCATTCGTATCTTTAATGTAACTTGGACACAAAGGTAAATATTTATTCAAACTCTCCTGAACATAAATGGATAAAGGTTCTGTTGACCACCCTCTTCCTGACACTATAGGTCTCATTGGTGGGGCAGTCATTGATTTATGAAGTTTTGGTATTCCATATATTACAGGAATCATAGGGGCTGACACAGCAAAATAATTAAACAATTCAATTGTAATATCATTCTGCATTTGCATATCATAAATATACATATAGATTTTCGTTCTTTGCAGGAGGTCTCTTCTCTTCTTTACCAGCTCTCCAAGTAATTCACTTTTTGACTTTTTAGCCCCTTACTTTTAAAAACTTTTATATTTGATAGTTTAACTTTAAACTTATATTTTCTGACAGAAAAAGTGTGTGTCAGAAGATGTCTCTGACAGACGGTCACACTTGCTGTACTGTTTAGGCCCTCTTCACCTGCAGGACTCCCTTCAGCCAGAGAGTCCTGCAGGAGAGAAGGAATAAGTTGATTCTAAGGGTCTTCTTAAGCCGGAGGGCGCCAAGACCCAGGCTTGGCGCCGCTGGAGGGATTCTCTGCCGAGCCGCCGGCCGATGGCTATCGGCGCGGAAATCTGCTGACCACTGTGGGGTTCGATCGATCGACACACCCACGTGGCACGTGGCGGGGCGGTCGGCTCGATCGGCTCCGACACCCATGGCACAGGCATCGATTGTGCGGCTCCGCCGGGCTCGACAAGGTTGTCAGACCATGACCTAGAGAGTGGTCAGTAGATTGCTCCAAGTCACAGGTACGTCTTGGTAAAGGTTACTGCTACGGGCTGAGGCC
Source organism: Protopterus annectens (assembly GCF_019279795.1). Classification (NCBI taxonomy): domain Eukaryota; kingdom Metazoa; phylum Chordata; order Ceratodontiformes; family Protopteridae; genus Protopterus; species Protopterus annectens. The sequence continues at coordinate 1,233,941,842 of NC_056744.1, forward strand.
GGATACCCCTTCTGTTCCTTCAGCCCCTACTCTTATCTCCTCTTCCTTGGAGGATTCGTGGTCGGGCTTCCATGGTCTCCTCCAGACTTCCCTCGGTGGCCCCTGAGTTCCTAGCTCTTGGGGCGGGGGTCTCGCTCTTCCCTAGCTCCTCCTCTATTGTACCTGTTGACATCTCAGGTTTCCCGGAAGAATTTCCCCTCTTCCGAGGATTCTCAGATCCTCCTAGGAAAGAAGGACAGAGGAACATGTAGACTCCCCTGAGTCTGTCACTTCGGATACTGACTTAGTCAGTATACCTGGGCGTTTGGGATCTCGCCCTCCACTGTCCCCGCTGATGCCATGGTGGTGGCTGCGCCACCAAAAGGAACTTGCTGATGGAGGCTGATGCAAGCACAGGCAGGTGTGGCTCTGAGCGCCAAACTGGATGCGGCTATGTGATTTTTTGGATCCCTTTGCAGAGGGTACAATAACAACAGACGCGCCTAGAGGCAGAGGGAAGGTCCAAGAACCAGGGCGGCATTCCCTCACTCCAGAGACAGATGGGTACAGTCATCATATCCAAGGGTTACATATTTTCTTCGAGAGATGTACCACGGGAGTCTATGGGACATGCAGAGTTAGAGATCAAGAACTACTGCAAAAGAGCCATTCAGCGATGGGAGACTGGGAGAGAATAATATTGATCTCTAGACTCAACAAGTGTGTCAAAGAAAGATTTCCGAATGGTCCTCTTCAGTCAATTCTGCCCAGTGGTCGCTCACCTGAGACGTCGCCAAGGATCAGGTGCTTCTCAGATTGAATGACTGGCTCCTATCAGCCACCACCAGGCATCAGCTTATACAGCAGGGATTACACAATAGACCTTTGTTCTCATTTGGTCATCCTTATTACCTCTCATAGGCTTCGCTAACACAAAAACTAAACAAACTGTCCCTTACAGCTACCCTTACAGAAGACAGAAAAGTTCAGAAAGGGGGACTCATCATGGCCAGCAAAATAAGCAGCCACAGCACAGGTTCAGGCTAGTAAAAGGGTCTAGGTCTTATGGCCAGCCATCTTCTTCTTCCTGGCTCTCTTCTACATCAGCCTCTCCTTCAGTGGCAAAACTCCCAATCGTCATATCAGATTCTGGACACAAAACAAAAGAACATCTTGCTTGGGTGATCACATCGTCTCAGGGTTCACCAAGGCAGGTGCTTTTTACACCTCCGTCCCCCTCCCTGATTGGGGGGGGGTTATTAGGGCAGGCAGGTTCATGTCATGGGCGTGTGGCCTCGAGTACCATCTGCACATAAATGTCCTGTTTTTGCAAGCCCTCAGCGACACTTTCCCGTAGGGACAATTGCAGTCCACACAGACAACATGTATGGGATCTCTCTCTCATTCTGTTTCTGTAGTAGCTATCCCTGGGAAACCAACATGCCTCACCAGGTCTCAAGCATCCATAAGCGGAAGAAGAGATTTTCTGGAATGGGGGTGCCCCATGTTATGATTTTTTGCTACTCCCCAAAACAGCAAACTTCTTTATGCTCCTCTCCATTTCCTCTGATCCTCAGGTGATCCAGAAAAGCTACCGTTTGAGAGCCAAATTGATTCTCATGCCCCTTACTGGGTTCCCGTCCTCCCATACACCTTTTGGTGCAGCAGTGGCATCTGGACCCAGTGCCTTCCTTCTAGCCAGGTTTCCTTTGATCTCTAACCCAGTTAGAGATATCAGGATTTACGAACACAAATGAAACGTTTCTCTTATTGGGCTAAGGCCAAAATATTGATCTTTACTGCCCCTGTTCAGGCAGTTTATCAAGCAAATGAAGAGAGGATTGACATTGACAATTAAAGTAAAGTTATGTACCTACCCATATGTTCCATGTTGTCTTCTTCTCACTTTCTTTCTTTCCTCCCTCCCTCCCCCTGGCCTGGACAGACGTTTCTTCTTCCTTTGGGAAGTATTGTTATGCTTGTGTTTATTGCCTTTTTGTCAACAAGCGAGATCTGATCATGGGAGCCTGGGGCTGCCGCTCTGGTAAAGGAGTTCTCGAGCAAAAAGAAGCAGTGATGGAGCCGAGGATCGGCTCCGAACCACCCATCAAGCAAGAAAGAAGGCGAGAGAAGACAACTAACATGGAACGTTATGGTAGGTACATAACTTCTTAATTTACTTCATAAATAATCTTTCTCACTTCTTCAAAAGTTAATTCTTTAAAGGTATGTTCATCATCTAAGAATTGTTTCATTAATTTATTATATTCATCTCTATCAAAGATGACTGTGGCTCCACCCTTATTGGCTTGTTTAATAATAATATATTCATTAGCACACAATTGCTTACAGGCTAAAGACTCTTCATAGGACACATTAAATGTTTTAATTTTTAGCCTACCCATTGTAACTTCTTGATATAAATATCTCAACTCATCTTCACATACTACATAAAAAGCATCCAAAATGGGATAGTTGTTAGGAATAAAAGTACTCTTTTTCTTAAATTTGTTCATAATATCTGTTTGTGAATTCTTAAATAACAATTTGAAACATACATTTCTAACGAAAGTCTTTAAGTCCGTTAATGCCTCAACTATCGAATCAGAACTACAAGGTATAAATTGTAGTCCTTTATTTAGCAGGCTCTGCATTGCTGTAGTCAAAGGAAAGCTCGATAAATTCAAAATTGAATCATGTAGCTAACCAGTTATCTGTGTCCCTGCTTGCTGTTGGAAAGCGGGCTCTTTTTGTCTTTTGCCACCTGCACAGGAATTGTTCCTTTGCTGAGAACGCCGTCTCGATTGTGAGCATTTGCTGAGTTCTACCTTTTCCAGTAGTTTTACCAATATAGGCTAAGGCAGTTTTAAAAAAAATGTCAGCTTAGATACTGGTGTAGTTTTACTCTTTTCTTCTTGTATATTAGCTGCAAGCATAGAAGTCATCGTTGCATCCGTCGGATCAATTTGTTCATGCTGTCCAATCCCGTCATGTGCACTAGTTGCAATAGCAGACCCTCCTTCATGACTGGATTGTTGAGGAATGTGTATACACTGATTTTGAGTGTTTGAAAAAGTTTCCACTTCTGTGAATGTATCAAGTTCATCCATCTTATTTTTTTTTTCTTTCATATAAGATTTTTTATTATTGGTGTTATTTATTTGGGTCCTCGGCCAATAAAAGATATAACCCATTTTAAAGTCATTAATGTCCCTTTGTAGTTTATGTTGTTTAGTAGCCTGTAGCCTTTTATCTAATATATCCATTCTATTCAGCATCAACTGATAGAGATCTGACACTTTCGAAAAATTACTGGAACTAATTAATTCATCCTCCATTTTCATTATTTCTTCAAAAAGCTCATTTTCTATGGGTGAAAAATGCTCATTCATTAGAACCATATAATCCCTACTTAATTTTAGATCCAGTTGTTCCCAAGACTTCAAAAGTTCTGGGTAAGTATTTGCATACGTGGGCATTTTCAAAATGTGAAGCCCTTGTAGAACAATGTTAAACTCCAGATAAGCCAGAAAACTCAAACACTGCCACTGGAGTCTCTTAAACATTTGTACTTTCCTTTCGAGTTGTGTTTACAGGTTATTGAGGCTATCATCCATTTCAGAAATAGCATTAACGTTTACATCTTCTGTACCCAAAACCTGTGATACTAAAGGATTACCTGTTAACATTAACAACTCTCGCATTATTTTCTTCCGAGTCTCATCCATTTTAATTCCCATTTGCTGGGTAGTTTGTATCAGCTGTGTCATTGTAATTAAGAACTGAATGAACATGTTGAACTAACAAAACCAAATACAAACAAGCAAGTTCAAGTAGTTACTTTCCACCAATCCTTGTACTTCTGAACAATAAAAAATATGTTGAACAGGTAGAGAAACACTCACTTTATTCAACAACAAACAAAGCTTTTGGGAATATCCCTTCTTCGGTGTTAACAGCAAATTAATTTAAACATTATTATATGGTAATTAATCAAAGACCCACATGACACAGCCACCCAGTGTAAAAACAGACCTCATTAAATGAAATACCCCTAGTTCCAACATCTCCTGTATCTCCTCCCTCAAAGTCTGTTTGACTCTATCAGGCACCCTATAAGGGGTTTGCCTAATAGGCCTTTGGAGTCCTGTATCCACCTGGTGCTGCACCAGGTGGGTGCACCCTGGTTTCCCAGTGAACATGTCCCCAAACTCCTGTAACACTGCTTGGATTTCTCAAACCTGGGTAGGTGATAGCTGCTGGGACATTGCTACCCCTTCCACTGAGTTGTCAGTCTGAGCCTCACTGAGGAGATCAGTCACCAGATCTCCCTCAGACTCTTCCTGCAACCCACTGCAAATACTCAGCACAAGGACCTCCCTATCATGGTAAGGTTTCATCATGTACAATTTGTGCCCCTACCTTGCAGTTCTACCATGTAGTTAACATCACTTACCTTTCTTACCACCTTGTAGGGTCCCTCCCAAGCTGCTTGTGGCTTGTTGTGTCTGGCAGGAATGAGAATCATTACCTGCTGCCTTATAACATACTCTCTAGCTCGAGCATTCTTGTCATGCCAGACCTTTTTCTGCTGTTGGGCTTCTGTCAGGTTCTCCTAGGCCAAGCCCATGAGTTGCTGAGCCTTGTCCTGAGGTTCAGGACATATGCCACAACAGACTCCTTGTGATATTCACACTCACCTTCCCACTCATCTCGAATTAAATCTACAGGTCCTCTTACCATATGCCCATACAGCAACGCAAAGGGTGAAAAACCTGTGGATTCCTGGAGAACCTCTCTGTAAGCAAGCAGATGGGGTAAATATTTGTCCCACTCCCTCTTAAACTGGTCTGCAAATGGCCATAGCATGGACTTGACTGTAGGGTTTAACCTCTCAACAAGGCTATTAGTCTGGGGATGGTAGGGGGTGATCTTCAGGTGTTTCACCCCACAGTACTTCCTCAGACAAGCCAGCAGGTCTGACATGAATTTGGCACCTCTGTCAGTCAGTATTTCTTTTGGGAAATGTGCCCTCCTGAAGATCTCTTAGAAAGCTTTTGCAACCTTTTCTGCCTCAATGGAGGACAAGGCCACTGCCTCAGGGTATCTTGTAGCATAATCTACTACCACTAGGATATACTTTTTCCCTGTGGAACTTGGGGTACTAAAATACCTTACAATATCTATAGCTATCCTCTGCAATGGCTCCACAATCACAGGCACCTTGTTTCCTGCCTTGCCTACCTGTTACATCTCTGGAAATTCCAGGCCAATAGAAGTTCTGCATAATACATCTCTTTGTATGTTTTATGCCCATATGACCTGCAAAGGGAATATCATAGACTATGGCTAGAAGCACCAGACAGTAGGCTGTATGCACTACCAACTATTGTATCCTCTCACCTTCTAGCCCTCACTCAGGAGTCCACTCCCTATACAGTAACCCTTTGTCCCAGTATACAGATTCCCTCTTCCCTTGAGAATCAGGTAGCTACCTGCCTCAGGCCTTGTAATGTAGAATCTGAGAGCTGACCCTGTATCAACTCTCTCTCTCTGTAACCCTTCCCAGCTCCCCTTCCACAGGACGTCTGGCATCCTCTGACAGTGGTGCCTCACTGTAAGCCTGGGTACTACTACTCACCTCTACCTTTGCAGTCACTCTGTCCAAGGGAACATCAGTACCCTCAAGCAGCTGTGGCTCACCTTCAGTCTTACTGCTACAGAGTAGCTCCCTCCCTGAAGTAACCACCTCACCAGCCCTGGCTGCAAGTATGTGGTCTGTCTGGGTCTCCCCCAGACTACCAGACCCACATGCTTGTCTCCAAGCCTGACTGCATGTAACTGCATTAACAAATAGTATTGCCTCATCAAATTCCTTCCCTATCAGGACATCTACAGGATGGTAGTTTGGTAACCCTGTTGTCTCACGACAACATACTATTGGCATTTTGTCTTCCCACTTACTGGCTCTCTCACCTTTTGTTTCCCACCTTACTTCCATGGATATCTGTATGGCACATGGCACCACTGGTTGCATTCAAAACATTTAACCCTAGGTCCTGGGTATGTACCTGGACTAGTGGCTTCCCCGGCTACTGACAGATTCTGTTGGGTCAGTCTGGGCTGCCCACCATGGGTTTCTTTAGACCCATGAGCAGTACTGGGGGGTTCCTTTCCTGTGTATGGATGCCCTGCTTGCTAGGTATAGGTCTCCATTCTGAAGTAGCACATTGTCTATCAGCTAACCAGATCCTCATGTCCTCAGGCAAAATGCTAGGGGCTTGTTCCCTCACCAAAAGATCTGCCAGCCCTTAAAAAGTGGTGACATGACATCTCCTCACCCACCTATGAAAATAAATGCTCAGTTCAGCAACATATTCACACACACTTTCATCTGCCCTGTGTTTATGCTCACGAAACATTTTCCTATAAGTTTCAGATGTTAGCTTAAAACATTCTAGCAAACAATTCTTAACATGAGTGTAGTTTAATAAATTGTTGTCTGAAAGTTTGGAAAGTACATTTACAGGATTAACATGCAGTAAGGGGGTAAGGAACCATACCCAGAGCCTTTGTTCAACATCATACTGTTTATATACCCTCTCAAACATATGAATGAAACTAACAAAATTAGCCCCCTCTGTAAACTGCAGAAGAAATTTACTGACCTTCTATGGTTCAGGGGTCCAGTTACTCCCTTCTCCATTACCTCCATGACTTTGGCAAAAAGTGAGCATCTCCTTTTCATGGTGCCTCTGCCTGTCCTTTTCCTCATTTTCCAGGCATAGCAGTTTCTCATTCTCCTCAGCCTGTAGATGACTCAGTCTGTCTGCTGCTTCTGTTTCCAAACTCCTGGCCTCCAACTCAAGTGTCTTTCTCTCCAGATGGATTTTTAAGTCCGCTGCAGAAAGGTTGAGCTGTCCATTGTCTGAGTGTTGTACATCTCCATGGCCAGTCTGATTGTCTTCCTGACTGCTGTTTTCTGATGCAGCTGTGACCAAAGCTGCAATCATGTCTGCCTTAGTCAGGTTTCCATGCACCAATCCCTTAGCCTGGCACATCTCAACCAACTGGCCCATTGTCAGCTTGCCATACTCCTCTGCTGACATGCTTGCCTGCTCTCCCTAAGCTAACAAAAGAAATAAAGCAATTGTGATCTGAATTCTGAGTATTCACTGTGTGGCTGATTTAGAGTACAAAAACGCCCCCAGTGATAACTGTACACAAGCTACAGGATTTCACTATCCACACCACTACAAGCCAATTGCTAACCAATTAATATGTGGTGTGGATATCCCACCACAGCCAACCAATTAATATGTGATGCCCATGCACTGGCCCACTAATCAGGGAGCCTCAATTATCACCAGTGAGGGGCATTCACATTGGGAAGGATAACAAATACACACACAGTAAGGTACAATTTCCTTTAAAAGCACACAGAGATCACAGTCAGTCTGGGCTGGTTTCTCCCTTTTTCTCCAGATCCCCAATAGAACTCCCCACTGGCACAGCTATAGGGTTCAGATCTCAGCCGAATAGTCAAGCCAAAACCTCCAGTGCCCTCACTGTCCAACCAGTGCTTCATGTCCCTGCCCAAGTAGCTCACACACACACACACACACACACACACACACACACACACACACACACACACACACACACACACACACACTGAAATTTGCTTTACATACAAACACACAAACACTCCTGGGGAAGGCTGGCACATGTTCTCTAACTAGGACCTCGCCTGTTAGGATATAAGGTAATCACTGCCACCAAGTACTCTTTATCAGCTACTAAAAAGGCCCTTACCAAAGGGTGTCCAATTATTACTGTGCAATATTATTATCCAATTAGTAAGTGTGATGAACAGCAAGGCTTATTTGGAGTGACTTTGTACAGTATCACTATATACATGCAATGTACTCTAGAGCTTAAATTATCTCTACACAAATCAGTCACAGTTGAAAGGTTTAAAAATATTTATAATAAATAAAAACACAAGACAAATCTTCTCAATTCAACACAGTGCTAGTCAAGAGTTCAGAAATCACAGGAAAATGCTTAAAATTATACTGTAGAATAGTCTGACAAATATAGAAAGCAGCTAGTCTAAACTTACTATCTCTCTATTTCTTAAGAGTAACACTAAAATTTAAGATCCTGCTTACATACAGACACATCAAAGCAAGTGCTGGTGACTGGTCAGTCCTGAACACAAATGAAAAATGCTCCGATTCTCTCTCTCTGAGAAAGTCTTAAAAATAATGCATCACTGCTGACTCATTTTAGATTACATCATTCTTCTCTGGTTCCCAGGATAAAAGAAACTCAGAGTTTTAACATTTTTTTTTTATGTTGCACCTGGCCAGGAAACTACAGCAATAAACGGCATTATATATGTAAAATCTAGCAATTAAATCTGGTCTCAAAAAAATAGAAGGAATTTCTCCGTCCAGACATTATGTCTCTGAGCTTTGAGATCAAACAGTCATACAATGTTTGACTTATCAGTTTTCATCCAGCAGAGTGCACTGTGGTTACATTTTTGAAGTTCAACATTTAACAGTTTTCTTACAATTAAGCGGACACGCCTGTGGATTATATTCATATTTACAATGACATAGAATTATCTACAAAATTCTATCTAGGTAGACTGGCAGCCTTCACATATATTCACACCCTTGTAGAAGGCTATGGATATATGTAACATTTTATCCCTCAATCATAAAGAAAAAGTGGACTACTACTGACTGGGACCATAGGTTGTGCAACAATACCAGCTGTGTCAAGAATATTCTAACAGTTTCTTGTTGCCATCCAAGAGCCCATGTTAGAGCATATGTCATCGCCATGCACTTCAGAGGAGAAAACCAACATCATGTAGGCACTTTATGAAATTCACATTGCCATCAAGTCCACACCTGAGACACAGGAATAGCAGTGCTTTACATAACTGCTAGGTCGTCTGCAATGTAGAGGGTACAATATAAAATGTGTCAGTGTACCATTCAGATAGTGCCCTATTACATCATCTGACATAAGTCAGACTTACATTAGCATTTTGAATGGGAAGGTGTCCCCCAGAGATAGCCTATTGCTGATGCCAGATATGACCTGTAGCTACATCTCATGATGCCTATAAGAAAACTAGAAATCATGGTAAAGAATGCATACAATACTGTTCTCTCATAGATGTGAAACATAATACAACATGCCCAGATGACGAAGGCACATGTACTCTACCTAGACACCTTGAATGGTACCCTGCACTATGTTCCTGAAACATGCAGCAATATTTGAAATATGTTCAATCTTATACAACAGGTTAGTATGCAACCAGGCTTTATTAGAAAAGCTCACCAGACTCTGCTACACTTTGCTGTGAAGGAAAGGCTAGTTTGCTTTTTATTTTGTTGTATTTTGTAATACTTTATTGCCTTTTTATATTTTGAATAATGTGATTTGTTTTCTTTACCTTGTGTTTTACTTCTATTCTGCTTTTAACTGCATATTAAAACTTCAAAAGAGACCACAGCTCTGTCTTTTGTGAGTCAGGCAGAAATTAGAACTGATCAATTAAGGACTCATACATAAGATAGAAGAAGTCACATAAAGTTAATCATCTGTGAACTGAGGGGGCGGAGCTAGGAACTAAACCTTCTATTTAAAAGGTAAAATAAAACATTTTAGAGCTTTATTAGAAAAGCTCACCAGACTCTGCTACACTTTGCTGTGAAGGAAAGGTTTGTTTGCTTTTAATTTGTTGTATTTTGTATTACTTTATTGCCTTTTTATATTTTGAATACTGTGATTTGTTTTCTTTACCTTGTGTTTACTTGTATTCTGCTTTTAAGTGCATATTAAAACTTCAAAAGAGACCACAGCTCTGTCTCTTGTGAGTCAGGCAGAAATTAGAACTGATCAGTTAAGGGCTCATACATAAGATAGAAGTGGTCACTTAAGGTTAATCATTTGTGGACTGAGAGGGTGAAGCTAGGAACTAAACCTTCTATTTAAGGGGTAAAAATAAAAAAAATCAGAGCTTTATTAGAAAAGCTCACCAGACTCTGCTACACTTTGCTGTGAAGGAAAGGTTAGTTTGTTTTTTATTTGTTGTATTTTGTATTACTTTATTGCCTTTTTATATTTTGAATACTGTGATTTGTTTTCTTTACCTTGTGTTTTACTTGTATTCTGCTTTTAATCTGCATATTAAAACTTCAAAAGAGATCACAGCTCTGTCTCTTGTGAGTCAGGCAGAAATTTTTCCCCACACACCTACCCACTTACTATTGTGTTCTTAAATACCACTGTCTTTCTAGTTGCCTGCCTTCTGTTAATTTGACCATATATCTCATTTCCTCTCTGCTTTCACTGGCTTGTATGAGTAAGCAGAAAATTATCATTTTGTGAAATCACTTCCCTTCAACTATTTAAATTTATTGGCCATCCTACTGTATTCCATAGTACCATAATACAAAAGTGACCACCCCCTTTCAATCTATCATGCTGTTTTAAAAATAATGACTCTCCAGTAAAACTTACCTTTTTAGACAGGTAAAACTTAAGTTACCTACTTTCACATCTAACTTATCTAGTGCACACTGCAGTGTTTAGGATAAACCATTTTTTTCATCTTACCTTTAAGCATCCCTGTGACTAGCACTTGCTCTAATATCTGCTGGAAAGCACTAGGAATAATTAAACTGATACAAGCACTAAACTCTCCTTGTTAATAAGGAAAAATTAATAATAGGCACTACACAGCCTATAACTGCAAAGTACCTTGCTAAGGCAAGGGAAAACAGCTCCTGTCCTTTACAAAAAAAGCACCAAACCAGGCATGTCCAAGGGTCAGCTTCCGGTGATTTCTCCTGTCCACATGGTGAATCTGGGCATACTGGGGCAATGCAGCAATTGACACATGTACACAGACAACCCTCTCTTCCTACCACCCAACACTACAACCTGTGAGAGATGCACTTACATAGCCAAACTGGAAGCAAAGCTCTCTCCACCCAAGATTGTGCTAGACAGTCAAGAGGAGAAGGTTAATACCCACACTACACCTCAAGCAACACATAGCCCTTCTAAACCCACACCACCAACACCCACACATAGCAACATTAAATCCACATATACAGAGGCCCTTAACGGTAACCTGTCCAAGTAACAAAGACTTCCGAAGCTGAAATTCAAACAAACACCAATCGTAACCAAAGTGTCAGATAGCTCACAACACCAGTGTGCCACCCAGCAATAGCCCCTAAGGCAAGACAACGTACCTAACACTTTAGTCATAGATGACTCTATAGTCAGGCACACTGATATCCCACTCACCAGGCTGAACAAGGAGAAAAATACAGTCAGCTGCCTGTCGGGTGCCAGGATCTGCCACATAACGCATGCACTCAAGTCACTCCACAACAAGTACAAATATGACTCTGTCATTGTCCATGTTGGAGTGAATGACTTGAGACATACCTCCCTGGACTACATGAAAAGAGACATGGAAGAGCTCTCAGATCATGTGGCCCAGGCAGGTATGACCCTAGCCCTGAGTAGCATCCTGCCTTCACCCAGAATGATACCAAAAATACAAGGACAAAATGATTGATGTCAACAATTGGCTAAGTTTCTGGTGTCATTCAAAGGGGATCCAGTATCTGTCTGCCTGGATGACATGATTGACAGACCACAATGCTTTGCCAGAGATGGTCTGCACCTGTCACCCCTGGGATTCAGTTTACTGGCTAAGGCTCTTGCCACCCCCTATAGTGCCTATTTTAGGCAAAGTTCAAAGGACAAAACCACCGCAAATTCTGAAGGTAATGCTACTCAATGCTAGGAGTCTAAACCTCAAAATGCACTCTCTCGAGGCACTCTTAAAAATGGAGAACATTGATATCTGTGCAGTAACTGAGACATGGTTCAAGGCTCCAGAGAGCACCCCTGCAATAGCAGGCTACAACTCTTACCCCACTTTTCGGCCACCAAACCAGGACCGAATCACTAAAGGTGAAGGAGTGTCAATATTCACCAAGGATATTCACACCACCAGGATAGTTGCCCAACACAATGTGTCTGAAATTCTCTAGGTGCAACTAACACTAGGTTCATAGGTAGGTACTAGGCTATCTGCCCGAAGGCATTTATAAGCCTAGTCAGAATGTGTTGGCTTTTGCTGCCCCCTTAGATTAGCTCCCTGTGCCTCTGTCCGGCAGAGCCACTGAAGTGATCCCGGGGTAAACTTTCTGTTTCCCATCCAATCGTCAAGGTTTCTTTTGAAGAGTGTTAGTGAGGAACTCTGCCTAATGTAGATTGGAATCTTGTTCCAAAGCATGGAACATCTCTGGGACAGGAATCTATCCCTCCAGCACATCCTATTTATTGTTGTGTTGAGGTTTAGATTCCTAGAGCGTGTGGCTTGAGGGGATAAGGTTTTCTTTCGGTGAAGCATGTCCATCAATTCTGGGTTGGACATGGCCTTGTATGTCAGGCAGAGATCACCTCTGAGTAGGCGGTATGCAACCAAATACAGCTGAACTTTCTTCAGTGGAGCTGCAGAGGGCATCTGTTTGAGGCCAGTGATCCTCTTGGTGAGGTAGTTCTGTGGTCTTTCCAACTGTTGCAAGTGTCTTGTAAGGTACATCCAAAACGGGGCATTGTACTCTATGATGGGTCTGATGAGTGATGAGTAGAGGGGCACAATGACCTCTTTTTATCAGTATTTGAACCCTTTTGTGATTAGGTGGGCCATGTAGAAGTATTTTCTAACCATTTTGGCAATGTGATTATCAAAGATGAGATTACTATCTGCTTGGGTCCCCAGATCCCTTAATACGTCTTCTGTATTTAGGGGACTACCACCTATGTGGTAGTTTGTGGGTACTTTGTTTTTTCCAAAGGGAATGACTATGCACTTTTTGGCATTTAGCTTGAGGCCATGATTTTGACACTAGGTATCCATCTCAGTGAAACCCTTTTGGAGGATGTCTGTGTCAGCTGGAGAGTCAATTATAGCCCCTAGTTTGCAGTCATCTGTGAATGTGGTCAGCCATAGTCCTCCTGTACTTGCCTGTACCTCTGAGAAGTATATGCCGAACAGGAGGGGGTCCTAGGGCTGAGCCATGCGGAATGGCACTTGTAACCGGTTTTGAGTCAGACCTAGCTCCCGCAACTCTCAACATGTGGGTTCTGTCCATGAGCCAGTTGGCAACCCATCTTGTGACGTAGGTGTTTATGTTCAGGCTGGTGAGCTTGTCTACAATACCAGCATGGGGAATGGTGTTGAAGGCCTTTGCGGAGTCAAGGTAGGCTGTGTGTACCACCTTTCCCTCGTCTATAGCCTTGGTAACTGCCTCAAAGTAGTCCACCAGGTTTAGGAGGCATGATCTGCGCTTAACAAAGCCGAACTGGGTAGGGTCCAGTATTTGGAGTTTCCCAATGTCTCTGTTATTGAGTTCCATGATGATGTGCTCCATAGCTTTTCAGACCAAGCTAGTCAGGCTTATAGGATGATAGTTCCTGGGGTCTGTTGTGGCTCCAACTTTGTGGAGCAGAATAACCGTTGCTGTGCACCACTCTATGGGTACGTAGCCTGTGGAGAGGCTGAGTTTGAACAGTGTGTTTAGGTGAGGGGTTAGTTCATCTTTGAGCTCATGTATGATGCAGCCTGTGACACTGTCCGGTCCCATTGATGCTGTGTTTTTGGCTTTGGAGAGGGCTGTTTTAACCTGAGTGTCTGTGATTTCATCGACTCTACATTCTTCTGGTATGGTTATGGGCCCTTTTGGGGGTGAGAGGGGGTGAAGTTTGCGCTGAACCTGTCTACCAGGATGTTGGCGATATCGGTCGGTTCAGTGTATTTTGTGCCATTCTGCACTAACTCCAAGCAGATCTGAGCATTGCCACTTAGATTCTTTACATAGCTAAAGAATGCCTTGTGGGTATCTTTGGAGTCCTTGGCAATATTTTTTTTGAAGCTCACCTTGGATGATTTTATGAGGATCGTAGTTTCTTGCTGATACTGATCTTCCCTTCTTGGGATTTTACTCTTTTGTGTACTAGTTTCCTCCTTCTGTTGTATAGCTTGTTTATGGCAGGAGTCCACCAGACTGGTTTCCCTTTTTGGAGGAGTGAGTCTTGGTTTTGCTTGGGATGGCACAATCCATGCATTCTTGTAGGTGCCCCTAGAATGCATTAGTAAAGGATTTTGCAGCTTGGACAGCGTTATCCTTCAGCATGGGGACTTTGAAACTTTCCACCTCTGTCTTAAGTAATGTGAAGTTTGCTTTTGAAAAGTTTTTCACAGTGGTTTCCTTGTCTGGGGGTGGGGGCAGAATGTGGATATCCAAAGTGATTTGTTTATGGTCAGATCTAACCAGCAAGGGGTTGAACTCTGGTGTGGAACACTGGTTGCCCATGTTGGTGATGACCAGTTCCAATATGATGTCACCTCTGGTGGGAATGTTGACCAGTTGAACCAGGGCATTTGAGTTTATAATTTCTAGGAAATGTTGGGCAAGGGAGTTAGTACTTGAATAGTTTTCCCAGTTAATGTTTGGGTAATTGAAATCACCCAATATTAGGGTGTTTTGTAGGACCTTTATGTTTCCCAGCATTTCCAGAAATGTGGACTGGGGGTCCTGGGATATGGTGGGCAATCTGTAGCAAGCTACAATTTGAATTGCAGTTTTCCCCATTGTTAGTTGCACGTGGATGATCTCTGATGCATCTTGCTGTGCCACTAACCTGGTTGTATGGGTATCCTTGATGAATATGGATACGCCCCTGCCTTTTGTATTTCAGTTCGGGTTCTGTGGCTGAAATGTATGGTATGATTTGTAGCCTGGTAGTGCTGGGGTGCTCTCTGGAGCCTTGAACCAGGTTTCTGTTACTGCACCTATATAGATTTTCTCCATACTGAGGAGTGCCTCAAGTGAGTGCATTTTGAGGTTTAGACTTCTGTCATTGAGTAACATTGCACTTGTTTTTTTGTTACTTGTGCTATTTATGGCAGTGGGTTTGTCTTTTAAGCCTTGCCTAAAAAAGGCACTATGGGGGTGGCAAGAGCCTTGGCCAGTATTCAAAAGCCTAAGGGTGACAGGTGCAAGCCATCTCTAGTGAAGCAGCGTGGCTTCTCGAGCATGTCATCCCAGGCGGACAGACACTGGATCCCCTTTGAATGACACCAGAAACTTAAGACAATTGTTGAAATAGAGAATTTTTTCTTTATACCATAGTATCATTCTTGGTGAGGGCGGGATGCTACTCAGGGTCAGGGTCATACCGGCCTGGGCTACATGATCAGATAGCTCTAAGGTAAGACTGCAATCCAAATTTTACCTTGCTACAGATCCCCCACCATGCCCCAAGATTCTCACTACACCTTTCTAAACATACTGGAAAATATTAAGATAAAACCAAACACCCTAATACTGGGTGATTTCAACTACAATGTATTTAACTGGGAAAACTACTCGTGTACCAACACCTTTGCCCAGCGGTTCTTGGAATTCATAAACTCCAAGGCCCTGGATCAAAAAATCCATAGTCCTACCAGGGGCTCCAATATCCTACACCTGGTCATTACCAACATGGGAAATCGATGCTCCACACCTATGGTCACCCCCTCGTTGGTCAGGTCTGACCATAAGCTAATCACCCTTAACATCCACATCCCACCCCAACTTCCCAGTAAGGAAACCTTCATAAAAAACTTCTCCAATGCCACCTTCATGCTACTCAAGTCAGAAGTGACAAACTTCATGACACACATGCAGCGGGAAACTGAATGTTCGACTGCTGAATCTTACACTAAGGCACTGTACGAGCACATCTACTCATGCATGAATCGTGCCTTCCCAAATAGTACCAAGATGCTCTCCTCCAAAAAAATGAAGCCAATCTGGTGGTCCCCTGCCATAAACAATCTTTACAACAAAAGGAAGAAACTGTTGCAGAAAAGAGGAAAATCCCAGGATGCAAAAAACTCCCTTACCAGTTTCAGTAAGAAGCTGAGATCCCTCATAAAATCTTTCAAATCTAGTTATGGAAATAAAATTGCCAAAGATTTCAAAGGCAACCACAAAGCATTTGATAACTATGTCAAGAATATAAATGGTAATGCTCAGATCTGCTCTGAGCTACAACAGAATGGCATTAAATATACCGATCCCAAGGATATTGCCAATATCCTGGCAGATCAATTCAGTGCCAACTTCACCCCCCCCTCTCACCCCTAAATAGCCCATCTCAATACCAAAAGATTGCCAAATTCTGGTAATAATGGCCACACAAGTAAAAAATGCACTCTCCAAAGCTAAGAATACAGCATCCATAGGACCAGATGACATCCCAGGCTGTGTGTTACATGAACAACAAAATGAACTAGCACATCACCTAAGTGTCATGTTTAATCATAGCCTCACCTCAGGCTTCATGCCCCTGAGTGGTGCACAGCTACAGTTGTCCCACTCCACAAGGGGGATCCACCGTGGATCCTGGGAACTACCGCCCCATCAGTCTGATGAGCCTGATCTACAAGACCATGGAATGTATTATCATGAAAGTTATAAACAAAGACATTGGCAACCTTCAAACACTGGGCACCACTGAGTTTGGGTTCGTGAAGGGCCGATCTTGTCTCCTGAACCTGATTGACTTCTTCGAATCAGTCTCTAGAGCTGTGGACGAGGGTAAGGCAGTCCACATAGCCTATCTGGACCTTGCCAAGGCCTTTGACACCATCCCCCACTCTGGAATCATAGATAGACTTACTAAGCTGGGCGTTAATCCCTACATCACTCGATGGATTGCCAACTGGCTTACTGACAGAACCGACACTGTAAAAGTAGCCGACTCCAAATCCAGCTCCAGACATGTGACAAGTGGAGTACCTCAGGGTTCAGTCCTGGGACCGCTCTTGTTTGGCATCTACTTCTCTGAAGTACAGGCCAACACTAAGGGACTCTGGCTAACAAAGTTCGCAGATGACTGCAAACTGGGAGCCATTACTGAATCCCCAAATGATATGGCTACTCTACAAAAGGGCCTTACAGAAACAGATGCTTAGTGCCAGAGCCATGGGCTCAAGCTCAGTGCCAAGACATGTATAGTTATTCCCTTTGGGAAAAAACATGTACTCGTGAATTACCACATAGGTGGCAGTACACTAAACAATGAAAGTGTGATAAGAGACTTAGGGACACAGGTGGACAGTGGTCTCACCTTCGATAACCACATCGCCACAACAGTCAGGAAATCCTTCTATGTGGCACACCTCATTACTAAGGGCTTTTCATCCAGAAAAAAGGAGGTCATTGTCCCACTGTACTCATCCCTCATTAGACGCATTATAGAATACATCGCCTAGTTTGGTATGTACCTCTCAAGACATCTGCAACAACCGGAAAGTCTGCAGAAATACCTTACTAAAAGAATCACAGGCCTAAAGTAGATGCCATATGCTGACCACCTTAAAAAAGTCCAGCTATACCCCGTCATGTATCGTCTACTCAGAGGCAATCTCTGCTTAACATACAAGGCCATGTCAAACCCAGAGCTGTTGGACATGCTACACTTAAAGAAATCCCAATCCCTCAGAGCCACATTCTCCAGGGATCTAAACCTTGTTATCACAGTAAACAAAACATGTTGGAGGGATAGGTTCCTGACCCAGAGACTCCCCAGACTCTGGAATAGACTGCCCATACATGGCAAGCATAGCGCCTCTTTGGCCCTCTTCAAAAGGAACCTTGACGATTTTATGGGAAAAAGGAAATTCACCCCTGGGGTCACGTCAGTCACCCTGCTAGACAGGGGTCCAGGGAAGTAAATAGTGTGGGAAGAAATAGCCAGGGATTTGTTATGGCTAGGCTTGTATAGGCCCTAGGGCCGACAGCCTAGTACCAACCTATGAACCAGATACAGTAGAGTATTGTAGTTGGAGGAGAGGATGTGCTGGAGCAGCAGAGGAGTAGGTGCCTCATGAGGATTTTATGGAGGACCCAGTTGCACTGGATGACTATACAAACAGAGGCCATGAGTCCAAAAGACTTGTTCTCAGTATAAATGAAAAGGCTGAGAGCAGGTGTTTTTGGAATCGGATCCCTATAGTACGCCCATTTACACCAAAGTAAGTAGGTCTTTTGAAATCAAGCCAGACTTACCCTTGATCAAGTCTTTTGGAATCTAGCCAAGAGGTGAGCAATATACACTGTGACACTTGCTAAGAAGTAGCATGTCGCTCACAACTATGGTCAGATTAGAAATAATGAAAACAAAAATGCTGGGGAGAAAACATACTAATCCTTGCAGAAACACTTTATCCAACAATTTATTAAAGTTAAGCTCTTTCTTCCCCAAAATAAAATAGAACTTTTTCAGAACATACAAAAACTAAATGCACTCCCACTTTACATACTTAGAAACATCATTTACTTATTTGTCTTTGCTGACCAGGAAAAGTCTGACTGGGTAAAACCCATTTTCAGCAGAGACCACGGGATAAAATGTCCACATGATGCACATTTATAATTACAGGGTAAGACATGAGCTTATTTACATGATTTTTTAATATTTCTTTCATGAACATAGCATTTTAACACAAATATAATTGATAAATTAACATACATTGGCAAATTATTGAATAGAAAATAAAATACAATAATAGATGATGTATTTATAGCATGATGGCTGCAGGGAAATGATCAGAGTGGGTCTTTTTGAGATTAGTAATAACTTACAGACAGACAAGTAGCAATGTAGCTCAAAAACTGATGAGAGTTATGATAGAAGAAACTGTAGAAATGAACAGGAGGATAAATGGACAAAGGATAAAGTGTAGTCAGTGGTGGATAGCAGAAAAAAAGTAAGAGTTTAGGAAATCAGTGTGGTATGAGGAGGAGCGATAAGGTACAAAAAGACTGGGAAGCAAAGCAGCTGTCAGAGTTGGAGAAATGTTATCTCAGTAAAGCTAGCCAAAGGGATAGGAAGAACAGAGCCATCTTTAGCATAGGTGCTGATTAAAAATCTTAATAGTTTCAAAACTATGCTTTATCTGTCGGTCACAAAAATCATGCGATCATCCCCAACTAATGAAATATGAACTATAAACACATTACATTCTAGCACATCTGACATTCAATAAAGCGCAGTACCATAAAAAAGTAAGGAATATTCTGACAAATCTTAAAGTCTTAAATATTATAAGAAATATAAGAAAGCGGGCTGGATTCATGAAGGCTTGCATGGAGTCTAAGAGTAGAGTAAGACTCCATGCAGCCAACATGTCCACCAAGCGATCCAGGAACAGCTGGTAGGGGCGTGCAACAGAGCTCCTAAAACGACTCTTACACGGACAGGGCTAGGATATGCAAATTACCTCAATTGCAAGTGAAAGCTATGCAAATGAGGTAAATTTGTGATCCAGGAAACCTGAAACTGTCCGAGTAAGAGTAGTGTTATTTACAGAAATGTATTCCGTTGACAACTGAGTACGGTTCTGCAAATAGCAAAACGGAGCCATGACAGCTCCAAAAAAAGGATGCAACCAGTTGAGGAAGCATGCCAATGGCCAAAAATACGGTCATTGGCAATGTTCACCAATGCAAAATAAAACTAAAATATTTTTTTTTTATCATGATCGCCGATGTTTAAGCATTGCGCAGTGCCGCGCAAATGAGCTGCACTCTAAAAACCAGAAAACCAATAATTAAAATCCACAAATGTGGATTTTATTGTAATTCTTAATTTACAATGCAAGGGAATGGCAGGCCGAAGACAACATTGCTACCGAGTAGAGGTTGCTAAGGGGGGAACCTCAGTCTAAGAGATGTAACCAAGCATTAGTAGTCAATCCCATACAAATGAAGGTAAGGATAGTGAATCCTAAGTTTACATAGCAAATGAGCACAGTCAGTGGAGTGTAGGAGTAGGATAAAAGGAGTATCAGAGTAGAAGATAGGTGACACCACGAAGGGGTATGTATAAAAGAAGTGAAGCTCATTGGAGCAGAGTGGCATGTGTTTGCTGTCAGTTACTCATCACTGGAAGAGGTTTGTCAACAGGTACCCTAGCTAAAGGCTAGAAATTGAAGGTGTATGCCATGGATAACACTAAAGTTTCTTGTAGAAGTGCTTGCAACGTGTTTGTGCGCAGGTGCGCACCCGTACATCTGAGTAAGACTGTGTGCGCACGTGTGCGCCTGTGTGCATGCGTTTAAGCCGGAGTAAGCATATCTAAGGTTGTTTAAAGTTGTGTAAGCACTTTTGTGCCTGTGTGCACGTGTTTTAGCAAGAATAAGCAAGTTTTAGTCCGTGTAAGCATGTGTGCATGCGTGTGAGCTGGTGTGCGCGTGTTTGTGCTTGTGTGTGTGGCACTGCCCCCCTGAGGAAACAGAAAGGGAAAAGGAAGCACAACAAATAGTAGGAAGTTAACCAGGGAGTACTAGCAGAACTAGCAGGTGAAAACAATCAGAATCAGGCAATTACACAGGCAGTACACTAGCTCAGCCCAGCCCAGCACTTAAAACTCTGCAAACACCATTCCACTATGTTTCTCTCAGAGACACTGCAACACTGCAGTAAGCTAATAGAAGTGAAAATTGAAAAAGCTTTACTGAGACAAAGAAATGTTAGGGGCTGCCATTGCTGTTATAAGGCAACATATGCAACATGCTGGGGGTGGTGACAATGTGAATGCTGCTGGACAACCCACAGTGAGGAGACAGAGAAGAGTGTACAGGCCCAGGGTAACCTATCAGGGGCTATATGAGCTGGAGATAGTGGAGCACTATAGAGTGGACAGAGACCTCATGCAGCAAATTTTTGAGCTGTGCAGGCCACGACTCACACACAGAACCAACAGAGAGGAACCCATCCCAGTAGAAACCAAGGTATATGTTGGCCTAAGAATATTAGCAACAGGTGCCTTCCAGAGATCAACTGCTGATATGATGGGGATATCACAGGCATCAGCATCCAGGGTACTGCACCAGTTCCTGGATGCCATGTCAGCACATGTCAGTGATCATGTATATTTCCCCAATTCCCGTGAGGTACTGGCCAGCAATATGCATCTCTTCCAGCAAATAGCGGAATACCCTGAGGTAGTGGGTGCAATAGACTGCACGCACATATGCATCAAAGCACCAGCTGGTGAGCGGGGCAGGGTCTACTGTAACCGCAAGGGCTTCCCCTCCATCAACTGCCAGGTTGTGTGTGATGCCCAGGGTATAATACTGAATGTGTGTGCTGGCTGCCCTGGAAGCTACCATGATTCCCATACCTGGCATCTGACAAAGCTGTACCAGACATTTGCCAATGGGAACATCCCTCAATGTCACCTAGTGGGGGATGCTGGCTATGCACTGGAGCCATGGCTGATGACACCCATCAGAAACACACACACACACACACACACACACACACACACACCTGAACAGGAACGCCATAATGAGGCACAAGCACAAACACGAAATGTAATTGAGCATGTGTTTGGGCTACTCAAGTCATGGTTCTGGTGACTGGACACATCTGGTGGAGCCTTGCAGTACCCAACAACTACATGTACCCAAATTGTCATGGTATGTGTTATGCTACATAATATGACCCTGCAAAAACAGCTGCAGCAGGAGCAGCATAGGCCTGGGCCAAACAGCCCCCCAACATTGCCAAGGCCATCACAGGCAGAGCGTGACTCGGAGGAGGAACAACCTGAGCCTGCCCCAGTAGGCAGAAGGAGGTGTGCCCAGTATGCTTTGGCCTTGGCAAAGAGGCAACACATAGCACATACACTGGCTCAGTAGGAACCCTGGAAATGATACCTCTCTCTGACATGCACATATAGTAAAAGGGATGCCTAACTTGACACTACCTGTTTTCAAACATGTGGTGCTGTGGTAGCATTGTCGCCTCACAGTAAGACACTGTCCAGTTCGATTCCCAGCTAGAGCATCTTCTGCGTGGAGACATGCGTGAATGGGTGTACTTTCTTTGAAGGTTGTGCATTAGGGCTGGTAACTCGGCACATAAAAATCAACTACCAATCATTAGCGGATCGGAGTTCTGCTGTGAAGACCCCTAACTGGGAAAAAGCTAAACGACCCAACATAGGGAGTGTAGTATATGCATCCAACATAGGCAGCCCTGCAGCACCACCTGAGGCATGATTGCCATGTGTTAAGAAATATAAAGCAGTGCTAAACAGCATTTACCACCATTCAGTATATGTAAACAAAATTGCACACACTAACTAGCACAACTGTGGTCAATGTTGTGCAATATTGGGCAACATTCAGCAATGCTGGTTAACGTTGAGCAATGTTGGACAAGCTTGGTCTAAGTTGGGCATAGCTGAACAAAAGCCAACATGCTCATATTTGCTCTACTGGTCCTTAAGCAGTCTGGTCTGCTCAGTATGAAAATATAAAGCAGTGACAGGCCTCGAACCCTGGATGCTGTGCACTATAGTCATAATACTGAACCACTAAACCATGAAAGTATTTCAGTGCTCAGCCTGTATGAAGAAATGTTGATAAGTCTATGCAAAGTATCTCATGGAAACCCTGCAGGCACAGCATAATCCCTGTTGAGTTATGACACAAAGGTGAGCCCTGCAGTAAGAATAGAACCTGAATTTCAACACACATATAGTATAAATGTTAATATTGGTCATGTCCACACACATCAACAAATGTAGTGGACCTCAGACAGCAACATACTGCAAGGTCACACTGGGCATGCTCACACACTTAATAAATGAGACAAATGTCAGGCAACAAAACAGTGAAAGGCCAAACTGGGCATGCTCACACACTTAGGCCATGTCTGAGTACAGCAGTGGGCCACACATATCCGGCAGTTGCATGTGTTAACCCAGGAACCTCTCACTATTCACCAATCTGCCTTGTGCACACAGTTATATGACAACAGACACATATATAATATAGTGGAACCCTGTCATAATCAAATATGTTCTGCAGATACTTAGGTTGTTCATAGAAAGTGGGAAAGCAAAGAAGAAAAAAAAACCTGCAATCAGTATCATCAATAAACAATGTGCATCCCAAACATTATCATAGGTTCAGAGGTTGATACTGGGCTATCTGCCCTAGGGCATGTATAAGCCTAGCCAGAGTGTGTTTGGCTTTTGCAACCCTGTTAGATTAGTAGACTGTGCCTGTGAATAGTAGGTCACACAAGATAGCCCATTTATGTTTAGTTTAGTGTGCCTAGCAGGGACCCAGAAGATATCCCAGGGGTAAACATATGATCACCCATCCACTTGTCAAGATGTCTCCTGTAGGTGGTCAGTGGGGGGCTCTGCCTATGCGGGACTCTGATTATATTCCAGACTGAGTGGAGCCTCTGGGATAAGACTCTGCCCCTCCAGCAAGTCCTATTAATATCTGTGCTGAGGTTTACGTCCCTGGAGCGTGTAGCTCTAAGGGATTTGGATATCCTGAGGTGGAGCATGTCCATTAATTCTGGGTTGGACATGGCTTTAAACAACAGGCACAGATCGCATCCGAGTAGGCGGTAAGTGACTGAGTAGAGCTGGAGTTAATTTAGCTGAACTGTGCAGGGCATCTGTGTGAGTCCCTAGATCTACTTGGTGAGGTACTTTTGTGGCCATTACCGTTGCTGCAGGTGTCGAGTAAGGTACATCCCAAATGGGGCATTGTATCCAAGCATGGGCGTGATGAGTATAGGGTCACAATGACCTCACTTGATTTAGATGTGAAACCTTATGGGATAAGGTGGGCAATATAGAAGGTCTGTCTAACCACTTTGGCAATGTGATTGTCAAAGGTGAGAGTACTAACTACTTGTGTCTCCAAATCCCTAATAACTCCTACCGTACATAATGGATTACCACCTATGTGGTAATGTGTGGGCATGTTGTTATTCCCAAAGGGGATGACTATGCATCTAACGGCATTTAGCTGTAGGCCATGGCTCTAGCACCAGTTATCCATCTCTGTGTGACCCTTTTTGAGGATGCTTGTGCCAGCTGGAGAGTTGATTATGGCACCCAGTTTGCAGTCATCTGTGAACATAGTCAGCCATATTCCTCCTGTGGTAGCCTGTACATCAGAGAAATATATACTGAACAAGAGAGGTCCCAGGACTGAGCCTTGTGGGATGCCACGTGTAACTGGTGTATAGTCAGACATGGCACCTGCAATACTGACCATGTAGGTGCTATCCCTGATCCAGTTAGCAATCCATCTTGTGACATATGTGTCGATATCGAAGCTGGTGAGCTTATGTATGATGCTCGAGTGCGGTATTGTGTTGAAGGGTTTTGCGAGGTCCAGGTAGGCTGTGTGGACAGCCTTCCCTATGTCTATGGACCTGGTAACTGTTTAAAGAAGTCAAACAGGTTCAAGAGGCAAGATCTGCCCACAACAAAGCCGAATTGTGTAGGATCCAGTGTCTGTAGGTTCCCGATGTCTATGTGTATGAGTTCCATGACGATACGCTCCATAGCTTTGCAGACCAGGCTAGTTAGGCTTATAGGGCGATATTGTCCGGGGTCCATTGTGGAACCACCTCTGTGGAGCAGGACCACTGTTGCTGTATGCCATTGCTTGGGTACATATCCTGTAGTACCTATGATATTGAACAGTGACTTAATGTGAGGGTTACGTTCATCATGAAGCTCATGTAAGACGCAGGCCGGGACACCGTCCAGTCCCATTGATGCTGTGTTGTCTGCTTTGGAGAGGGCAGCACTCACCTGTTCATCTGTGATGTCAGGGAGGCTACACTCTGTTGGGATGGACATTTGCTCTTTAGGGGGGATGGGGGGAGACATTTGCACTGAACCTGTTTGCCAGGATGTTGGCAATGTCTGTGGGTTCAGTGTATGTTTTGTCATTATGCAGTAACTCACAGCATATCTGGGAGTTTCTACACAGGTTCCTGACATAACTAAAGAAGGCCTTGTGATTGTCCTTAGTGTCTGGTGCAATTTTCCCTTAGAAGCGGGCCTTAGATGAATTCATGAGTGATCGTAGCTTTTTGATAGTACTGATCAGAGATGCCTTCCCTTTTTGGGATTGTGCTCTGTCATGTAGTAGTCTCCTCCTTTTGTTGTATAGCTTATTAATGGCTGGGGTCCACCAGACAGGTCCTCTGCCTTTGGAGGAGTGAGTCTTGTTGTTATTTGGGATAGCACGATCCATGCATTTCAGTAGATGTCCATAGAATGTGTTTGTAAAGGAATTCAGCGGTCTGAGCCATATTTACCACTGCCCCAGGGTCTTTGAAGGATACCACCTTGGTTTGGAGAAGTGTGTAATTTGCTTTTGAGAAGTTCTTCACCGAGATTACCTAGGATGGGGGTGGGGACGGAATATGGATGTCCAGTGAGATAAATGTATGGTCTGACCTTACCAATGAGGGGTATACCTCTGGTGTGGAACATAGAGTCCCCATGTTGGTGATGATCAGGTCCAATATGTTTTCCCTTCTTGTGGGTGTGGTGACCAGTTGTGCCATAGCATTTGAGTTTATAAATTCTAGCAACTGTTGGGCGAGGGTGTTGGGGCTTGAGCAGTATTCCCAGTCAATGTTTGGGTAGTTGAAGTCACCCAATATAATGGTGTTTGGAGAGACCTTCATATTCTCCAGTGTTCCCAGGAAAGCCGAGTGGGGTTCCTGAGTTTGGGAGGGTGGTCTGTAGCAGGCTACAAACCGAAAGGCAGTTTTTCCCACTGTTAGTTGCACATGTATGGTCTCCGATGCTTCGTGCAGTGCTACTAACCTGGAGGTGTGTGTATCTGTGATATATATGGATACTCTTCCTAATTTTGTTGGCCAGTCTGAGTCTTGTGGCCGAAAAGCATGGTATGATGTATAACCTGGTAGTGCTGGTGTGCGTTCGGGAGCCTGAACCAGGTGTCTGTTACTGCACAGATATTGACATTCTCCATACTGAGGAGAGTCCTGAGTGCATGCATTTTGAGGGTTAGACATCTGGTTTTGAGCAGCATTACCCTTAGTTTCTTTTACCTTGTAACATCTATGGAGGTGGGTTTGTCTTTTGAGCCTCGCTTAAAAAAGCCACTATGGGGGTGGCAAGAGCCTTAGCCAGTATTCGAATGTCCAGGGGTGACAGGTGCAAGCCGTCCATAGCGAAGCTACGTGGCATGTCGAGCATGTCATCCCAGGCTGACAGACACTGGATCCCCTTTGAATTACACCAATATGTTAGTCAACTGTTAAAAGTGATCAGTTGTCTGTATACTGTGACATAATTCTTGGTGAGGGTAAGATGCTACACAAGGTCAGGGTCATACTGGCCTGGGCTACATAATCAGAGAGCTCCTCTGTGTCTCTTGTCATGTAATCCAGGGAGGAACGTCTGAGGTTATTTACACCAGTATGGACAATGATGGAGCTATATTTGTACTTGCTTTGGAGTGACCTGAGTGCATGTGTTATGTGGCGGATCATGGCACCCGACAGGGTTTAGTCCCCACAAGTTTGCCAATGGAGTCATCAGTACAGAGAATAGGCCAGTGTTTCGTAATAATATTCTTGATTGCTGGACAATCAGTGCTATATGGTAAAGAAACCCTTACGTGAGTTGATCTATCATCTCTACCATTGTCTATTGTAATGGATCCACCAGTAATAACTGGTCCAAAATAATATTACTGGTGGATCCACGAAACACTGGCCTATTCTCTGCACTGATGACACCATTGGCAAACTTGTGGGGACTAAACCCTCTTTTTTATATAGGAATAAATTGAATTTAAGGAGAATGCTATGCTATTCAAAAAGGGATTAACGGTCAATACCTCTTGAACACACAAAACCATGTGGACGCTGTAATTATTGTAATTCTCTTGACCCCAGCCCATTTTTTGAACATCCTGATATGCACACTAACTTCAGCATACGTGCTGTAGCTACCTGTGATACTACTCATATAGTTTATTTGGCAGTGTGCCAAATATGTGATGCATTTTATGTTGGCAAAACCAATCGTTGATTTAAAGACAGGATAAGAGAACATCTTTACCACATTAGGAATGCTTCACCTCACAATGCCTTAGCTAAGCACGTAGCCCAAGCAGGTCCTGAACATTATTTTTTATTTAGAGCTCTTGAGAACATTAAACCCAGTATACGAGGAGGTGACATCAGGAACCATACTGAGAGCAAGGAGAGTATGTGGATAGTCAGATTGAGAGCAGATAGGGGTTTAGGTCTCAATGAGAGAGCCTCTATTAAACCTATGTTAAACAAACGGAGGAATGTTTGTAGATTTTATAATAAATGATGAAATATATGTTTTTACCCCTTGAAATATATTTCTTTTGACATATATATTTATATATACATATTTATTAGAGCATCTTGAGTGTTCATGGAGAGTTTTTATATGTATTTTTTATATCTACTTTGTCATTTTATACATTTCAGCATGTTTATATGTGCATATATTTTTAAGCTTAGATTGACTCATGAATACGTAAATAAGAAGCAGCTTTTGATAGACCAATAGGAGATGTTTTAACTGTATAAATGTAGCCTATGTACTTGAAGGTCTTTGTTACATGATCTGATGAAGCTCAAATGAATGAGTGAAAGCACTTATCTGACCTGCAGTGGAATTAAAGTTGGATTTTAACCTGAGGATTTTGCCTTTTCATTTACACTTGTGACTCTTCATTTAAAGTTGGATTTTAACCTGAGGATTTTGCCTTTTCATTTACACTTGTGACTCTGCATCAGCCTAGTTGCTCCTTTTGGTTTTATTAACATTATTCAAGTTTATCTGGAGCACTGGGCGTGTATCCTGTTTGTCAGCGAGTGGTTTGTTCCAGAGTTTATTTAGAGCCTCCGAGTATGTTTTTGTGTGGTAATGTATTTTGTTTGCTGTCCCTATAGGTCTATGTGAGACTGGATTTGTGGTGTGTGTGGTTACCTTCACCACCTGATAGACTGTGCCAGTCATGGGTCAAGAGAGCTCAGCCTCCTGTTTGTCTATATAGTTGCATCTCTCACATATATCTGAGTTTGTTGGGAGGAGGAGAGGGTTGTTTGTGTACATAAGGCAGTTGTAACATTGCATCAAAATTCCAATATTCACCAGCTGGACTGGAGAGTACACACAAAACCGACCTTTGGACATACCAGGATATTATGATGACATACTCTGTTGACTGATCACAAAGGATCAGTAGGGTGTTAAGTGTGTAAAAGAGTACCACAGGGGTTTAGTGCTCAGGTTTGTCGGTGTTTTGGAAAGATTATCTGCGAAGGAGTCCAGACAGAACCATGACAACTCCTTCAGTTATGTCATAAATAGCAATGTACACTCATTTATGTCCTGAGTCAGGGCCAACTCTACCTGACTGACAATGCCGACATCCTGTCAGACAGGCCCATATATACATACCCACCTCCCACTGACAAAACGCCCTATCATCATACCAGGAGATATCACATGTAGAATGGGTAAACAGCTCCTCCCAAAGCCAAAAACATGGCATCAATTGGATTACATTGTTTCCCTATATGTGTCATAAGTGAAGTACAGAACAAACAGACCCTGCACCTGAACAGTCTGTTGAGCCTCACCCTCTCTACAGGATCTGAAACTGTTGAATGTGTTACAGCAACGTATGGCACACCCCACAAGTGTTGGTGCACAACAGACCATGGGAACTATAGTCCTATAAGTCTGTGAAGTCTGATCTGCAAGGCCATGGAGTCCATCATGATTGAAGTCATAAACAGAGCTATTGGAAGCCGACAAACACACAACCCTACCAACTGTAGTATGTTCATGGGCAGATCATGGTTCCCAAACCTGCTAGACTGCTTGCAAGGCAGCCACCCAGAACATACATCCCTGAAAGGAGCTACAAATGTCCCACATAGACTTTGAATAGCCCTTTATCAACATCCCAGACACATGTCGTATCCGCAAAATCAACAATCTGTGCATAAATATGTATTGTCATATGAAGGAATGGCAATTTGTCCACAGATAGATCACACAAGCTAAGAATTGTGGAGTCCTGTTCAAACTGTTAACACCTGCTGACCCACATGGTTCATTCCTGGGACTGCATAAAACAAAGTGCACACACATTACCATGTCCAGTCTGATGATGTCAGCATCCTACAAATATAGCAGGAGAAAAGAAACCACCCAATAAAGCATATAGCGCATTGTGTTAGTGCGTATCTCTCCAGTATCATAACATAGCTAGGTAGGGGTTTGAATCCTGCAATTGCTAAGTGTGCGTGTGTGTGTGTGTGATTTCCTTTGAGAGGAGTGCCCTTTTTGGAGACTAGGAACACATTAAAAAAAGTAGATTCCACTTTGGCAAGTCTGATGATGTCAGTGTCTCACAAATACAGCAGTGGAAACAGAATTCACCAATAAAGCATATAGTGCGTTGTGTTAATGCGTATCTCTCTAGTATCATAATATAGTTAGGTAGGGGTTTGAATCCTGTAATTGCTTAGTGTGTGTGGGGGGGATGTGGGTGATTTCCTTTGAGAGGAGTACCCTTTTTGGAGACTGGGAAAACACATTAAAAGAGGTACATTCCTCTTTAGCAAGTCTGATGATGTCAGTATCCCACAAATACAGCAGTGGAAATGAATACCTCCAGTGAAATGTATAGTGCATCATGTTAAAGCATATCTGAGTAGTATCATAACATAGTTAGGTAGGGGTTTGAATCCTGCAATTGCTGAATGTGTGTGTGATTTCCTTTGAGAAGAGTGGCCTTTTTGGAGACTGGGAAAACACATTAAAAGAGGTAAATTCCTCTTTGGCAAGTCTGATGATGTCAGTATCCCACAAATACAGCAGTGGAAATGCAAACTCCCAATAAAGCATATAGCATGTCATGTTAATGCATATCTCTATAGTATCATAACATAGTTAGATAGGGGTTTGAATCCTGCAATTGCTGAGTGTGTGACCCTGTTGATCAATGTGTTCTGGGTTTTGCTTTTACTACTGTATGACATATCAGTAAAACAACAGTATGTGCATTGCATACTTCAGGTATCTGTGTGGCAAATACATATATGTACATGAGACCTCAACTGGTAACTGTGTGGCAAAGACATATATGTACATGTGGCCTCAATCACTTCATAGGTGTGAAGCCTGCTTTCTACATGAATACATCTGTTACCATTGACAGTTTGTGCTGCTGCTTCTCAGACCATAGGTCACATATGTATGTATGTGACAAAGCCAGTCACTGTAGTGATCTGTGCCATAGGTCATTTATGTCACACACACATGACAGTTTCTATAGAATAGTGAGGGTTCATGCCTGGGGCATATTTCAGACATGTTCAAACACACACAGTCTGTCAATAATGGGCATTCATTATAGGTGTACAACAACTCCGTGGATATGCATACAGACCCCTTATTGCTTATGTGATACACTGAGGGACATCAGCATACATTTGGGAATGTGAATATCAAAGGACAGATGACATCACATGTGGCTGTATGTACACATCAGTACCCCTGCTACATGTTGTAGGCTACTACCAATGTGGTACTGTCAGGATACTATGTATAGTAAATGTGGATGACTATGCTATAGTTGGCTTATAGCTTCACAGCATGGGTTGGTCAACAGGTATCTGTCTGTATGATACCCTTGTGGAGGATAAATGTCGAATCCGGAGACTGCATTGTTTGCCACTGTATGCATTACTAGATGTGGACAGACATATTCCTAGTGCATCTGCTTGTACCTAGGATGGCCACATGCCAAACAGGAGTGGTCACAGGAATGTGTGGTGGTCAATACCACTGGTAACTGGTATAGTATAGTACCGGAAGGATTCCAATGCTACTGTGTATCCTACAGCTGTGTGTCAGTTGTCAAGACATCATCTAACGATTGGTTAAAATCAGGCTGTTGAGGTTATGTACACTACCAGAATGCAAACCAATGACCGATATTGAAAGTATCACCCACAGCATAGTGTCAAGCCATGTCATATACACATGTGTACCCAAGTTGTAACATATATGGAATAAAATGCATAATGGCCACCAATAGGAAATATGAAGTGTTAACACTGTGTAATACAGGGCATGTCACCCTTCCCATGTGTCCACCATGCACATACATGCAGACAGTGCACCTCCACCATGTTCACAAATGTACACCTGCATATCTGTACTGCACACATCACACACATACCGTCCACTCACCAACACATGCTGCCAGTACCACACACATCAGCCAAGTGGCACATGGGCAGACAATACATTTTTGGAATTAACACTGGTGTAAACAATACTACACTGATAATCATAGCTTTAATGCATCATGCCTGCTCAGATATACCTACAAGGATATCCTTACACTTTACTGTTGACAACATGCTAACATTGCTACACTGCTATTAGGTCACCCTGTGCATCAGCAGCATGTTAGCCTGTTCCTGCATCAATGTCACAGATGACAGAAGGTGACACAGTTTCATCATATGCACAGGGTGTGTTATTGGTTTGCCAGAGCCCGACAATGACCCATCCAATTGACATGTATGTGTGTGTGTGTGTGTGTGTGTGTGTGTGTGTGTGTGTGTGTGTGGGACAACAGTACAGTATGGGTCAGTGTTGATGTAATGTGTGTGTGTGTATGTACTAGCCCTAGGTGTTTGGTTTATGTGTGTGTGTCTGTATGCACACAGTTCCCCCTTGTGGCTGCCAAATACGGGAGGTTGTGGGACAGCCACAGACTGTACCTGCCAGGCTGTACAGATCACTGTCTCTGGCCACAGACACAGTACCTGTGCCTGGCAGGGGTGACACAAACAGTATCGGGTACTAAGCCAGACTGGGTACTATCGTCAGAGGCAGAGGGATGTCGACTGGACCCATGTCCCTGCTGGGACTGGCTAGAGCCATGTGCATGTGGTCATCTAGGATGGTCTATTGACAGCCCAGCCCCAACAGTGCTGGGGCTGGTACTGCCACTACGGGAGCGACTGGGACTTGTGTGTCATCCGCAACGACTGCCAGCTGATGATGTTGCTGGCATACATCCACGTCGATGTCTTAGCCATCCTGCACTGTCCTGGTGCATGGACATTACATTGCGGAGGACATCTAGTGTCTCCCCCAATGTCTATCAATGACCTCGGTGTAATTACGGATGGCACCATCAAGGTCACGGATACTGTCATTGATAGCGGTGTTATGAGCCCTCTGTGCCCTTAGTCCCTGCCTGGTGTACTGTTCCATATGTGCCTGTGCCTGCATTACAGCCCAGAACATACCTGAGGTTGTGAGACCTGTGAGGGCACATCTGCCAGGGGCATTATGACCAGCAGTGCTCCCACGAGAACCCCTGGACATATGCCTATGTGGTACCATTCCAGGTGTCTTGGCATGGCTGCTGTGTGGGGTTGCATGTGCCATAGATGCCACACTATCCTGGTCAATGCCTACTGTATGCTGTTCCTCAGCTAAGGCCATTGGTGTCGAGGGATGTATTGGCAGTATGTATGTGCGCATAGATGGGGTGGAAAGCTGTGTACTGTCGATTGGCAGACCAATGACAGACCCTGTCAAACCTGCCTGTGCCAGAACACATGTATCATCATGTCCACTATTTGTGGCAGTGACTTCAGGTTCCCTGCTGCACTCATCCAACAATACCTCAGCACCTGTGAGAGGGAGATAGGAAACACGCTTTACCATCTGTACAGGATGTTAGCACACATGCGCACATGCACACATGCATACATGAACACATGCATGCACACATGATCACATGAACACATGAACACATGCACACATGAACACATGCACACATGCACACATGCACACATGCATACATGCACACAAATACACTACTCAGTCAAGTTGAGACACACACACGCACACACACCAATAGCAATATGGAACATATTCATTAGTGGTTGATGGTGGAGTACAGTATCACAAGCCAAAGAGTCCTAACACATGTGTCAGCATGCAGGATGTGTGATGCTCAACAGCATGCAGTGCAAGTGTACAGAGTCCTTGTTGATAACAGTATACATGTCATTGATGCATGTGTATTGTTCAATGATTGGCCTCACCCTGGAACACAATGTGCACATGGACACAACATTGCAGTGCAAGTCTGAAACACTTTCCAATGTCTTGTGCACCATCACTCATAGGTATACATACCATGGCTGGATGCACACAACTGTCAGGTGTATAGCAATGAATGCTATGTGTAGTACTGTAGTTACTGTAACTGGATGTAGTGCATTTCCATGAGCCATCATCAGGCAGCATCATGTGGTCACTCAAGGCCACTAATGTATGTCACACTGGCAACTATCTTGCTGTACCTGACCTGCACCACTTTGGCTACATTAACCATTTCACAGCCAGTTGTTACATGGGTATGTAAGGTGTTCAATAGGGAGCATTGCCTAACATGACTGTGTTGTGTGTTGAAGCGTGTCACACCACCCCAAGATAGGCCTCTACCCCTCAGGTATAGTATGTGTGCTGTGTTGATGACATTTGGGATACTGGAATATGACCTTACAGCAGGTGTCTACATACACCATGTGTATCATATTAACACTTACTGCATATGACAAAGTGGTGTATGTTGTGTGCATGTGTATTGACTCTGCCTATACAATGTCAGCTACAGTGTACCACAATTGGTTGGGATGCTCTGTGTATTGCATGTGTTTGAGGCAGCTACTCATGTTACTGAGATGTGCATAGTCCCACAGAGAACATGCAGAGCATGCATTATGTGTAGGTGTTTTACATGTGTATATGGCCTACAACTCTCCTATGACATGCACATGTTATATGCTATATTAAATGTAGAACACTCAGCAGCATGGGTCTGCTGTCTTGCTATCACACCAGAGGGACCTGCAAGGATATGAAACAGTTTGTCAGTGTCAACAACTATGGCATTGCTCTGTGAGTTTGAAATTTTACAGTAGTACAAGAGGTGACAGTCACAGGCATAACGATTATGTCCCAAATTATCAGTATTGCATGACACCAGGCTCCACATCTTCTGAATACATAGAACACATCTGATAAATGCATGTTTTAACAATTGAGCTAACAGTAGTCTACAGATATGCCATGTTACCTGCACGCTCTGTATCGACGTGCAGGGTGACTCCGGCCTCCATGATGACACATGTCTGTTGTACTGGTTGGCCAGGAGCCACCACGCTGAGGAGCAGCTCTTCCACTCTGGTGAGGGGGGGATGTGTTGCTACAACACCACCTGTGGCAAGCTGTTGTCTGTGGACATTGGAGGCATGCTGCCAGACATGTCTGATTAAATTACTGCAGTGATGGTGTACCTGCTCATAAGTCCAGTTATGCATGCCTACATCATTCACCCGATGGACGACATCCTGCCACAGTGCAGTGTGCCCATGCTGGTCCTGGCTGATTCTGGACAACAGCAGGTTGTGATGATGTATCAGGGCGTCTACGATGACTTCCTCCTCCTCAAGGGAATAAGCAGGTTTCCTGTTGTGAGACATGTCCCTGGAAGACGATAAAACAGTAATTATGAGCAAGTCATGTGGCACACTTAACATTCTAAAGTACAATATATAGCAACCTATTGGCTGTCAGTAGATAGACACTTTTAATACCACATATGACTGCTCAGCCCACAACTGCCTGACAGTGCCTGGCACATACTATATACCAAACCATGTTCTGCACAGCAACAAAGTGAAACCAGTATGTAAGACTATACAACAGTACATGGCACACTGTATGTGACACAATGCACCACCTAGCCACAGGAGGTGTATAGGAAGCTAATGCATACAGACATTTGTCATCCATTGAAATGAATGTAAAGTACAGTTACAGTACTACCAGTACACCACGCTACTTGTTGATAGCAAATCCCTCAGTAACATATGTGCACATTCATCACTATAGGTGGCATACTGCTGTACTACACTATACATGTTGCTAGATATGCACTTATATCCTGTGACACACATACCACCGAGGCCGTGTGACAGGCATACCCACACACACATCAGACATACCTACAAGACACAAAGGTATGGCAACCCAGATTAGTTTTACCTGTGTACCATACAGTACTGTGTGTCAGCACCTACAAAACCTCATACCTGAGGTATGTAATGTGTGAGGACTACAGGTAACAAACAAAACAGTGTTTCCAAGCAATGTGGATATAAACCATACTGTGCTGTTTAGGCCTACAGCTTCAGGTAGTACTACAGTTCATCCCGTATGAACTGTAGTACTACAGTTCATACGGGATTTGTATTCACTAGTGTTAACAATCAATAAGCATACATGTACTGCTTTAGCCTACAATGGCACACTCCAGTCAACACCATGGGACAAAGTCACATTGTATGCCATACTGCTTTTCCTGCCTAGCAATAGCATATGTATCTTTTGCTGGGATTAGAGCTACAACACTACATACCATGATATACACAGTTTCCCACTAGGCTATCACACATATACACATCTTTGACACATTCGCCTACACATTCTCCAACACACCCAGTCAACCTCACATAGCAAGTAATGCAACAAGTACATGCGTGTGTGTATCGGGTCCTAGGTAGCTAATAGGCTATTATCCACAGGGCCTATGGAAGCCTAGCCATATGGTACCCTGCCCTTCAACACCCATGTAATGTAGGTTCATGTGCCCCTGTAATGCAGAGCCACAGAGGTAATTCCCGGGTTGTGTTTCCTATCTCACATCCAATTATCATGATTATTCATGACAACTGCTAATGAGGACCTTCATTTGCTATTGATAGGTAGTTAGTTCCAGAGTATGGTATGTGTCTGAGATGATAATGTACCACTCCAGCATGTTCTGCTTTTTGACGTTACAAGGTTTAGATCAGTACAGTGTGTAGCTTGTATGGAGTTTCATCTGTTTATATGGAGCATGTCCAACACCTGTTGGTTTGGCATAGCTTTGTATGTTAGGCAGAGGTAGCCTCTGGGTAGGTGGCATGTGACACAGTGTAGCTGTGGTTTTGTAAGACAGTCTGCATAGGGCATCTGTTTGAGTCTGGTAATACTCTTTGTGAGGTATGTGTCTGGCATCTACAGTTGCTGTGGATGTCTTCTGAGGTACATACCAACAGGGCCATTGTACTCTATGATGGGTGGTATGACTGATGAGTAGAGTGGAACACTGACCTCTTTTTCCATGGATGACACACCTTCTCTGATGACATGTGGACCATACTCAGTTTACATGACTAGTGTGGCACTGTGATTATCAAAAGGGACACTACTGTCCACCTGTGTCCCGTAGTCTCTTATCACACTTTCGGTGTTGAGTAGACTACCACCTATGTGGTAGTTCATGGGTACAGGGTTTTTAACAAAAGGTAGATGGCAATACGTGTGCAACATTGAGCTTGATCGTACATATGAACATCCACTGGTGTACATATAGATATACATATAGGCACATATACAGTCCACCTTCCATGGTGGGAATATCAATTATGCAAAGGTTGAGAGGGATACAGTTATGTAATGATATTGCACAGTCTTGTGCAGAATGCATGGAAGGTATTCTCAGCCCATGTATCCCCCCTATCTGGAAGACTAAAAACCTAACAAATCATACCCACGACGTTTAAACATCACATGTCATATGCCAGCACTGTATGCTGTCTTGTTTGCTACACACTACAACCTACATATAAATATGCACATAACAACCTGCACCAACATATAAATGTCCACCCTTCACAAATAGTTGCAGTATGTCCCTTGCTCTATGCACATGTTCAGATGCTAATATATCAGACACATATATATCTCTACATATGTGTGTGCCATACACACGCAGGGTCCACACTGTTGTAAGTCCGTACACCTCACGGGTGACCTGTTGGGCCTTGCTACAACATGGACAGTTCTCACATGTGTGCATACAGTAATAGTATATCATGCATGTCTTACTCTGTCACATCCAAGTTTATATAGGTGTTTGCACTAGTCCCCCAAACTGCCATTATGTGCAGTACTGTACAGACCATAGATAACATGTTCAGATGTTTGACATATAATGCTGAGCTACATATGTCACAGTTATGTCCCACTGCACACAGCTACACACTAATTTCTCCATGGCAGTAGTTATGCATGGCATCAGTGCATACATACCTACTGCTGCCACATATGCATGTTTCAGAGTATGTACAGTACTATTCATAAACATCTACTACTTGCTGGTAACTACAAATCTGTTGCATACCTGTTTGTCACTTTCAGGTCTGTCTGTGTATGCTTTGACAATGTTTTTTTTTATTTATTAAGTAAAGTTTTTACTTAAATTTTAATTTTGGTTATTAATTAAGTTTTTTTTTCTTAATATATTTAGGTTATAATTAAGTATATATATTTGTTACTTAATTAAATGTTTCTTTATTAAGTACTGAAGTTTGTCACTACTCTCCAGGAGTTCTAGAGTTGCTGACACATGCAATGTAATGATTGCATGTGGGGATAGCAAGTACAATCTGCTTTTATAGGTATCTGCGCATGTGCATGTGATGCCCTCTGCACCAATTGGTGCCCAGCATTTGGTAAATGCATACAGCCTGCTGTGTGGTAATTGCAGTACTCACTGTCATAGCAACCCAATGCTATAAATTGCTAAGGTATATAGGCGTATCCCTTTCAGATTTCCAGAGTGGGGCCCATGCTTGTTTGCTGTGGACACTGTTGTGTAAGTCAGAAGGTTGGTATACGTCTTATAAATGAAGCTAGAGGTGTAGACAGTGATGTAAATGTTGTACTCAGACCTGACTGTTGCCACTTCCAGTACAGAGCTATCAGTGTAGACTTAACTCACCCCTACAAATGCTTACATAACATTTATGTGACTATGTAGTTTCTTTTCTACTCATATAATTAACTGCCATACAAATGTAGTTATTGAGAAGTATTCTTTTGGCACATGAACTGTTTGTGAACTGTTATACTGTGAATATTAATGTACTCACTTCTGCAGGGTTTGTGTTTTTTTATTGTTGGCATTAGCACAGGGTTCTCAGGACAACTGGACAATTCCAGTACTGAGTATGCCTACCTACACCCTTGGTAGACCCTAAACACACACGTATATTTTAATTGTGGGGGGGGGATGCTTACATACAGACAGCATTATGTATTATTGTGTGAATATTATCTTACTGGACTTAAAGGACTGGTGTGTACCTGTTAGTTTATCAGGGCAGGTGGTCTGTTTGCATAGTTCCCAACTGTGAATCTATCCAGATGGTAGCTAGAAGTTACACTGTTATTATTTGTCTGTGCAACTCACATGTGTTTTCAGAACTGGTACAATGGCATTGTTATAGTCAGTTGCTACCAGTACATGGCTACATCCTTTGGTATTTCTGTGTTGTACTCCTACATAAGGGTATGCTTGTGGAGGTCCTACCAAATCTATTTGCAGAGTGTGTAACAGCAGAATAGCTTATATGCCTGTGTGTTTGTGCCTCTGCCAGGCTTATGAAACACTCAGATACATATTTGCATGGAGTCAGGGATAGGTAGTTAAAAGTGAGGTACACCTTACACATAACAGGGACAGTAAGTGTAGACTTGAGTGAAGCAGTGCATATGGACTAGTACTCCTTTTATGAAGTACAAGCTGTGTCTACTGTTATTACTGTCAGTATTCATTGTGTAATACCCCACCTTTCTGACTGACGTCAGTACTTTTCAGAGAGATTCAGAGGGACACAGCTAAAATATGTTTCACAATCAGGGACATCCCTGAAAAGTAGTCACAGTTAGGAAGTATGGCCTCTGCCCTAATCAGATAGGCCACTGTTTGTCCTGCTATGATACTGTGTGGGGGTTGTAAAGTGCCTGTGTAACATTTTTTGCTGCTTGAATGGCTGCTTCTCACATCACATTCACGTAATGCAATTCCACAACAATTGCTGGTAAAGATCCAAAGAACAAGCTTTGTGTTATGGCCTTCCTATTTTTCCTTTACATTCACTCATTGTAATGCATGATATATTTATTTCAGCACCAAATTATTGAATATCTGCTGTGGCTTAGTGGTACTTCATGCAGTCTAGTGTGTCCAAGGTCTGGGGTTCGAGACTAACAGAGGTGTTTTATTTTGCTGCTGAGCAGAACAAGGGCCCTGACATAGAGTGACTAAGGCACTTTTAAGCAGTTGTAAGCAGGTTTGCATGGGTTTGCGCGACACTTAGCGATGCTTAGCTAAGTGCACACATGCTCACACTTGCTTAAACCCGCTTACTACTGCTTAAAATTGCTTACTCCCACTAACCCCCGCACTAATTTCTTTGAAAGAAAAGAAAATGGGGAGATAGGAAAGTGGTGAAAAGGGGGGCACAAAGAGGGAAAGACAATAGGAAAACAAGCTTGGGATGTGCAGGATGGGTGTAGGGAAGGTCCGTAGCTGCCCATTTCTTTACCAGCAACAGCTGTGCATATGCAATAAATTTGGATTGAAATTTAAAACATTCCACCCCTGGGAGAGGGGTGAGGACAACAAAGTATGTTGTACTGCCAATTATAATTATCAGTTTACATGTCCAGCGGACATGTGTGCGAAATGGGCAGCTATGTATGGGGTGTAATTTTTTTGTGGGTACAGATTGCCTTTTTTTTTTTCAGGTGAGAGTGAAAGTGAGGTGAAGGAAGTAGGTATATTTGGGGAGGTAGGTTGGGGAGGTAAACAGACAAGACAAACAAGATGCATACAGGGGCGATGTATGGCACATGGGGTGGGTGAACACAATTGATGGGGATGGATGTTTGGAAATCGCACACAGATGGTAACAGTGGAACTGAGATCCCCACCCATGGGCAGTCACCACTGCACCTTCACAGCCCCGAGGGTGGCTGTGCTGGGGGCTGCATAGGATGGGCAGGATCACCCATGAGATGCATCACTCTCGCCTTGAGTTGGCGTAGGGGATCAGTGACTGAACACTGGATCTCCCTATGCACCACAACCCGGACCCTTCAAAGGGTGACAGGTGGCCCTTCTCTGCCCAGGCTTGCACAGGGGGATGAGTCCCATCCCCTGCAGTGCTTCCACCTGAAGGTGGCACAGGACCAACGGAGGAGGGGAGCCCGGGCTGGGCACCGGACCTGCTGGTGCCAGGTGCACTCGCCAGCTGAGGAGGGGCAGGTGGGTCTGCTGGGACTGGCCTTCCCATACATTCTGTGATTAGGTGTATTTAATTACAACATAAACAACAGCATTCCAAATTAGTTGTAACAGCATGCAGTAATATTCCCATTAACCCAACACACCAAGGTTCCAACAGTTGAACAGCAAGCATAACACATGCATATACTGAACAACAGTGGACATTCCAACAACATGCAGGGATGATTGGTAGCAACAGTCCACCATGATTGTAGTGTTTGAACAGGGCACATGCATCAAAGTGAATGCAGATATTTATAGAACAATAGGACATATATCCCAACAAATGTTTTGAGATTACACATACCCATTGATGTGTGGACTTGCATGGTTTATGCACATACAGTAGGGTGTAGAAAGAAACCTCAATTAACATCTTATAAGTACTTTTAGTCTACACTATATTCCTATTGACTGCAGGTGTATATCCCCTACATGTATTATTACACTTGCCAACATGCATTAGGTTGTGCAATGGGTTTGGCTAGTTCATTATATACCTGACCTATATCTGACATACTAACTGTCCAAGATGCAGATGTTACTGCTGCATATTTATTGATTTTATTTATATTTCTTTATCTACATATCTGGATGTGTTCACATGACATTTTCAGTTCAGTTTGTATAGAACCTTGCATTTCATGTAG
Source organism: Protopterus annectens (assembly GCF_019279795.1). Taxonomy (NCBI): domain Eukaryota; kingdom Metazoa; phylum Chordata; order Ceratodontiformes; family Protopteridae; genus Protopterus; species Protopterus annectens. The sequence goes on from NC_056744.1 coordinate 1,233,982,732, forward strand.
CACACTCACATTTCTGGGGAACAAATTAACGAGCTACTCATGTGCCAAATTTACTTATGCATGCCAGCCAGTAACTGACTGTTGAGGACTGTATATATGCTTCACAGCTACTGGCACTTCCATCAACCACTTTAGGTGGGACTGCCCAACTGTGGGTTGCCAGCACTTATTAAAACAGTACTATTTGTATAATGCAAGGGTACAACAACATTTCAAAGTAAGTGACACAGATACACTCCAAGTTTTATTCCTTTATTAATTACATTACACACTTGTCCACAGGCTCTCTCCTTTATTTGATATTACAGTGCATATGGCAGACATATTCAAGACATATTATACCTTTATTAACAAGTTAGAACACTCTTTTTCAGGCTCGCGCACTTATTTTATATGACAGTACATGCAGAGATATTATTCTGGACATATTTTACCTTTCTTAATGGATTACTACACTCTTTTTCTGGCTCTCTGACTTTTTTATATAACAGTACATGCAGAGGAATTATTCAGGGCATTTTATGGCTGTATTATTGGGCTACAACAATTTCTTTCAGGCTGTCTCACCTATTTTATATAACAATACATGCAGAATAATTACTAACCTGCCTGGTGGTGCAGCCTTAGCAGCCTATCTGCATAGGCTTGCTGATTCACAGCACAGACACCTGCAGCTGTGAAGTAAATGAAGGGATATTGAGACATACCTATCCATTATAAAGAATAAATTAGCATGTCGTACATACTGCATTCCATGGCTACCTACTCAGTTGTGGGGCATCTTGCATCCCACAGGCCTCCTGTATCCTTTGGTTCAGTAGGTCCTGCTTCTGTCTCTTCAGGTCTGCATGGTGGTAACGGACCTGCTCACCAGTCCAAGGAATGCCTGTGACACTGGTGAGGTCATGAGCTAACCGGTTCCAAGCCTCTGCTTTGTACTCCATCCCTTGGAACTGGCCCTGCAGGAGTCTTGACTCATGACAGTGGACAAGGAGCCAAACCATGTATTTCGACTCCTCAATGCCCCAGCGTTGTGCTCTAAAGCGTGTTCCCTCTCCAGCACCAGCCATTCTAACTGCAGATGGGAGCTACAATCAGTTATGGCGAGTATTTCCACATATGGGGCTTAAATATGCTGCATTTCCTGCACTTTTTTGTGATTGGCCATTTTTGAAAATTCTCTGCTGACTGCAGACCTGCTTAGCAATGTTAATCTACCATTTATAAGTATATATATATATATATATATATATGTTAACAGTGCCTATTTACCCAAAGCTGTCGTGGCTTAGTGGTTCAGTACTTTGATTATGGTACACAGTGTCCTGGGTTCGAACCTTGTCATTACTTTTTATTTTACTCCTGTCCAGACAGGTTAGGCGGTGTGGCTGTGTTTAAGCAACTTTGGTCTACGTTGCTCCACGTTGCCGAAGGTGCGCTGGTTGGTGCGGCGCGCACCTCCGCGCAAACTGATTGCGCTGGGTAAAGTGCTATTTAGCTATGGGCAACTACATTGCGCTGGGTAAAGCGCTGCTTAACTATGGCCAAATATATTGCGCTGGGTAAAGTGCTGCTTAACTACGGGCAACTATATTGCTGTGGGTAAAGCATTGCTTAACTGCGGGCAATTATATGTCAGGTTCCTTTATAGATATACATTTTGTTCACTGATACATAGGCCATTTCAATGCTTTTTAGTAAAAGTTTAATCATATATGTCAGGAATTATTTCATATACTAATTTTGAACATAAAATAGGAAGGGGAGTGGTGGGACTCGAACCGTGAATGCCTCCTCTTTGTGTGAAGGCTCTACAACTATGCTATTGCTATTTGGTGTAATTTGCATAAACACTCCTTATTATGCTCTTTCATGTCGATATTGCTAACTGCAGCTAAGCAATGGGCACACCCGCGCACACACACGCAGATATGGGCAGCTATATCGGGAATTAGAAAAAAAAATAATGTTTTACTTTTTATAACTGTGCTGCGGGTTTACAGTGTTGGGGAGTGTTATGTTGGGTACATGGACATTTGAGCGGACTCGCTCTTGTGTGTTGACATTTTGCATTTCAGAGACTTGCAGGAGCGTGGACCTTTAGACTGCTCAGCAGTCGGGCACGCCCCCTGCTTTCCTGCACGGTCTGTGTTAGACATGGGGTAGAGTCAGCATGCTCTCATGAATATTCATGGCACACTGGCATCATACCGTTCAACTGCAGCCTCAGAGTAAGACTTATTTATTCTTACACTGAGGTTTCCTGAATCCGGGGGAGCGTTTTTAAGTAACCAAAGTTAGTTGTAAATTTGTCACAGTATTCTTTAACACATAATGAACTCAAGGTTTTAGAAAAAGGACTGTCATTTATTCCTACAATGGACTCTGACATCACTGAAGTAGTCTTAGATATTAAAATGTTCATCAGAAACCTTATGTTGAAATTGATGTTTTCTAACAATAGTATGAGTAATGAATTTGTGTTTAGCAAACCTAGTGGTATTATACCTAATATGAATCCACTGATTTCTGCATTTGAAAAAATATGCATTGATGAAGCTCATAAGAAATTTAATGAACAAGAAATGATAGATAATAAAAATAAATGGCATAATTTATTTAGAGATGAATGTGTTGCCCTGAAAAATTTAAGAACCAATAATTCCATCATGATATGTCCTGCGGATAAAGGGGGACCCATAGTGATTCTTGATAAGGATGATTATGATAAAAGAATGTTCCTTCTCCTAAGTAATAGGACTTTTTATATACCTATCACTTTGCTAAAAGTTAATAAAATGATTAAATACATTCATGAACAGTTAAAGCTCTTGGTAGACAATAATATTACACATGAGAAACTTTTCCAATATCTTTTTATTGCTAAACCTACAATCCCAATAATACAAGGGCTACCCAAACTACACAAAAGTTTAGACAATCCTCCAATGAGACCAACAATGTCTGGTAGGAATTGGTGTACAGAGGCAATTTCCATTTATTTGGAAAAAACTTTGAGAAGCCTTATTAATACTTCAGAACATATCCTTAGGGATACTGAACAATTTGTTAAAGATCTATTTAAATTTCAGGAATCTGATATGCATAAACATACATTATTGGTCACATTGGCTGTTGTCTGATTATTTACAGTTATACCTAATGAATATGGAATAAAGAATGTAGCTGATTTAATGTATAGCAATGGTAACTATGACTGTAATAAAATAGACCTGATATGCAAGTTATTAAAACTTGTTTTGGAGAATAATGTTTTCATATATAAGGATAAGGCCTTTTGGCAATATCAAGGCATTGCTATGGGAACGTCCTGTGTGAATAGTTATGTGAATGCTGTAATGTTGAAATGAGAGAAGGAATTTCTGATGACAGATGAATTTGTAAATGATGTATTATTTTACCATAGATTTGTAGATGACCTTTTCATGATATGGAATGGCTCTATTGAAAAGTTGCAATTGTTTACTGGTTATATTAATAGCTCTATAAGTTTATTCTGAATTATTCAGATAAGGAAGTAAGCTTTTTAGCAGTTTCTATTATGCCGGCCATAAATGGTGACCTGAATATTAAAATGTATAAGAAAGAATGCCATGTTAATAATCTCCTTAGGAGGGATAGCATGTACCCTCAGTTTATTTTTTAAAAATGTAGCTCAAAATCAAGTTTACAGAGCTTCCAGGCTTAATGTTATGGATGAAGCATTTGGAACACAGCTAACCACAGTGGAAACTGATTTATTAGAGAGAGGTTATGATAGGAAACTAATTGATTCTAGTATCAATGCAGTAAAGAATGTGAGACACACTAGAGCCAAACCCTACTTTTCTAAGCCAATAGAAAGTAGTTTTAATGATCAGGTCAGAAAAATACAAACACTTAAACCATGTTTCAGTTATTCAAGAGACATAAGGCATTATACTGATATTATTAATAAGCACTGGAATATTTTAACTTCGGATAAGCAAATAAATAAATTGATAGGTGCTTCTCCAGAATTCACTTTTAGAAATAAAAAATCTTTAAAAAGACAATTATGTGGTCCCAGAGACACTGATTTACAAAGCAAAGAAAAAGGAACCAGACCATGTTTTAAATGCCAATTCTGTAAATACATAAATGCAGACAGTGTATTTGTGCATCCAGATGCAGGCAGATGTTTTAATTTTAATGTTAGTGCTAGATGTGATTCTTCACATTTAGTTTATTTAGCTACCTGTAAAATATGTAATATGTTTTATATAGGTAAAACTGACATATTATTAAATAATCTAATCAGAGAGCACATTTATCATATTAAAAAGGGAAGTTCCTTTAATGCTCTAGCTAAACACACAAAAGAAACTAGTATAGAGCATCAATTTACTTTTAGAGTGATAGATAGGTATTTTGAAAACATAAGGGGTGGTGACACTAAGATACAAACAGAGAATCTGGAACTAAAATGGATAGTTAAACTGAGAGCTAACTATGAACATGGCCTGAATGACCATGTGCCATTGAAACCTTTCTTAAAAAAGAGAGCCCTACATAGATAGTTATTTAGTTGTTGAATTATTGACTGTATGTTTATGTATGTGTTTTATAGACTATGATGTTTATTGAAATTGCTTTTATGTTTTTATATATATATATATATATATATATATATATATATATATATATATATATATATATGTATGGGAAATATTTATACATTTATATTATTTATGGCTTCATATATATCATGAAAATATGGATAGGAGTTTTTATAAAGTTGATATTTTAATTTTATTTTTATTTTAAAGTTTTGTATACCTTTAAGTTCTTTATTAGTTAATTGAGAGATGCATAGTATAAATATGGGTGTGTTAGTTCTTGTATACACCTGAAGAAGCCAGTTGGTGAAAGCGCTTGTATGTGATTTAATAAAGCTTTTTGGAAGAGACCTGCAGCCTGCCTCTATTAATTTACATCGTTGGTTTTATCTTCTGTACTCTGAGGTACCTGGTTATCCTAGTGACTTTATTTTGTTTCTCAAATATTATATGATTTTAGTCTTAAAATGCTGCTAATAGATGCACTGTCATTTAAATCCACCTAATTAGTGACAGTAGTTTTTAATTGCCATTGTAACTTACAACCTTCTAATAAATGTTTCCAAGGACCTTGCTGCACATCTTGCATCACTGATCTAAACCAAAAAAAGCATAAAGCTATAACCAGACACTCCTTACTGTATTTAAATAAAATATTATTTAACTATATATATATATATATATATATATATATATATATATATATATATATATATATATATATATATATATATATATATATATATATATAGAGGTCTACTTTACATGGTTAACATTTCATAAAGTTGAAGACCATATGCTCTCCTACATCACCTGGAACTTAAACATACTAACTCTGAGATCGCACTAGTATAAAAGATAGAAATCTTTCCATTCTGCATTGTACGGAGATGCATGTTCCGCATGGTTGATATTTGTAAAGTCAGTCATATGGTCTCGGCTATATAGTCTTCGACTTTATGAAATGTCTACCATGTGAAGTGGACCTATATATATATATATATATATATATATATATATATATATATATATATATATATATATGGGTTCACTTCAAAATCCTGAAAGCTCAAAATCCTGAATCTCAAAATCCCGAACTCAAAATCCTGAAAGCTCAAAATACCGAAAACTCATAATACTGAATCTCATAATATCGAAAAACATACAGGACACCAACACTGATGTGTGATTGTGCAGACATTCGGTTTAGGGCGTGGGTCAGGTAAGTGTGCGATTGTGACGGTCATTAGGGTTAGGGGCGGGTTAAGTGAGTTAGGGTTAGGATGCGAGTGAGTGTGCCATAGTGACAGAATTTGGGGTTAAGGACGGCCTAAGTGAGTTAGGGTTAGGGCGTGGGTGAGGTGAGTGTGCAATAGTGGACCTTAGGGTTAGAGTCTGGGTTAAGGTAAGTGAATAGATAGTAGTGTATGTGCAGTGTAGTGTAGCTGCAATACAGTCAGTGTTGGTGTCCTGTGAGCTTTTGGGATTTTGAAGTGAACCCATATATATATATATATATATATATATATATATATATATATATATATATATATATATATGTTTACTATAATTAAGTCGAAAGTCAGAAAAAATCATGTCTGTATTGTCGAATTTTCACATCGGAAATGAACATTTCCGAATCAACCTAACCTCGAAAACAAGGGTGTATTGTCGAAAATGTCGCTCGCGACATTTACGGCAATACACAGCATGCCCACCCTTCCCATAAGCACCTATCTACCTAACCTAAACACACAATTATGCAGGGGGGCTGCACCCCCCTGCACCCCCCCATGGGGGGCTGTGCCCCCCACCCCCCCAACTTAATATACCAACTCTGAGATCGCACTACAGTGAGGAAAGGGATGTATTTCCATAACCGCACTGTACCGCGATCCGCTCCCATGAGCGAACGTTGGAATTGCGAATGCACAGTCCATTCGCAATGGCAACGTTCGCTCACATCACCTGCCGCAATATGAAGTATTCGAACATCTCTTGTTCGAATACTTCATAGCCGTGCAAGTGCACATCTGCATTGTGATAGTAAACCATATATATATATATATATTTATATATATATATATATATATATATATATATATATATATATATATATATATACACACACACACACACACACACACACACACACACACACACACACACACACACACATACCTTCTTTTGTTAATATCAAGCATGTCTTCATAAATCCTTTCCTTAAAATTTGTATCTGTCTTCCCAATGTAAAAACTAGGATAATATTGGCATAAAGCCACATAAATCACTCCTTTCTAACTGCAGTTATTGTAGCCTGTAGCATTAAACAATCCATGGTGTACAATATTGATCTGCGCTTCCATTGACTCAAAGTCTAAAATATGTTTTCACTTGAATATACATTCATTATGAAATGCCACTTATCTTTCTTGAGTTGGTATAAGTACATTTGATGTGCAGTCATTATCGCTCCTAGCGAGTTGGTTAAAAGTCCCATTCTTCTCCAGACACAGTGGCATAGCTGTGCGAGGGGGGAGGGCAGCGGCACTTTTGGGATACTTTAATAGTTTAATTTTAATAGTTTAATTAAAACAAAAAATTGTAAGGACTTCTTCTTTAAGAAGAATCCCATAGTCGGGTTGCATCACGTCTGTACGTGCATTAGATATCCTGTTCCCTCTCAGCCCGCGCAATTTTAAAGTCAGTATAGTGTCTTTCAGCCCACACAATTTTAAAGGCAGTATAGTGTCTTTCAGCCCACATAATTTTAAAGGCAGTATAGTGTCTTTCAGCCCACACAATTTTAAAGGCAGTATAGTGTCTGTCAGCCAGTGCAATTTTAAAAGCAGTATAGCTTCCTGTCCCATTTTGCTGCTGAGTGTCAGAATCAAAATGTTCATCAGCAAGTAAGGATTTCCAGCATTTCAGCACAGCATTCAATTCCCTATTAACACATTCAGTGAGTGGGTGTGTATTTTACAGCATTCAGTGGGTCAGCTGTGGGTTGGTGTCTTTACAGCACTCAATGGATCATCTGTGGGTGGGTGTATTTTACAGCATTCAATGGGTCAGCTGTGTGTGTGTGTATTTTACAGCATTCAATGGGTCGGCTGTGTGTGTATTCTGCAGTATTCTGTGGTTCACCTGCATTATACCTCTCAACTGTACAGATTTTCACAGAGTATCCAGATTTTTGCTTCATATTGTTGATGTGTTCCTCCTAAAATCTGTCCTTCTCTGGCAAATAGGTGAGGACTGAAGTAATTAAATAATGACAAACATTTGAGTTTACGACTCCACATCCTTCAGAAAATTCACGCTAATGCAAAATGTATTACTCTATCAAGTTTCTAAGTTTGTAAGAGGAATATTTAAAACCTGTCCCTATTTGTCCCACCATCATTTTAGCCTTTGTCCAGATTTTTTGCTTTAAGAGGTTGACAGATATCACCTGTGTGTTTTACAGTATTCAATGAGTCAGGTGTGTCTGTGTTTTACAGCATCCAATAAGTTAGGTGTGTGTGTGTTTTACAGCATCTAATGAGTCAGGTGTGTGTGTGTGTTTTACAGCATCCAATGAGTCAGGTGTGTGTGTGTGTTTTACAGCATCCAATGAGTCAGTTGTGTGTATGTTTTACAATATCCAATGGGTCAGGTGTGTGTGTGTTTTACAGCATCCAATGGGATGTGTGTGTGTGTGTGTGTGTGTGTGTGTGTGTGTGTGTGTGTGTGTGTGTGTGTGTGTGTTACAACATCCAATGGGTCAAGTGTGTGTATTTTACAGCATTCAATGGGTCAAGTGTGTGTGTTTTACAGCATTCAATGGGTCAGATGTGTGTGTGTGTGTGTGTGTGTGTGTGTGTGTGTGTGTGTGTGTGTGTGTGTGTGTGTGTGTGTGTGTGTGTGTTTTACAGCATTCAATGGGTCAGGTAGGTGTGGTCATGTGTGTCTGTGTATCAAACGCCCTAGTTAGGTATACCTGGTGGTTAGTGTTACTCAGGCTTAAACCTTGTACCTTAGGTACAAGGAGCAAGAGCCTGAATTCTCTAGCCATACTACCACTTGTAATTCAATGAGTTGAGTCCGTAGCTCTCAACTCTCCAGGTTTTCACAGAATTTCTGGAATGTTTGGCTCATACTTTTGTTCTGTTCCTGCTTTTCTGGCAAATCAGTGAGAACTAATTTCACTAAATAATGATAGCCATTTAAGTTTCAGTCTTCCTATCTTTTATGAAATGCATTGTAACACAAAGCATTTTATTCAAGCAACTTTCTAAGATTATACAAGTAATGTTTAAAATGTGTCCCTGGTTATGGGCCTTTGTCCCCCCTTCCAATCACTTTTGTTTTTTTCCAGATTTCTTCTGCTGAAACCTGAGAGTTATAGTTGAGTGTCAGTTGGATTTTACAAGGAGCTGAGAACTTCAGGGGAAGAATTTTATTGCTGCTTATAACAAGTCTGTTTGCATTGTTAATAGCACAACAGGTAGTACACTTGCTTTTGATGCAGAAGGCTGAGGGTTCTATTCCCACAGCATGCATATAGATTGCTGATACTGTACTGTGTTGTACTTTAAAGGGGGTGGATGCTGAAGTCCTGAGCATGACCTCCTTTGGTGGAGATACCTAGTAACTATGAACTTATTATCAATTTGCCATCCATTCACTACTGCAATATTACTAGCTTATCATTTTTTTAATGTAACATAGGCAATTTATTCGTCAAGGGCAGCAGACACTTTGTAGTTGAAACAGTAAAATATAAAGTTGTTTGCTAGCAACAACCTCTTTGGTAGTGGCAGATCTCTTTAATTTGAAATTATTTAGATGACTTTTACTTCTGCTGAGATTGTGCATATTTACTGAAATTGGTGGATTGTAATGACAGAAGTTTGAGTAGACTTTTATGATGGAAATTTTCTGAATTGGGCAGTTTTGTCATCATTGTTTCATATATTTTGTTTAATTGATTACTGGAAAAATGTTCAAAACAATACATTTAAAACACATTATACAAGAAATATAATTAATCAGGAAGGTGAATCAAAGAACACATGTATGTTTGCAAGGCCCTATGATTTGAAAGCAGCCCAAAGGTAAACTTCATCCGCAGCTGGCCAGATACATTTTCTTTGAATGTGGGTTTCAAGGGCAGAGAAGTTTTAATGCTAAGTCTGTTTTCATTGTGAGGCTGTATTGCTTTGTTTAGCAGATGTCTATCAGTTTCTGTGGTATAAAATTTTAAATAAAAGTTTTAAATGAAATCCAAATAATCACTCTAGAAGTAAAGCATAAAGCAGCATGCACATTACAGTGTTTATGGTAAATGGGGAGAAATAGCCAAGTAATGGGACACTGGAATGGCTGGAGAGGGGGAGGGTTGTGTATAGGGGGCCACATTTGACCATGATTTTATGAGGGGGAGGGGAGGCAAACTCAAAGGCAGCTGAGGGTGGCACAAATTCTAGCTATGCCACTATCCAGAAGCTCAAAAAAATTAAACACCTGTAACTCATTCTACCAATCAGTGATTGCCCAAGCAGTCACATGACCTAAGAACACACAAAAGGAGTACCAGTCAATCTATTATCATAAACAAATAACGTACGCTAAAAATAACAATACATGAAATATATAAATTATATTACCTAAATAAATAAAGACCTGCTCACCACTAGGCTGTAGTAATACACTAATACTATAAAGCTATATTAATATTTATAATGTAAAAACACAAACTGATAATACAAGCAAAAATATTTAATTAAACTCAAAGTACCCATGCACAGAATCTTGCAATTACTTAAATGTATCACTGTTTCTTTCCTGTAAATCTAAATTAAAAAAAAAAACTAACCTTAAAAACAAAATAAATCTTAATGCAATAGCTTCAGTAAACCATTTTCAAGCATTCTACTAAAGGCCCCCTAATTCCTTTCACTGTAAAACTTAATAATCACTGGTTATTTCTGTAACAAAATACTGAGAGTAATCATAATTTAGAAAGACAAAAATAATGTTTTTCTTGTGTTTATATTTTATATTCTATATAAACCCTACTACTAGAATGCTGTATGTTGACTTTACTAAACGGATTGTTAATCTATACATAACTTATGTTTCTATGGAACCTATATCTCTGTATGATATTCTTGTGTTATTTCTTTATGACATGCTATTGGAGCTTTTCTCCCCGGGCCTCCACTGAAAATGGTTATGTGTCCAGTCAGACTTTCCCGGTTAACAAATGCAAAATAAAATAAAAATAAGAAATAAATAAATAAACGACACTGCAGATAAAACAAAACAGAAAGCTACAATGGGAAACATAAAACAAAAAATATATGTATTTGGATATGGTTTGTGATATTAATATTGATGCTAGTGACAGGTGATCAAACACTGTATAGATAGTTTGATGAATTCATTTGATAATCTGAGAAAATGTGAAATCTGCAAGTAACTGTAAAGGGAAGGGAGGAAAATGTAACCCATGGTCTCTCTAATTAAAACATAGATAAAAACTACATTCAACGATACCAAAGTGAATGCCTGCATGTCTAATGCTGTTATTAGGAAAAAAGATTTATAACTTAAAAAAGAAATAGATGGAAAGGTAAAATACTGAATGAAATGGGACATGCAGATGTAGATAGTTGATATGCAATATTTATATATATATATATATATATATATATATATATATATATATATATATATATATATATATGTTAGATTCAAGAATGATAAACTTGTTGGAGAGTGCCAAAGGAAAAAAATATGAATATAGTAAAGGAGAAAATTGTAATGACAGATTTCAGTGCAGAAAATGGTGGTGTTGTCTTGTCAAGTAAGTAGTGGTAAATGATAGAAGATTAGTATAGAATATAAAATTGCTAATAAAATAAGACAATAAATTTATTTTATTTTTCATATTTAATCAAAATTAGTCAAATATTTCAGTCATGATCCAGACTAGAGACAATACAAGACAGTGATTGCAACTTAAAATATTGAAATAAATGCATAAATTCTTCAAATGGTTATATGCCTTAGGTGACAGCATTTAAAAATAATGATCTTATATAATAAAGTTAGAAAAGGCAAATAGCCAGGCAATATACAAATAGGAGGTTATAAACAATATGTTGGAAGAAAATGAGAATGCCTGTGATATAATAACATAAATAAGTCCCTTATTAAAAATATAAATTCAGAAATCTATAAATAAATACAACTAACTACAAATTAAATAACCCCGTAGTCAGTGATCCACATAGCAACTACAGAAAACAGCTGTGGATGGATTAAGAAAGAAGAGTAAACTATTGACTAGCATTTAAGGAAAAGAGACAATAGCAAAGAATGAAAGGAAGCGTGTCAGACTGTAGTTAAGGTAATGACTGTGGGGACATATTGCACAAAGTATAAATGAATAAGAAGGGTACAGAGTGCTTTTCAAAATGTGCCAAGAGTTTAACATGGTCTAATTTTAAAGGAAAGGGGATTCTGAACTGCAGAAGTGATCTACCAAAAGCCTTTTTAGTACTGTATAAGGTAAAATGCATTCCTGATTAAACAGGAAAATCCATGTTGGTGACATATAAAGGGATGGGATGTGCAACATGAGGTACAGTAGGACAGAAGTTTAGGATAAGTAGTTTGTAGTGCAAAGTGATAGTAAATAAATGAAGTGGCTAACAGAGATGTTTTTTCAGGCGCCAGAAGATGGTTGTAATGCTTAACTGTTAGCAGTGTAGTGTGTCACCAAGTAGAACAGTAAATTAATGTTCAAGTGACGTGATCAATTTTGGTGTTTTCAGGGTAGCATAAGCTTGTAAGAGACAAGGTATAATAAGGTAATGGAAACATCATGAATCTTTCTTTTAAAAAAAAAGTTCATATTTAAGGGTTTGATTTTGTGAAATTCTATGTCTATAAAAGGGGTATTGTAAGAGGAGGGTGGGAAATCTGGGAGTAGAGGTTTGAAACCCACTCCCACTACAAAGAGTAATTAGTCAGTTAGCCGACCTGCATCTCACAGTGGCTACTCACTGAAGAGCAGAATGGTTGCAAACAAGTCATTATCACATAATTCACTGTTATATCTAAGTTTCCTTCCACATTAAATGGCTCCTATTGTGATCCTTTTCTTATCAAACATAGGCGAGAGAGAACATGCTACAGTTTGCTTCTTGGCTGCATCCACTGCAGCTGATAAAACAGCACTGCTTGGCATGGAGATTCCTTAACAAACTTGTGTCTTCATCAACATGCTTTCCTTTTCAGTAAAATGTTATAGCAAAGGATGGCTTTAGGTCTATTTTGATGTTGTATAGCAACAATAAAAGGGAAACATTCTTTTATACAGTGATTTTTTTTTTCCTTTTCATTATGCATGTGTTTGTGTGACCTTAGAGAAGTGGTAGAGTGGTAGAGGTTGTGTAGAGCATAAACCTCACATCAGGGTGCAAAGTTGGCATAATGGTTAAGGTGTTTACCTTACAGATACAAGATGCAGGGTTTGATTCTCATGTGGGGTAACTGGCTAGGCTTAAAATGGCCCTCAAAGACAGTTAGCCTAGTATGAATCTATGATAGGTGTGGGGGAGATTAGTACTATGCAAAAAGTCCTTTGCATTATGTTGTGTTTGTCATGTGTTGTCCCATATTGGTTCATTTGTTTGTAGGACTTTTGATTTTGTATCTGTCTAAAGAAATTAGGTTTCACTGGAGTAGGAGATCTGGGAATATATATATATATATATATATATATATATATATATATATATATATATATATATTTTTTTTTAGGTAGATAGACATATATAGTGTGCTGCTGCTGTTTTCAGTGAACTGGAGCTCTCAATGATAGCTCCACCTCGATTGTGATAAAATGTCATGGCTTTTCTCCTGCTGTTTATGTACAACAGTTCTTCCTTATACAGAGCAGATAGTTACTGGCAATGTAGGGCAGCTGAATTTCTTTGTCAGACAAATGCATCTTTCCACATGAAAGATCTGCCTTGTGAAAAACGTTAGTTCAAAACTGACCTGCAGTCACAGGCATCAGATATACAATTGCTTTGAATCAGAAATGCAGAGACAGAATAAAAGTATATACAGCTTTGTCATTTGTTAGAGTTACAATTCATTTTTATAAACCATAATAATTCAGAAAACTGCAGTAGGAAAAACCAAACAAAAGCAGCATAAATATTCTGCCAGATTTGTTTTTCATTTTCTAATATTATTTCCTTATAAGAATATATTTTGTATAATTTACTTCTGTTTCATTTGATCAATATCTGTCACAATGGCAGCTAAAATAGTTGTATCTGTCTTTCCCACATTCTTATTGCATCATATTCAACTATGACTCTTCAACAGTTTTTTGAACCTGAAATAATTGATGTCTGGTCTGTTAAAATGATGGCTGGCATTGAGGACATGTAAATACAAGATTTGATAAGCATACTGTTATTTTATATTGCACATTATACAGTACAATGACTTAAAATTAAATTTAAAAAAGTTTAAAATAAACTGGTCTAACTTGAAAGAAAAGCAGGATTTGATTTAGCCTGTACACCAATTTCTAATGACGTTCTCTGACAGAACATAAACCTCCAATGATTGTTAATTGGCCGCTTGTTATTTTCTGCCTCAACTAGTTTGACTTAAAAGGAGTTACTGACGTGGAAGAGGAGATGCTTTATGTTCTCAAGGCACAGTCTTTAAAGAGGCTGTTGGCAAAGGCCAGGACCTTTTAAGCCTCTCTGTGTGCCCCTTTAAGTATTCTGACTAATAGTGTGAGAGTTCAGTTCATAGGAAACATTTAAAGTAGACATTTTTTTTATTTTTTTGACCCATTTCATGATCCCTGTTTCTGTAGACTGATGATGGAACTTAATTTGACAGACCATATTAGATATTTAACAGGCACGGATAAAAAAAAAATGCCTGTAAACTTAATTATAATTACTCATTATGCATCTGCGCTGTATGTAAATTAATAATCACTTTAGCTGCCCATTGTGGCCTAATGAAGGTTATTCTTCTGTTTGGATGGATATAAGGTAGGTGGAGTCAGTCTATCTCATAAAATTTCACATCTAAGCAGGGAAAAATGCATGTCAGGAATTAAAGAAAACATTTAAAAAAGGAAATCAATTAGTGGAATGTCCTTCTATGGTGGGTTCCTTTTCCTGTGTGCATTCTGAAACACTGGCATTTCTATATACACATCCAAAAGTATTTGTATTTGATATGGAGAATGACCGACTACAATATATGGTATCAGTCATGAAGAACTGTGTGAAACCCAGAAAAGTATACAGAATTTATAAATAAAAACAAAGGGATAGAAGTAAATGCTGTACAAACACTAAATAAATCTTCTGACCAATAAATTTAGCTCTAACCTTACCCCTCTCTCCTCTCTATCTGTCCCTCAAGATATAACTGAAACTGGCCCGCCTCCAGATGTCACACAAGACCATGTCCTAAAAGTGCTATCAAAAGCTAAAAATACTTGTATAAGTGAGTCCGGACAATATCCCTGGCTGCATCTTAAATAGCAAGAAGCACAATTTACCCACAACCCTAGCAACAGTATTCAGTCTCAGCTTCCATACAGGTTTTGTACCAAGTGAATGGAGAACAGCTACAGTCATTCCACTGCATAAGAAAGGACCTTCTGCAAACCCAGGCAATTACAGACCTACAGGACTGACCAGCCTCATATGCAAAGGAATGAAAAGACTTATCATGGACTAACCAATCAGGACATTGGGAACTTCCAAACACTGGACCAGTTTAAGTTTGGATTCAACAAGGGCAGGTCTTGCTTTCTCAACCTGGTGGACTCTTCTGAAAAAGTCACCAAAGCAATGGCTAAAGGTAAAATGGTACACACTGCATACCTTGACCTGGCTAAAGCTTCTGACAAAATTCCACACTCAGGCATAGTAGGAAATGATAAATAAACTAGGAATAAACCCCTGTGTCACCTGGTGGATTGCCAACTGGTTCACAGATAGGACACAGGAAATAAAATAAGGGACATTACCTCCATAAAGAGACCAGTCACCAGTGGAATCCTCCAGACTTCTGTGCTAGGACTCTGACTGACTAAGCTTGCATATGACTGCAAACTAGGATCAGTCATTGAATCCCCAAACGAGTCACCCATCCTTCAGGAAGGTTTGTCCCAAATAAATAAATAGTACCAAAATCATGGACTGAAACAAAACACCAAGAAATACATTATTGTATCCTTTGGGAAGTCATCTATCACAGGAAATTATCACATTAACAATATCCTCATAAGAGCTGACCTGTTTGCTCAGGATATGGGAACTTATTTGGACAGTGACCTAACTTTTGACCAACATGTGTCCATTTTTGTAAGAAAGTCCTTCTATATTGCACTGTTTACAAAGGGATTGTGTCTAGATCTAGGGATGTCATTGTTCCCTTTTACTCAGCCCTCATTAGGGCAGTCATTGAGTATAACATACAGCAAATGGAATGCCCATAGAGATGCCTTACTAGAAGGATGCAAAGCCTACACAACATGCCCTACATGGGCTGACTTAAAGCCCTGTCACTATACTTAGTATCTTACAGATCTAAGATGTGACCTGTGTCTAGCATACAAGGCATCCTCCAGCCCAATATTGATGGATTTATTGCACATCAGCAAGTCAAATGACATTGGAAATACTTGGTCTAGGGATCTAAACTTCTGCAATATCAACAGAATAGTTTGGAAGTACATGTGTATTTTGCAGAGGATATCACTGCTGTGGAATAGACTTGCAGTCCACATAAAACAAAGCTCATCCCTGTCAATATTCAAGTGCAGCATGCATCTACGGATGGGAAAAAGAAAATTTACCTGGACTGCCCCCTGTATTACCAATGGACAGAGGCATCTCCTAAATGCTTTTTCTCATGAATGGATTCCCTCAAATTATCTATGGTAAAATCTTAGTAATTCTCATTGGTGTAATATATAATTATTGACCATGGGATGGGTAAGGCCAATCACTAAACAAATATGATAGGTTAATTCAAACATAAAAAGAGACATTGGCTAGGCCTTAAAATGGCCTGGAAGGCCCACTAGAATAGTACTTGCCTATGAATCTTATAACCTATGAAACCAGAAGAATAAACTGAACTATAATGTAGCAAATAAAGATATAAGGCGTTGATCTTTTTCTATAAAGAAAAAAGCAGTGTGTGTGTGTGTGTGTGTGTGTGTGTGTGTGTGTGTGTGTGTGTATGTGTGCGTGTGTGTGTTGTATGTATAATGGAGACTTTGTGGTAAATGAGAGCACTGACGTTGTTCATGGTGGCCTAGATGACAGTCCTTCTGGAAAGCTTTTACCTTTGCTTTGGCATTTTTCCAGTAGAGGAGGAAAAACAGAAATCAGTACCCATAGAGTGAGGCCTGATGAACTGCTGGTAAAGAAGCCGACAAAATATTCCATTTGAAGACAGTAAACATCTGTTTCCGTTGTCTTTAACATTCAGTCCTAGGACAGAGGAGTGCATGCGGGTGTTACCATTTTGAGTTCCAGATGTACATTCGATCTCCTGCAGTATCATCTAACTGCCTGTGTTGTTCTTCATTCATTAATTCGCTTGGTCATCTCACCTAACAGCCCTATGTATTATTTGATTTAGAAGCACAATGGACACCTCTGTTATCAGAATCTAAAACTGTCTTAGCTGACTATGCAGTAGTTCACAGATACAGTGGGATGTACATGCAATCAGAATTATAGAAATTATAATTGATATGAAAGCTTATAATCATAAGTTCCTGGAATTTGATGAAACATATAGAAATTAATTTGCCTTAATATAGCCACATGGTCTATAAAAGAAAATATGCAAAAAGCAAAGCATTAAAATATTTTTTGCTTGAATCTGTTGATTATAGATATTTTTTACAGGAAAAAGAATAAAAACATTTTCATTCATAGGGTATCCTTGGTGATTTCAACAGAGTGCTGGCATATTTACAGTTGCTTTCAATTTTCTTGTTAGTGGAGGTGTGAAAAGTGTGAAGAAGGTAGGCAAATACAAATAAGACATCAAATGGCCAGAAATTAATCTGAGAATTGCAGTGTGCATGTGTCTGCGTGAGCGTGTGCGTGTGTCTGTGTGTGTGTATCTGTGTTCGTGAGCGTGTGCGTGTGTGAGCATGTACGTGTGTTTGAATGTGTGCGTGCAAATGTGTGTGTGTGCGTGCGTGTGTCTGTGTGAGTGTGTGTGTTTGTGAGTGTGTGATAGAGAGAGATGGTGAGAGAAGATGACATAGGGGGTTATGTACTGCTAAGATACAGGAATTCTGCAATTTTGTATATTCAGATATTCATACATACTATTTACTCCCCCTATTTCATGAACGTGGACATATGCTAAGCCATGAAATGTGCTTCCTACAATGGTAATTTAATATTAATTCCACAGGTAATACTGCATCTATAAATACTAAGTAAACAAATAGTATAAACATATTCCTAAATCAAACAGGATTTGGCAGTAACATTCTAGAACTGGTGTCAGAGAATTGTGCAATGGTAGAAAATAAAGCAGTCCATTCAGACAAGTACAGCCCATACTGCTTTCACTAACACTTGTTAAAGACAACCTGCTGTTAGATACAGATTCCTTTGCCCATCTAGCCTACCATTATATGATTTACTGACATACCACACTTCCTTGATAATCAGTGCTGCAGTTTCTTCTACTCACAAAAAGTATTTTGTGTCTAATGAGCATTTTATTGATTTCATTTCAATACTTTCAGTTCCATAAATAGGACTAAACCACAGATTCAAAATCTAGAGTAAAAAAAAGAAAAGTTTCCATTACCTCTCCTCTTATCACCCTTTTCATCATAGAATGCAAACAAATCAAATCTAGTATGTTTTTTCATACATCTCTGGTATAGATCCTGCAGTAATTCCCTATAGAAAGTCATCATCCCTTCCATGTGTTTTGAGAAATGGACCTATATATTTATATTGGATGTATCACCTCTGGTTTTGCTGATTGCATGTACAAAACATTTCATTGTCTACATGACCCCAATCATTTCCTTCTCACAAATACCTTAACACAATCCATGAAATGGCTGATACACAGCTGAGAGACAGTACGAATAGGATAATGGAGGTGAGACTCAGTGCAGGACAACATTGCATTTCCGGGTCAGGCAGGAATGCCAACTCTTTCATGTAGTCAAAGCTTCTGATCCTTGATTCTTTCAAACAATTGTTATGAGGTATACTGCATGCCATTAGGTAAAGGCACAATGTCATGCCTTGTATGGGTGCACAACAAGGGCTTGAACAAGGAGTATGTTAGGAAAAGAGAGGATGCTCTGTCTGAAGAAATAATATTGAATGAACTGCTGGAGGAAGTCATATTTGTTGGAAAATTATTATTAACCACTAACAAAGGAAGGGGGGAGGTGGAGTGTTCAATAGGTTGCTGCCAGATAAGCCATCTTAAGGGCTAATCAGTGGAAGGATGTTATCACTGACCATTGACATGGAAGGGTAGGTAAGCACATCTGCATGAGGTATGGTGCTGTGCTGATGACTCTGATCACTGACAGGCTGGATTTGGCAATGCAGAAATAGATCCTGAGCACTGACAAGCTTGCTAAGTAAAGGCTAGGAAATGTTATCACTTACATAATGAATAGGTTTGGGATGAATGCAGAGACCACCACAGACTGCATCTGAGTTGGTTATTTCTAACAGTTTGTTTAGGTATTGACCTAGCAGTGTGATCCCACAAGACTGGTATGGGTATGCTAGGGGTAGCACTAATCAATGCTGCAGTTGCTGAAAGGTGTTAGATTTCATCTGCTGGTTGAATAAATGTGGCATTTCTCAGTTCCTAGGATGGATGAGCAATCTATGGCACTGCATTCGAGTTGCAGTTTCTTTAGAGGCTTGGGTTTAAATACCACTTCTGACAAATGTGTTTTAAGACAAGAAGGATGATATGATGGTTATCTGTTTGGCACCCAGGGCATTATCTCTCTGCACCAAACTTACATTTCAACTGCTAAGATTTTTGCAGAATGACCAGATTTTTTACTCATATATTTGATCTGTTCATCATAAAATTTGTGATTTTCTGGCAAATCACTGTGGATTGAAGTCACTATATGAAGATCAATATTTGTGTTTCATACTTCATACAAAATATTCTAACTAAATACCTTTTATTCTAGCAACTTTCTAAATGCATTATTTAAAATTTGTCATTACTGTTGGACCTTTGTCCCCCATTATTTTGGCTCTGCCCAGATTTGTTGTGCAAAAAGGTTGAGAGATGGTGCAAATGAGTTAGCACCAAGTTATTTCTGCCTACATATAGTGCCCTGTAGTCATCAGACCTGAATCTCAGCTTCCATGTGTCATTCTAACTTGAAAGCTTTCTCAAGACTATCTTAAAAACTTTAGCAGTACCCTCTTCAGCACTTACTGCTACCTGTATTCTGAAATAATCTCATCAAAATGACAAGTCCAAGGACTGATCCATGTGACATTACATGGATCCTCTTCAGAAGCTCAAAGTTTCAAAACTTTGAACTTCAAATGGCGGAGACCAGAAGATCGAAGTTTTGAAACTTAGAACATTTTGAATGGAGATCGGCATACAGTGCGGAACGGGATATTTACCATTTTCATCACTGTAGTGCAATCTCAGAGTTTGCATATTTATTTAGCAGTGGGTGTGGGAGGTACAGGGGGGCTTGCCCCCCTGCAAAAATCAAAAATAATTTTTGTTTATATTTTTTTTTATTTTGTTTTCGAAGTATCAAAACTTCGGTCTTCTGGTCTTGGCCATTTGAAGTTCGAAGTTTTGAAACTTTCATGCGTTAGAAGTAGATCCCATTACACTTCCTACCTTTCTTTCCTTTAAAAGTAGTACTCTCTGTTACCTCTGTTTCCTGCTCTCTAAATGATTTTCTACTAATTTTTTATTTTGTTTCTGATGACATTGTTGAGCCTTTCTAGTGTACAATACTGTCTGTGTAAGCCTACTTAACTTGAGGGATCAGTGCCATCATTTTGTTTGTGTCCTCATTAGTAATACACTGTGCTGTGTTGTCTTGCATACAGTTTGTGGCTTCTATATTTGCACATTTGTCTTGTCCTGTCTTTGTGCGCACTCTGTATGTTGTCTTCTCTTGTATGATCATCAGCTCATATTGTACTAATATAGTACGGTTATATACACAATGTCTTATCTAATGTAGTAGTATAATATGTCTTCCTTTTCATCAAACTGTAGACTCTATTTCTCAGATGTCTGTAACCATGTGACCATATTCTGCTCTTACATAATCTGCACCTTAGTTATTAGTGACTCAGTTGTCAGATATAACAACATAGAATTCATTCACTAAATAGAATCAAGATGGGTATTTTTCCCCTAAGTTGAAAATCTTTGGCACTGTGTGACACAATCCCAGATTTCCCATATCAGCTGTTAACTCACTGTAAATACCTGTGTATTTCAATGGACTTGGACCTTACTAAGGCAATGGAGCATAATCTCCAACCTTCAGCCAATGAGCTCAAGGGAAAGACTGGGTGGTGGAAGGGGCTGAACTTACTGCTCATGAGCAGAATCCTGTTGGCCAGATTGTGGGTTCTTCCTAAGGTGCTTTGAGTTGCATCCCTTGCCTCATTCACATTTCCTCCACAGCTGGATAACATTCAAAAAATGATTTTCAAAAAAAAAGCTCTATATCCCTAAAGCAGTGGGGTGTGCTGAGTGGTTTGGTGGGATAATGTGCTTTTTCGGGAACAAGATCGCTACAGTTGTGTCTAGCATTGTTGCCTCACAGCACAAGGTTTTCCACTTTGATTCTTGGCTGGGGAACCTTCCGTGCAGAATCTGCATGTCCTCCTTGTGTTTGCATGGGTTTCCTCTGGGTGCTCCAGTTTCCTCCTTCCATACCAAAGACATGCAGTAGATGGATTATACACTCTAAATTGGCCATAGGTGTGAGTCTACTTTGTATGGAAGAATAACCATGGCAGGACTAGCCACCCGGTGGTGTGAACCTTGCCCACGTACAAAAATGGGAAATGGGGGTTGTGAATGGATGGGTACATTGCTGCAGTTGTTTTTGTGTGTGTGTGTGTGTGTGTGTGTGTGTGTGTGTGTGTGTGTGTGTGTGTGTGTGTGAGCCCGGCAACAGAAACACAATGTATCATTTTCTGATACTGAAGCAACATTGAGCCACCCAATCATTCAATGTTTGGGATCCAGATGGATCTTTATTTATGGTATGACTCATGGATTTCTAAGGGGGACAGAAGGAATACTAGAGTTTCCCCTTTAGCCCACCTCTGGCACAATCCTGTAGTGGTAATTGAGGGACAACCAATTTGATGGGAATGTTGAATGAAGGCTGGCAGTAGTTACATCTGCGATATATTGGACTGGAATACAAAGCAGGCATTGCTACTGAATGTGATAAAAAATAAATTCCTACTGAAAGATATTTAATGGTGGTAATATTTTCAGTTGAGAGCCTGCCTCTGGGAAATTGCTAGGCTATCCAAGTTGGTACAGGAAAAGTAGGATAAGGAGATAGGATGCGTGGAGGTTGATCCCTCAGAGTCTAGAGGGATTCCACCTAGGCTGAAGGTGCCGTACTATATAGAACAGGGGTATTCACTGTCATTAATAGCAAACTGATTGAATAAGTGGAACAGTATGTTGATGAGCCCAATAAGTGCTGAGGACTGGACAGATGGATGTAAATGTTTGAACTTAGGATACTGTCCCCCCCAGCCAGACTGATAGTGGCCAAAGTGTTTTATCAATGGCAGTTAACACATTAGCAACTCTCCTGCCAAGGTTTAGGTACAGAGAGCAAATGTTAGTGATCTAGGCAATTGCAGGCAGACTATTTCCATCTAATCTGGACTCGTACTCAAGTGAAATCTGTCTGGCTGTTGATCAGTCAAGGGATGGAGTAGGCATTGAGGAGCAAAGGTTTTGGCTGTTCAGTTTTACTCATGCCAGGCATGACCTTAGCAGTATAAAATACGTTTGACTTAAATCAGTGGTAAACACACTGGTTTCCACCCTATTCCCAAAATAGAAAGGTTTTAAATCTGATTGGTGTTCATAGATGTTAAAGCTTAGTAATAGACTCAAAGCATGGTTAATCCAAAAATCGGTTTGCAAGACTGGAATGAATATCGGTGCATTCTTAATTTTATAATGCAATGGATTACAGACTCTAGTAAAGACTCCCGAGACTTCTCTTAAGCAATTTTTTGTTTTGAATGGACTGGATGGTTATGAAATTTTACATGTTATTTCTTTCTTTTTGCTACCATTGGTATTTGGCATCTAATGTGTGCAAATGGGTCAACTTTGTTTGATAGAAAACACATTTCACTGAAACTCATTTTGTCGAAGCCTCATTTCACTGAAAATGAATTCCCTGAGCACAATTCACTGAAAGCTTACTTCACTGAAAACACAATTGACTGAAACTCATTTCGTCTAAACAGGTATATGCCCTGTTCCCCACTGCAGTGTGATCCTGGAGTTAGTATATATAGTTAGGGGGTTGTGGGGGACACAACCCCCCACATTGGGGGTGTGGTGGGCGTAGCTACCCACATAGTTTGGGTATATATTATTTTCTGGAAAGTTATTCATTTGACTTGTAAGAATCCATGTCTATGGTTTACAACATTTAAGACAGGTGGGGAGCTGTATATAGTTAGGGGTGTATGGGGTGTGGTGGACGTAGCTACCTACATAGTTTGGGTATATATTATTTTCTGGAAAGAGTTATTCATTTGACTTGTAAGAATTCATGTCTATGGTTTACAACATTTAAAATAGGTGGGGGGCTACACCCCCCAATGTGGGGGACTGTGCCCCCCCTTACTATATATACTAACTCCAGGATCGCACTACAGTGGGGAACATGGCATATACCTGTTTAGACAAAATGAGTTTCAGTCAAATGAGTTTTCAGTGAAGTGAGCTTTCAGTGAATTGTGTTCAGGGAATTCATTTTCAATGAAATGAGGCTTCGATTAAATGAGTTTCAGCGAAATGTGTTTTCTATCAAAGTAGACCCGTGCAAATGTATACAATGTTTAGCTGAGGTATGTTTGTGGTTGACTATTAAAGGATTTATTTTCTAAACAGTCTAAAGAGTTCTATCTGTATATGATAATAAAACATTTAAAAAATGAATAACTCCCCCTTCAAAGCTGACACTGTTATTATAATCCATGGCATGTTTGTAGACAGTGAGATGTGTTTTGACCGGAATGCAGCAGCTATTGTTTGTAAATTGTGTCCCTCACTACATCCGACAGTGCCATCTCCTCTCCTCCAAACAGCATGAATTCTAGCCTGGATGATGTACTGTAACAGTACTTTGGTTCCTGATCAGTATCATCCTGAAAAACTCTGATAAAGCCCTCCTTAGAGGTGCCCTATTCATGCAGCTTGGAAAGATAGTTGAGCTCAATGACTACTGTCTTCTAAACAAACTAATTGAATTTTGTATCAGCCCAGACAGCATTTACTGGTGTAAAAATTCTCTCTCTGACAGACACTTCAGAGTTAAAACAGGATCTTCCCAATCAGAATCTGCACCAATTATCAACGTTGTACCACAAGGATCCAGTCTTGCTTTCCCCTTCTTCTCCATGTTCATTACCAAACTTTTTTGTGACCTCCCTAACTCCCACTCCACTTCTATGCAGACCACATTGTTATTTACCAATCGAGTCACACTAATATCAGCATTTAAACCCAACTCCAGTCACACTTACATGAGCTCCACCAATCAATCATAAACCATAAGCTACTTTTCAGTCTCTACAGGACCAAAACTGTGACTTTTGGATCTCCACTGAAAATTCACCACACACTTGACTCTTTAACTGTCTTTGATTTATGCAACTATACCACAGAAACAATCTAAACATTAAAATATCTGTGATTATGTCTTGTTCAAGTGTAATCTTCCATTTCCAGCATAAACAGAGTGAGAGCAAAAATATCCATGGCTTGCATCATTCAGTCTTTAATGGCATTTTCTCAGATGGCATATTCTTGCTCTTAAAATCATATCCAATAATATCCACTCTGAGATCTAGAACTGCAGAATTTCAGAAATGAAAATGAAGCTGTAGTGACTGCTGTACAATATAAGCAGTAAAAAAAGTCAGTACTTGTAAATGAAATTCAGACTAAGCCAAATACAGTTTGCCAAATCAGCAAAATCCTGAACTAGCATAGGAAACAACTGTTCAGAATTAAATCTACTGGGGTCACACAGCTTTGAGGACTATGGGAATTCACCTGATTTGATCCCGAGTGTGTTTGGCCTCCAGTTATATTATTTAAGTAGCAGGAATACACAGTGCATGTGTAGGTACAGGATCTGGGGAGTAGCATGCCTTCCTGCAAAAATACATTTCGATTTGGAACTTGTTCAATGATATGGCAATTTGACAGTTTAGTAACTTTGATTGATAATTTCCATTTTAGACACCTTTACTGTTTTTTAAGTGGTGGTGTGGTATAGTTGGTATATTTTTGCTAATGTATGTGCATTTAGAGTGAGAATATAATGGGTTATTGCTTTCAGTTTCAGAGTGATTAATTTTTACAAGAATAAGGACCACCAGTTGAAATATTTTTTATGTAATTTTGTACTCATTTCAGGTTCATACTGAAGCTTTTTTCTGGATAGTCAACACATGAAAGCAACCCATAAAAATACAAATTTTTAATGAGGAAGTACCTGTGAGAAAGAATGTGGCCATCATATATACACTAAGGTAAGTCATTGAACAAAATATGTTGCTTTCTCATCAGATTCAAATAGATAAAAACAGAGTTCTTGTATTTTTGATAATTTGATTCATACAAATTCAGAATAAGCATGGGTTTACCTTGGTGGGTCAGTGCCTTTTGCATGCAGATTTAGTGTAAGAGATGGCCATTTAACTGTCTATTAACTACATATCTGAGACATAAATAAATGTTTGGACTTGGACTGCCAGAAAGATATTGATGAAGGTGTGGTGAAAGAAGCATTTGCTATGATGATTGGACCTGCACCACAATAACATCAGTGATGAAGTCCAAGAACATACAAGGAAATATGGAAATGGCAGATAAAGACGTGTCACTATATTTCTAAGGACATGCGATCCTTAACTGTCCTATTGCCAAGTAATGTAGTAGTGGTTATAGAGATTTATTATCTAGAAATAGCAAAGGTAACAATATAAATGCCTGAGGATAATAACTGTGATTACCTCTGATGCAAATATTTTTCATATTTATTCTATGAAACACCGTATAAGGTTGCATTATAGGACCTTAATTTAATACAAACTTAGGAATGATTGTTCAAAACAGGTTTTGCTCTCTATGCTGTAAGACATATTATATGAAGTAACAACTCCCCCACCGAACAGTTATCATTCCTCCATTCAAGCTACCATTTCCATAGAAAATTTGGATAAAGATGATGATAATAATCATTTTAGCAGTCTACACACAAAATACATATATACATGTGTATAAAACTGCCGTCAGTCTACTAGACTATGGTGAATGAATTTCTGAATAAAAAAACAGAAGATTAGCAGACTATTTATTCATCATGCCCAGAAAATGTCTTGTACTTTATACTACAGTTCATGTATCACATTTCATTTCCTTCATCTACTACCAGGTTAGCCTACTGGCATTCAATACCCTATCATTCTTAAAAAGACTGTCTAGAATTTTCCATCTGAGTAAAAGTGTAATAATTTGTTTGTATATATCTGTTTGTTGTATTTGTTTACATCTATGTACAAATCTTTTTATTTGTGTTTATTTTGTGTTTTAAACTGTAAAAATGTAGCAGTTTGTTGAATGTGTTTTTTGGAGCTTTTCTCCTCGGGCCTCCACTGAAAATGGACATGTATCCATTTGGACTATCCCTGTAAACAAATTTAAAATAAATAAATAAATAAATAAAATAAATAAATAATTCTCTGTTGACTTTCCTAGTTTGGAGGCCATTTGTTGCTTCATAATATAATCCATCCCCTTACTAGAATTTAACCCTTGCGAATTAAGAATTACTGAGTAAAAAGCTGCGAATTTGCCCCCATGAGCAGTAGAAAGTATTCTTCACTCAGATCATGCACCATCTGAGAGTAAAATTGCAACCAAGACGTACATTTGTTCTGCAGAATGAAGATATGAAGTAATGTTGCACACTCAGAGATGGGATTCTTTTATTGAATACCATTGCTAAATAATGACCTGATGTTGGTCTCAGTTTCCTATGCTGTGTAGCTGCTTTAAATTGTATTTCTGTTTGTTAAATTATCTAAATAATGTATGTGTCTGTATGTCTGTTTGTTTGTATGAATGTATGTGTGTTATGCATTTATATGCGTGTGTATGTGCTTGTATATATGTGTGTCTGCATGTACATGTGGGTGTATGTGTGTGTGTGTGTGTGTGTGTGGGTGTGTGTGTGTGTGTGTGTGTGTGTGTGTGTGTGTGTATGTGTTTGCGTGTATGTGTTTGTGTGTATGTGTTTGCGTGTATGTGTGTGTGTGTGTGTGTGTGTGTGTGTGTGTGTGTGTGTGTGTGTGTGTGTTTGTATATGCCTTTGTGGTTGTGGCTGTGTAGTATATATGTGTGTATGCATGTATGTGACATCTGATTTGTGTTTCTATGACACACCTCTAAACATTATGATGTCTCATTTGTATGCTTCTGTGTCACACCTCTACACACTGCATTGTCTCATTTGTGCTTCTACGACACACCTCTACACATTGTGACATCTTATTTCTGCTTCTACAGCACACCTCTAAACACTGTGATGTCTCATTTGTGCTTCTACAGCACACTTCTACACATCATGACATCTCATTTTTGCTTCTGTGGCACACCTCTACACATTGTCAAATATATTTTACTCATCTCAGTGCAGCCATACTGGAATGAAGAGACTCCATGAATGTACAGCATCAGTGTTACTGAAATTTGATCCAGCAATGTTTGCATAACTGCAGCTAACTTAAAATATAAAGGATATTCACTTACAATAAACTATTGCTATGTCTTGTCCTTGTTTCTACAGCTGATAGTATAAATCACCACTTCTGTCTTTGATCATACCAAATGTGTTTAATATGGGCAACTCCTGAACACTTGCAAAATGAGTAGCAAAATCTAGGGTACACAAAAGTAATTACACCTATGTGCACCATTTCATGTTTGCCCATAAACAGTGCAGTTTGGCAGGGTGTGGCATTTCCGCACAGCAGCTAAACACTAACTGACTCTGTGATGACTAAATATAAGTTTAATGCTTTTTGCCTAGACTCATGTACAGTCCTACCTACATCATGCAGCTTCTCCAGACTGGCTTCTACATTTCTAGTCCTTTCAAATCTCTTTGCAGCACACCTTTTGTCAATGATATCTTACAATATTTAGAGCTATAAACAAGAAAAAATATGCAGTGTGTCCTTACTTATTAATGTTAATTAATTAAAAAAAATTGCAGAAGAAAATTTAGCATTATATAACACAACCCTTTATATTTGGAAAGTGCATCTCTTCAAAAGAGTGAGACTACATTTCTTCATGCATAAGAATGTCTGATTGTATAATACGCCACATAGCTCATTTATCTGTTTTCCGTGGACTGTCTCTACCATTAGCCCAAATGCATGTGCATATCTAAAAATATGAGCGCGCGTGTACGCACACACACACACACACACACACACACACACACACACACACACACACACACACACACACACACACAGAGCTTTCTTCTGAAGTTGCCCAGTGGCATTAGGACTAATTACAACAGACGTTCTGATTAATTTTGTCCCAATAATTAAAGAGGCTGTCATTGATTTTCCAGTTAGGATTTCCTTCTAGCAGTAGGGCAATCTTATAAAAAGCAATTTATAAAATGGACAACATTCAATTTACATTAGAACATGCAAGGGTAAGTAGCGCAATCATTTTTCACAACACAGCATTGGAAAGTTCCTATCATTGATTATGGAATCAGTGAAGATACATTTACAGTGAAGGTGCAACAGACCATGAAATATTACTGCCCACCCCCATTGCTGTAGATTGAACAACATGACTTCTACTATATTTCATGGCTCAGATCTAGCTTTTGCTCTGACTGCTTTTCTATTCCCAGCCATAAAATTTATGATGCCTCTTCAAGTAAAACGTTGACATTATAAAAATCAGTTGAGTTTATCCATCCAAGCAAGACGGTCCTTGTTCTCTGATAATTATGATATCAATTTCAGTGAACTTAGAGCTAAGGCTTCAGAGTGACATTTTGTTTTATAGCTACAACCCTCAGTATAACCAATGCTGTCCTGAAATAATATTTCTAGGGGCTGTATCAGTATAGTTATTCCTTCTTCCACACAGAATTGCTTAAATTACTGTCAGATGATGCATTTTTTAATTCAAGGACATCAGCAAATCCCTACTTGCATCCCCGGCTCCTTCTAGATCTGCCTCCCTTGTCTCATTCATAAAGATATCCCCTTCTCTCTTTTCCACACTGCTGGAACACACTCTGAACTAAGCCTGCACGTGTCTGACATTTACTGGGTATTAGTAGCGCTATCAGCTGATGGATATAATAATGACCAAAGCTAGTCCCTATTTTTTTATCACAGTAATTTGTTAGATAAGGGAGTTTAAGGGCTTTACATTGAACTGAAATATCGGTATTTGATTGCATTAACCATCAATCTCCTGTTTGTTAATACAGTGTATCTCATTCACACAAAGCACCTGTCTTGCTCTCTCTCCATCTGACTGTTGCTCTCTCTTTGTCAATATATACATATATATGTAAATATGGGTCTACTTTATTTAATCGAAAAGGCGTTACGTCGAACACCACTCCATTGACACATATACATCGAACCGCGAAATAATCGAACGCACAAATCCGCGAAACTCAAAATACCAAATTGTCATACTTGGCCAACCCCACTGCCTGAAACACACTACCCACCCAAACAAAATAAATAAACCACAAACATACACCAACCAAAACCCTACTTCTAACCCTACACTAAACCCCACATACACCACTATCTATGCACTCTCCTTAACCCCTCCCTAACCCTAAGGTCTGTAAGAGCGTATAAGATGGGATATGCAGCTGCTGCACTGCCTTGGACGTGTTATTCAAGTTCAAGCAAGGTAAGTGTGTCAGCCATTGTGAGGGAAAACTAGGAGGAGGATTTTAGGGTTTGGGAGTAGGAAGGGAGTTTTACATTTAGGGGGTGGGAAGAGAGTTTTAGGTTTATCAAGTGATCACTGACTTTAAAGTTATGGAGGAAAATGGAATTTTAGGGTAAGGGATGAAAAGTTGGGTTGGGTACTCAGTGGGAGTTTTACAGATTAAGTTATGGTTCTTGTAGTCATACAGTCCTATAGGTTTGGGTTTTGGGAGTGCTATGTAGAAAGAGGAAATCAGGCTACAAGAGCTTGAGCACTTTTTCAAGCCGGTGTCAGCTAGTGAGTGTGTCACAAGCTACTGGTATGTGAGAACTTATAGTAGTCGTAGAAATGTTCAGTAGCAGCCTGGGCTACTTGGATAAAGTAAGGATAAAGGAGAACTATTTTACTATTACTCTTTCATTGCTGTACTCATACCCTAATTTGGGCTCCACGAGTGAGTTATTTGGTTTGTTGTCTTGTTTATCACTCTTTCCATCATTTTACAAGTGTTTCAGTAACGTTTTGATGGCGGAGGCTCCAGGGGCAGAGAACAGCATCGAATCTTCCCTTTCTGAGAAAGGAGAGTTACGGAAAGTTATTGGTCAATTATCACAGCTCATAGAGCTTTTGACTCCAGTTTGTACCTCCATAGTGTCTTTTGCAAACAACCGCTTCAATGCTATGGGGAATTCTAAACAAAGCACTTCCGATGTTCGCCAGTGTGCGCACGGGTCACAACCACTTCCTGGTGCTGCTCAAGTTTTTAATGTGGAAGGAACGGTTAGGTCTGGGACACCTAACATTGACGATTTTGACGAATTTCCCCTACTTTTACGGTCAGGGGTTTCTGAACCACTTGCCAGTACCAACGGACAACATTCTTCTGCCAAGGAACAAAGGGATAATCGTGCATTGCGTTCAACACGCAAACAAGGTGACTTTTCTAATGTTGACACGAACATTGATTTAAAAGGGTTTCTAGACAGAAAATACCAACTGTATTCATCCAATACTGATACAAACGATGTACCTATGCATACCAATACCTATAGAGAGAAATTAGACATGTTATATTTTTACATAGATAAATATGAGAGATTAGGCTGCGATTCAACCTACTTACAGGAATGCATTAACAAAAACATTGTTCCTAAGGGCTTGCGTGTGTGCAAGTACCCGAACAGGGTTGAGGAAAACTCTGACTTTCACAAAGAATTAATATGTATATTTGATAAATGTGGAATTGAAATAGCCAAAGCTATCATTGTAGAGAATGACAGGGTTAGGGAGCATCTTTTGAGTAAGATTAACCATGTCAATTCACATATTACTGGTGATTTACTTTATAATGTTCCAACTGAAAGGTCATTGTATAACAACATTTTCTCCAGTATAGATAATGAGTGTATAAAAAACATGAAAAGGAAGGCCTCTAAAATGGAGAGAGACCTCAAGGCATATAGGTTAGGAAATGCTTATCCCAAACCTAGGCCCTTTAATTCTTACAGAAATGTATCTGATGTGAACCACAATGATGGGAGTACTAATATCGACTTGAATTACCAAGAAAATAGCACTAATGAAAATCAGGAAGAAATCCCTTTAGAATTTGTACCCCCTCCCCGCAGGTCAGACAGGTTACGGAACCGAACTCCAGTATATTACAATCACTACCCACCCAAGAACCATTTCAGGAGATAAACATGTCTGTACATTCCAACCATTCCAACTCTAATATTATTGTACAAAATGGGAAAATATATGAATTCCAACAATATAAGATTTTTAATTATAGTCCTTTGGACATTACCAGGGAATTTTTTGATTTATTTGTCAGAGGTTTCAAATTTATTCCCTTGAGAAAGACAAATGTTTCCAGGGCAATTGTGGATTTAAAATTATTCTTAAGAAAACAGAATTTGGGCCTTATTTTTGGTGATGACCACCACCATCTTGATCCCTTCCACAAAGTGAATATTGATACCAATTTAAAGAAAAAGAGTGTCTTCAATCCACCCCTTCATCCCCAATTAAGGAACTTGGAACGTCTTTTAGAAAAAGAAATAAGGAATATAGTCAGTTCACACTATGTTTCTTCCAATCTTTCCAAAAAAGAACTCCAACTTTTGGAATTTTTCAAGGGGAACAGAACAATCAGAATAATGCAACCAGACAAAGGGGGTGGAGCAGTTTTAATGGATGCCATTCAATATGAAGCCAAAATGAAAAACAGCCTTGAGAACACTTACAGTTATTCTAAAGCCTCCATTAATGAAATAAATATTTCCAAATCAAAAATCAATGTATTGCTGAATGACTTACTTTTGGAAGGTACCATTACCCTGGATATTTACAACTTTTTACATACACAAAATCCAAGGGTTCCTTCGGTATTTGGAATCCCAAAAGTACATAAAGATGCCAACGACCCCCCTTTGAGGCTTATAGTTTCATCAGAAGGCTCTATCACCACACCCTTAGCTAAATTTGTGGATGTGAAATTGAAAGAATTATCTAATCAAGGACAAACAGTTCTCAGAGATTCCTGGGACTTTTTAAGGCAGGTCAAGTCGAATCTATTCTCAAAGGACATCATTTTTATAACTTTGGATATTGTGGATCTCTTCGGATCCATCCCTCATCATATAGGATTAATGTGGCTGGAAGATAGTATGGCACAATATGGTGGTCTTTCAGACGATGATTTTCGGTCCTGTCTGGTTTTGATGGAAACAGTTCTTAAGAACAATTTTATGTTCTTTCAAGGAGAATTTTACAAGCAGGAAAAGGGGGTTGCTATGGGGGCCAAATGTTCGCCGACATATGCCAACATAGTTCTCACTTGGTGGGAGACTCAATTTATTAATGAATGTGAATTCAAAAACTGCTGGGTTCTCTACAAAAGGTTTCTGGATGACATAGTCATTTTTTGGACTGATACTATTGAAAGATTTTTTGAGTTTTTGGATTATATAAAAAATACCACCACCTTCTTGGATTTCACCTATAGTATCAGTCATGACGAATGTATTTATTTGGACGTTTTGTTAAGGAAGGACGATGATCACTTTATCTCAAGAATTCACAGGAAATCCACTTTCTCAAATTCCTATCTTCACTTCTCTAGTGGTCACCCATTTGGACAAAAAAGAAACATTTTAAAGGGTCAATTGATCAGGTCCAGTAGGATGACCTCGGAAGACAGTGAATTTTTAGAAGATGGCAAATACATTTTGGAGATGTTCATTCAGAGAGGCTACCCACCCCTCTTGTGTGACGAGATTTATCAAGTTGTTTTGCAGGGTAGAACGACTAAATTTGCTCCAATTTTAGGACAGGATGAACTACTTATTAGTACTGCTCCTTCTCAATCAGGTACCAGGGATGTAGGGACCACCAACATTGAGCAAGATAGTACCATTAAGCATACTCAGTCAGGTCCCATAGATATAGGGACCAACAACACACACAAGAATTTCTCCAAAGCTTACATTATGGATTACACTGGAGATTCATCAAATCTTAAAAAAGTTATCCAAAGGGAATGGGATAGATTTAAGGAAATTACTGATTTAGAAATGGTTAAGAAGCAGCCATTACAATTTATATATAGGAGAGATACAAATCTGAAAAATTGGTTTGAGTTTGGTAGCAAAATTACAGGGGGAACCACTTCAAATAAAAAAGGTACATACAAGTGTGGCTGCTGTTCTCAATGTCAATATATAAAAACAGGGTCCACTGTTACAATTCAAGACAGAAATAAAACTATTACCAGTTCTGGATATGCTAATTGTAACACCCAGGGTGTAGTTTACATTGCCACATGCCACTCCTGTTCATCCTTTTATATAGGGAAAACAGAAAGGAAATTAAGGTCCAGAATTTACGAGCACTATTATGAAATGAAAAAAGGAAATATGAATAATGCTTTATTCAGGCACTCTGAAGTATGTAAAAATCCTATTTTTCAATTTTTTGTTCTGGAGATTATACCCAAAGAAATCAGGGGTGGTATGTGGGAGACAAAACTGGAATATAGGGAATTGTACTGGCAAATAGTGCTGGACGCCACTAGGGAACCAGGACTTAATGATATGGTTTCAATTGTCCCAGTTCTAAAATTAAGAGCAGCAAAGTTGTGATTTTTTACTTGCCCACTAGATGGTGCTATGGTATTATTTTCTGATCTTGTATACATCTTTTAATGTTTTTAACATTATTTAATGTTTTTTATTCAATATGAATATATTTTTAAAAATATATTTCTATATCAACAGTTTTTAAATCATTCAAGACAGGAGTATGGAATTTTCAACATTTTATATCTGTCAAAGTTTTTTATAAAAAAATGTTTTTTAAAAAGGGTTTTACTTAAATTAATCAATTAAATCATTATTCTATTAAGCAATTAATGAAAAATGTATAAAACAGGATATCCTTTAACTCATGTTGTGTGTTATCTGATGAAGATACTCGAAAACGTACTGTGAGGAAAGCGTTATTAAACTTTTGGAATTATTCCTGTGGTTTCTGTGATTCCTGTGGTGTTCAACGAACACTTCCACCATCTAAGGAGAACTATTTTACTACTACTCTTTCATTGCTGTACTCATACCCTAATTTGGGCTCCACGAGTGAGTTATTTGGTTTGTTGTCTTGTTTATCACTCTTTCCATCATTTTACAAGTGTTTCAACTACTTGGATAAAAACAAACAGGAATACAGACTACAGTGTGTGCACATATGCCATCAAAAGCACAAAATGCTGCAAACACAAATCAGTGAAAATGACAGATAGCATAAATGTTTTATGTGTACAATACATCAAATACAGGTAATCATACTGTACCAGAGAGGCCTGAAAAACAAATCCAACAGGTGCATGGCTACTTTGTTACAGAGGATGCGAGTGCTACAGTAACACAATAACCAGAAATACAGGGAACCCTAACATGCAAGTCTGATATCATAAAATGAGTGGAGAGTTAGGCATAAAACTGTGAAGAATATAATCAGAGAATACAATAATAATAAAAAAATAGCTCCAGGACATGCAGAAAAATACACCCCTACAAAAATATTAAGAAAAATGTCCAATGCAAACATTAACGACCAGAAGTGTATTTGCCGTGTGTAATTATTAACACTACATACAAAAGTAGTTTAGGCCTGATATTCCCTCTGCTGTTTCCTCACATATGGATCTGTCTGCAGTACCATCTTTGCTTGAACCACTCATTGCATTTTATTGTAAAGTGCTTTTCATCAACACTAATGGAAAACTTCTTCAGACAACAAGGTACAACAGAGCACTCCTTTTAAAACTAAAAGGGCGCCAACATTAACAATCAAGTCGTTACCTTAGTTACTCAAATAATCAATCAATTAGAAAAACATAATAACCTGTTTACAGACTTGACACTCAACAAGGATTCTGAATGGAAAATACATTTAACTATAGATTCACTTTTCCTACTGAAGCAACAATCTTAATAAAATACGCTTATATACTACTGTGTATAACAATATTAAATAAATAAATGAACACTTTAAAATAGACATTGTGTTCCTGTGCACAACAAGACATTACATTACCAGACAACTGTCATGACCTACAAGGCAAAATGTAACTAAAAAGAATTTCTTGAAATAATGGTAGCAAGTTTCTGCCCAGGGCTCTCAGATGAGATTATTTAACTGTTGAATTAATATAATTTACTTTGATACAAAGTGACTTCCTTGAATGCCTTATTGCATGCACTCATATCAAGCAGATCTACCTTTTTAGATGTATACATGCACATCACAAAAGTCATCACTATGTTGTGAAGCATCAGAGACCATTCAGGTGCAATTAACCATAGGCAAAACTGCTCTACAGTTTGTAGCATGTTACAGGCCACCCTCTCAAACTCAGGAACCCCACACAGCCTTCCTGAAGCCACTGGAGAGTATAAATGTCTCTCCAAACACCATCATATTGGGTGAATTCAACTACCCAAACATAGACTGAGAACATTACTCAAGCCCCAATACCCTAGCCCAAAGGTTCCTGGAGTTCATAAACTCAAATGCTATGGAACAACTTGTCACCATTCCCACAAGAGGTGAAAATATACTAGACCTGATCATCACAAACATGGGGACAAAATGCTCCACACCAGAAGTATATCCCTCATTGGTGAGATCAGACCATAAACTAATCTCACTGGAGATCCACATCCCGCCCCACCCCCAACAAAAGACCACAGTGAAGAACTTCCCAAAAGCCAACTTCACACTTCTTAAGACTGGTGTGGTATCCTTCAAGGCCCCGGAGCCATTGGAAACCACAACCCACGCTGCTGAATGCCTTACAAATGCTTTCACGAGCACCTCCAGGATTGCATGGATCAAGCAACCCCAAATAAAATCAAGACCCTTTCCACCAAAGGCAAGCGCCCGATCTGGTGGACCCCAGCCATAAACAAACTTTACAACAAGAGGAGAAAGCTACTACAAGATAGAGCAAAATCCCTAAAAGGGAAGACATCTCTGATCAATACTAGTAAAAAACTACGATCACTCATAAAATCATCCAAGGCCAACTCTGAGAGAAAAATCGCCAAGGACTCAAAAGACAATCATAAGGCCTTCTTTAGCTATGTTAGAAATCTGGGTGGAAACTCCCAGATATGCTCAGAATTAGTCCAAAATGATACAAAAATCACTGAATCCACAGACATTGCAAACATACTGGCAGACAGGTTCAGTGAAAATTTCTTGCCTCCCTGCCCCCCAAAAGGAGAAATATCTATGCCAGCAGAGTGTAGCCTCCCAATCATCTCAAATGCCCAGGTGAGAGCTGCTCTCTAAAGCTAAAAACACAGCATCAATGGGACTGGATGGTGTCCCCGGCTGTGTGCTACATGAACTCAATGAGGAACTAAACCCACACATAAGGCTGCTGTTTAATCTTAGCCTTACCACAGGATACATACCCAAAGAGTGGCGTACAGCAACTGTGGTCCCACTCCACAAAGGCGGTGCTTCTACGGACCCTGGTAATTACCGCCCCATAAGCTAAACAAGCCTGGTCTGCAAAGCTATGGAGAGGATCATAATGGGACTCATAAATAAAGACATAGGGGACCTACAGACATTGGATCTTACCCAATTCGGCTTTGTCAAGGGCAGATCATGCCTCTTGAACTTGGTCGACTTTTTTGAAGCAGTCACCAAGGCCATTGATGAGGGTAAGGCAGTTCACACAGCCTACCTTGACCTTGCAAAAGCTTTCGACACAATACCCCACTCGGGTATCATAGAAAAGCTCACCAGCTTAAATGTAAACCCATATGTCACAAGATGGGTTGCAAACTGGCTCAAGGACAGAACCCACAGGGTTAGAGTTGCTGGTGCCATGTCAGACTCCAAGCCAGTCACAAGCGGTGTCCCACAGGGCTCAGTCCTGGGCCCCCTCTTGTTCGGCATCTACTTTTCAGAAGTGCAGGCAAACATAGGAGGATTGTGGCTGACAAAGTTTGCAGATGACTGCAAACTGGGCGCCATAGTTGAAAATCCATCAGACACATATCCTTCAGAGAGGTCTCATTGAAACGGATAACTGGTGCCAGAGCCATGGCCTTAAGCTAAATGCCAAAAAATGTATAGTCATACCCTTTGGTAAAAACAAGGTAACCCCAAGTTACCACATAGGTGGCAATCCATTAAGCACAGAAGAGGTTATCAGGGACCTGGGGACCCAAGTTGACAGTAACCTTTCTTTTGACACTCACATTGCCAAAGTGGTTAGGAGGACCTTCTACATTGCCCACCTGATTATGAAGGGATTCACATCCAGATCAAGGGAGGTCATTGTTCCCCTGTACTCTTCACTTATCAGACCAATGATTGAGTACAATGCACCATTCGGAATGTATCTTACCCGACACCTGCAGCAATTGGAAAGACCCCAAAAGTTCCTCACCAAAAGGATAAAGGGGCTCAAAAATATGCCATATGCTGCTCGACTGAAGAAACTCCAGCTCTATTCAGTCGCATACCGTCTTCTCAGAGGTGACCTGTGCCTGACATACAAGGCCATGTCCAACCCGGAATTAATGGACATGCTCCACCTCAAAAAATCCAAATCCATCAGAGCCACAAGAGCAAGAGACTTAAACCTCAACACGGATATAAATAGGACGTGCTGGAGGGACAGATTCATCACCCAGAGACTCCCTATGCTGTGGAACAGAATCCCGGTCCATGTGAGACAGAGCACCTCACTGGCTCTGTTCAAGAGGAATCTTGACCAGTGGATGGGAGAGCGTAGGTTTACCCCGGGGATCATCTCTGTATCACTGCTGGACAGAGGCACGGCAAACTAATGGGTATAGTATTCTTCAACATAAGGGGTGGTGAAAGCCACACAACTCTGGCTAGGCTTATAAACACCCTAGGGCAGATAGCCTAGTATGAACCTATGAACCTATGAACATATGATGAGAAAACACCTGAAGCCAGACACTACTTCTTTATCCCTAAAACTGATATTTCAAAGTATATAGATTGTTCAGTAAAAGAACCCAGTCTTGATAACTGAAATAGCACT